>NW_019525515.1:12925-35901 GCF_002814215.2 Seriola lalandi dorsalis
TTTTAACCAACATAACGACACACATCTGCTGTCTTTTAACATTCTCACACATACCTGCATGTATGACAGAAAGGGCAATGGTAAGTAACGCTTTTCTCCTCTCTCATGGGAACATCAGTCTCTACAGAAGAAAACAGCATCGTGTCAAGCTAATACTGCTAGCTCCATGCTACTCGATTCTCTCAGCGACAATACACAAGAAAACACAGCGGAAGTTCCGGAAAGCATGGAAAAATCAATAATAAACATACAGCGAATCAATAAACAGTATTATCTTAATTTTACAGGACTCCAACAACTGTAAACAAAGTTTTGTTTTCTTTTTTTTCCCTACGAGACTGTGGACTGTGGACTAAGGTGGATCCTACAGGACCAGAGGTATTGAGACTCGGCTCGTCACGCTGAGTAACATATGTCAGCCCCAGCCTTCTGAGTCGCTCCCTTCCGAACGGTCATCTCTCATATGCTGAGGTGCCACACTATTTATATATATTTTTTTTTTGGCTTTTTATGCCTTTAATGGACAGTATAGTGGAGAGTGACAGGAAACAGGGAAGTAGAGAGAGGGGGAATGACTTGCAGCGAAAGGCCGTCCGATGCGGGATTCGAACCGGGGCCGACTGCAGCGAGGACTGTAGCCTCTACATATGGGGCACCTGCTTAGACCACTACGCTACACGACGCCCCGGTGCCACACTATTAAGACTAGTGTGAATGTCACAACGGAAAAGTTTGTCCAAAGTCCACAAGTTTTGTGTCTACGGACTCGGCTCGTCACGCTGAGTATCATATGCCAGCCCCAGCCTTCTGAGTCGCTCCCTTCCGAAGGGCCGCCATGGGCGGTCTCTCATATGCTGCCGGGGGACATGGTAAAAGAAACTTAAACTAAAGAATCCTAAAAAAACAATACTGGTACAGAAATTTCCAAAATTCCAAACTAATATATGGAAAATAAACAATATATATTATTTAAAAAAACAAAAAAAATAATAAAAAGGATGACTTCAATCAAACTTCAAAGCCCTCAACAGGAAACTTATTCAATAAAACAATTTAAAAAATCCCTCAAAGGAACTTCAAGTGAAAAATCTGAATAAAGTCTAATAACTTGGAAACAAAACTTGACCTCGACCTTGACCTTTAAAATAATAATAATAATAATAAAAAAAAATATATATATATATCCACGACGTTCGGTACACCCCCAGGCCAGTACACCAGAATCCAACTTGGAAAAATAAAAAATATAATTTCATTCACCCAACCCCAACCCTTCAAATTAAATTAACTCCAAATGAAGAACCCGATTAAATTCTGATATAGACAAAACTGAACCCCAATCTCGACCTCTGGAAAGAGAAGCTGAAACACAGAAATCTAAATAACAACACTGGATCAGATATTTGAAAATTAACCACTTTTAATCAAGGATTCAAAGCCCTGAGCGATAAACTTATTCAATAAAACAATAAATTAAATTAGATTGACTCCAAATGAGGAAACTGATTAAAGTCCTGTATAGACAAACTTAACCTCGACCTCAACCTCTGGAAAGAGAAGCTGAAAAATAGAAAGCTAAACTTTGACGGTAAACAAAAAAACAAAAAAGTTTGAATAACACAAGAGTAATCTTAATTGAAAAATACATCCTCAAAACCAGATTAAAATCCATTCAAAGCAAGTTAATGCACTATTAAAGGCGACTTACCTTAAACTTATCTTGAGAATGATCTGGCAGATCAATGATGTAGATGTAGAGCTGCAGATTGACGAGCGCCAGCCAGGGCCCTGCCTTTGATCCCCATCTCAACGGCCCAGTCGTCGGATGAAGCACGGGGGGGTCATTGAGATAGTTTCCATTTCCTAACCCCGTGGAGGGACGAGGCAGGAAGAGTTGTTAGGATAGCTTTTACTTCATGGCCCTGGCTGTATTTCACACCAACATTGTGCTCATCTCAAATAAACAGACAGAAGCAACAGGCTGTAAAGTTTATTTGTCGAGAGCAGGCTCTACTTTGTCAAAAAAAAAGAAATACACAGTAAACATAGTGATTGGGTGATGCATCCATGTTAGCTATTAAGGCTACTGGTTACAAAGACTGAGTAATCCTTTTTCTTCATCTTACATGCAGTCTGTTGAATAACAAAACTCCTGCAGTTTTCTTTCTGTAGGTTTTATTCACTCCAGTCTGAAACTAGAGTCCAAAATCTGGATGTCTAGGAACAAAGACATCACAGTAAACATTTTGAAAAACAAAACACAGAAAAGCAGGAATTAATAAAATTGAATAAAATTATTCAATTAATTCTTAAAATTCTCTCAAATACTCTCAGTAACTCTAGCACTCAAGCAGATTCCCTTTAAACAGACTAGTATAGTGAAGAGGTTTTCAAATACTTGTACAAAAGGACAACAAACACTGAAATCCTCACTGAGCTGAATTTCTTTTAAAAAAGAACCTGCACAGTCTGAACTCATTCACATCCACCTGATGTATCACACTGATTTCAAACTGGATTCAACCTGTTTGACAAAACAGCTGTAGCCCTGTATCCTCAACCCTTACCAGTGGACCCTCACTGACCTACTGCCAGACAATGGTGGTTATGGAGGCTCCTGAGCTGAAGATGGAAAATTTCAGAGGCTTGTTTGTGTGAAGGAGGCATAAAAATGTAACTATCATGACTCCAGAAACTGTTGAAACTGCACATTAAAAGATGGAGAGAAATATAGTGTGTTAGCCCTGCTCATCCTGCAATAACTCATTTAAAAACTGAGGGAATTATTGGACAGAGAGACTGTAATAGAGATTTTGTATTGCTATATAATACATAATAAGAAAAACATAATGATTATTATTATTACTTCAGAATAACTGAGGCTCTGATTTCACAAAGTGAGAAAATGTCACAAAAAACAAGTCTAATCATAAAAATGTGTAGCATTCTTCAGTGTCAAGCATCTAATATTTAAAAGATTTTACTGTGAAACACAAAGTGTCATTTCTTTGCGATTGTATCAGCATGTTTTTTTTTACATTTCTATTGCATTTGTATCAAACTTGAGTAATTATCCTAAAAACAACAAGTGGTCAGAGTGTAACATTATATTCATGTAAAGAAGTTAACAGTCCAATACTTTGGGACATGTCCAGGATGTGTTTAGTCCAGCTCATCACAAAGACTGGACACACAGGGTCCAATAACTCCAAGTCTGTTTGATTTCTGTCGTGTTTCATGTTAACATGTTGTATGTTTATTGAACAGGTGAACAAATGTGGTTTAGTGGCAGTTAGCACTGGAGCTGTGTGTTGAGTAATAACCAGAGTGACTGAACGCAGCTTTGAACTGTTAGCTAGTTACATACAGACAGACTTCAATTTGTTGAAGGTAGACTTTCTTGTGATGGTGCTAAAATAGCTGTCAGTCTTTGTGATGACAGGCTAATGGAGGAGCAGAAATCAACCTGACAGATATCTGCTACACAGACTCAGTACAAGTCAGGGGTATATTTAGTCATGGTAAAGTGTAAAGTTATCATGTTTTACAGTGTTTATAACTCAGTTTTACTGTATAATGTGATAGAGTGTAACATTATAAAGGACCTGGTGGCCATTGTTCCAGGCATATAGCGCTCTGTCTCGGGGATTGTAGTCGAGCATGGACAGGTGGCTGTATTTATTAGTGAGAGGAATGTCGATGTACTCATACGTGGAGGAGTTAGTGGAGTAAGCATAGTACACTTTGGTTCCACCTGAGTATCCATTAGTAACATAAAGCGTTCCACAGATCATGAATGCCTCGCCAGCGCTGCGTTTCGGATGGTTTGTGGTCCAGCTGCGGATGATCTGCAGAGTGTTTGGGTTTAACTGACTAAGGACGATATTTCCAGCATTCTGATTAGTGGCGTACACAGCCCAGAGCCCCCCCTCATCAACCATCAGGTCGATATCTGAGTGCCCCCCCCAGGAATAATGGTACATGTTGTTGTAGCCAGCGAAGTCGAGCTGCCGGGAGCGGCTGATGAGTGATGTGCTGAAGTCAAACTTGATGATGGTGTGACTCTGGAACTTGTTGAAGTAAATGGATCCATTATAAACGACCTGACCAGTACCGGACCAGGGGTGAGGCAGGCGGTGAGAGGTGAAGTTATCTGTCGTCATGAAGTCATACATCGACTGATACTCTCTAACAAAGCGGTTGTTATGGTAACCATCCATATACCACACCTAGGGGAAGAAACCAAATAAATGATGTAAAAATAATCAAAACATGTGTAAAGACTAACTTTTTCTGTTTGCTGTTAATGGGATTCATAACTTTGTTCAACAAAATATAGAAATTTTATTTGACTATATTGTTAATTCATAAATGTTGTTGTACTCTAGTCTCAGTCAGACGTGGGCAGTTTACAGTACACTTACTTGAGTACCCTAGTTAATAAGCCTAACCATAACCCCATATCATCAAACAGCTGTGACCCAAGTGTGTCTCCTCCATAAAGAAGTTATTGTCCTGAGAGACAAATTAAAACCAGAACATTCAAACATACAAGGGATCCCACATTTCCCACAATGCATCTGGATAGTGTATTTCATTAGAGTTATCCATCCTCATCAAACATTGTCTCTAAACTCAGATAAAAGTGCCTGTTCTGCTGTTGTTGTTAATATGTTGCGATGTCACATTACGTTTTATTATTGTATTGTCATGTTGCTATTGTTGTTGTTGTTGAGACTCACTCTGTTGTCTCCAGCTGGGGCCAGTGGGTCAGTCATCCACGATCCAAACCTGGACCCAGACGTCTTGATGGTGATTGGTTCAGAGATTCCTGTCAGTTTCCCACAGGCTGAAACACAAACACAGAAAACAAAAACACTGTTTTATTATACTTACAGTATATACTTCCTTCTGGGAAGTCTTCTGACCCAGACCTGCTAATAACATGTCTCTTCCTCATCTTCTTCATCGTCTCCTTGAGCCCTACACATTTCCTGTTTGTGATGTTTTATGTTCACTCTGACATCACAGCTGGGTTCAGTGTTCACTAAATATCCGTGTTGCCTCACCCAGCCTCTGCATGCAGGCCCTCAGTCGGTCCTCCAGGCTCATCACTCGGCTGTGCAGGTCCTGGTAATCCAGTCCTCCCAGTTGTTCCTGCAGCGATCCCAGCAGCTCCGTCACATTTGCTGCCTCCTCCTTAAACTGTCGGACCAGCAGAGCATCGGCCTTGTAGGTCTCCAGGACTGGTATCAGAGGACGCAGCTCCTCCATCTTTGCCTTGATAGACTGAGACAGAGACACGGTCACAGAGGAGTGGATGGATTCCAATGTGCTGACACTTTCAGCATCATTACATGAGATACATGAGATAACCAGAGTTTATATAGAGATGTTGAGCGGTAGCTTAAGAGATGATGTCATGTTCAGGCTGAGCTGCTGATTGGTTACTCTCACAAAGAGGACCGTACCTTGTACTGTCTGGCGATGTTGGTCTCATGTCCGTCCTCCACCTGTTTGAATTTGTTTTCCAGACTTTTCAGCTGAACTTCCATTTTCTCCACAAACTGAAGATCTCTCTGAGTCCGCTGGTCCAGGACCTCGATGGACTGACTCATGTTCTGCACCTGGAAGACATACTGCAGTTATCAGTACTACAGTACTACTGCCACTGTGCTTCCATTGTACCTTCAGTTAATCTGCTGTTACCACAGTCAGAGGTACCAGCAATAGTATTGTGATAATAATACAAGTAATACTGTCAGTACTACTGCTGTCATTAGTACTGTAGTAGTACTATCAGCTATAGTATTTTGGTACCTTTTCCAGCAGCTGTCTGAGCTGTTTGGTTCGAGCATCTCTGGAACAGACCGTCTGCTGAGGAGCAACCACCGTACAAACACATCGACCTTCAGTATCCTGAGCTGAACTATACACCTGCCAGCCCTCCTCAGGGGCTGAAGGACCCACCTGTCACACAGGAAGTAGGATTACAGCAGCACAGACTTACTATCATCAAGTAACAACACTCAGTCAGTCAGTCAGTCATCACTTAGTCAGTCAAACAGACAGACAGTTTTGATTTGTAGGTTTTAGTTTCATGGATTCAAGGCGAGCGCTGACTTTTCATCTTTACTCTTATTTCTTGTCCATGTTCTGCTGTAGAAGATTCTGTCACATCCATTCAATGATTTGTCCAATGCACTTGTTCAGTGAATGTAAGGGACTGTAGTCATTTGGTGACACTGTTACATAGAGTTGTGTGTCATCTGCATAATTATGGTAAGAGAAGATATAATATTAGGGGGAGCCTGTAGATGTTGAATAGAAGAGGCCTGAGGATGGAGCCATGAGGTACTCCACATGATTTTTACCACCTGACACATAGTAGTCCCTGTCTTGTAAATATGAATTGAACCAATTCAGCCAGAGTCCCGCCCACTCTCCCAGTCTGGAGCAGTGTCTTATAGTCGATCGTGTCGAATGCAGCAATGACCCAATAATACAAAACCTACATTTTTGATGCATCACATCTCAGGTCGATGTTTAAAACTTTAACTAGCAGTCTCTGTGTTGTGGTGTGGTGTGAACCCTGGGGGGGTTTAGGGATCTAACCCAGGAGCTACAACAGTTCTTCTTTAACACTGATGTCTGTAGAGTCAGACATCAGCGATTAAAATCATCCACTGTGTATGAAGTACGAAGAGGAGAGAACACAAGAGAAACAGTGTAATTTCACCAAGGTATAGTATGAATGGAATAGAAACAGTATATGAATAGAACAGAATAGAAACCGTGTATGAATAGAACAGAGTAGAATAGTAAAGAATAAGAGCAGAATATGAATAGAATAGAATATAAGCAGTATATGAATAGAATAGAATATAAGCAGTATATGAATAGAATAGAATAGAACATAAGCAGTATATGAATAGAATAGAACAGAATAGAAGCAGGGTAAATAATAGATGTTTACCAGGGTAAATTGTGATCCGAGGAGCAGCAGCAGCAGAAAAGCATTGAGCAGATTTTCTTCAGACTCCATCTGTTTCTCCTCAAACAACAAATATCCACTGCCTCCTGGTTATCTGTTAACCTGCTAATTAACCTGCTGGTTTATCTGTTTATTAATTTGGTTGTTAACCTGGTTATCTGTTCATCTGTTGTTTATCTCTCTCTCTTTCTCTCCTTCTCCTCCTTCCTCTCTCTCGTTCTTCTCTGATTCGACACCAAAAATCAGCCGAGTGGAAACAAGATCCTCCAGCTCACAGGGTGCGTGTGTGTATGTGTGTGTGTGTGTGTGTGTGTGTGTGTGTGTGTGTGTGTGTGTGTGTGTGTGTGTGTGTAGGAAGCCATTTGGCCTCAGGCAGTAAAATGTCGGCTCAACACTGATAGAAACAATAAAACATCTTTATTTTATCAAAAATTTAAACTAATAGTATTTCATGTCTGTCATCCAGGTCATGGTATCATCATGGAAACGTCGTCAACCTCAAGCATGT
The DNA here is from genome assembly GCF_002814215.2 of Seriola lalandi dorsalis. Taxonomy (NCBI): domain Eukaryota; kingdom Metazoa; phylum Chordata; class Actinopteri; order Carangiformes; family Carangidae; genus Seriola; species Seriola lalandi. The sequence continues at coordinate 20,428 of NW_019525515.1, forward strand.
CCAGTTGCCTTTGTATAGCTCTAAGAGATTTTTTTATTTTATGAACAGTGTTTATTGATGACACATTTAAATAAACAATGTTTTATTGCAGTGAATCGTGGTGTCGGATTAATTTAAACATGACATTGTCTGTGTGTTGCATGAAATTAAAAACTTGTTAATATCTCACATCTAATGTTGTGGTAAAGCTGTGGTCTGGGTTAGAGAGGTTTAGGTGAAGCTGGCGTTCCTTCATCATGTGGATATGTCACAGAGACAGTCGTCTGACGGAAACCACAAGTATAGCTGGGTGTTGTCTGCATAGTAGTGATTTGGCAGGACATGCTAGTGGATAACTGGACCTAAGGAAATGGTGTGTATTATGAAGAGGAGGGGTCCCAGTACTGATCCTTGGGGGACTCCAGTGGGGAGGGGATGGGATAATGTCATTATACTAAAGGAGAGACAGAGAGAGAGGACTCAAACCAAGAAAGGACTTTAGTGACGTGCCCTTGTCAGAAACAACAGACAGCAGAAAGATTCACTGAGAGTCCAGCAAGACCAGGACCGAGGACTGAGCTGCAGCTTCAGTCACAGACAACAGAGCTGTTTCCAACAGACTGACCTGGATAAAGGAGGTTGATCTGGGAGAGTAAACTTTTTTACACCTAGATAAGAATGGAAGTTACAAAGTAACGTGGACAGTTGTCACGGATCACGTGGAAGATGTAACTTGGAGGAGTTTTGTGGAAATGCGATCCATCTCACATCGTAGGTCGACTCCCAGTCAGAGGTTTGACACGTCGTTATCAGTGAGAGGAGATGAACATGTGGTAGGTCGACTACCTGTTAGACATGTGGGCCCATGTTAGAGAATAAGAGAGGAGGGGGTGAGGTGCTGACCTGGGGCTGCAGAGATCGCATGTGAGCGAGGTGGAGAGTAACTGGTTGTCTTTGAGAAGTTTGGCTGATGGTTGCCATCTTTTCAGCAGCTGAGAGGTTTGTTTGTATGGTGGGGGTGGAGGAGGACTTACAGTCCTGGAGGTCAGCAGGTCACTGCTGCTCTGAGATCAGATGGTGTCAACCATGTGTGATGCAGGTCAGTGCGAGCAGAGTGAGGTCAGTGATGTCACAGAGTCTCTCTGATGTGATGAGGAAACAGAAGGTGGAGCTGAGGTTAGAATGGAGGGTAACTGAAACCAGAGGAGGTGGATAGATGGCAAAGACTGACCCTCTGAGTGATGTCATCATGACTTCATCAGGTCATCCTTCATCTGACCTCTGACCACTCTGTGTGTTTGTATTTATTTTCAGGATGAGGTTTTGTTCATGATATCATGTCAGAACTATTATCATTGGTATTATCAACAGTAATGTGTCAGTGAGATGTAGATGACGATGATGAAGATGTGGGATGAAGCAGAGTGAGAACTGGTCTAAAATAAAGAAGCGTGAAATGAATCTTGCTGCTTCACAGGAGACGTTCACACTTAAATAATTAATTTCAGCAGGAGTGAAACACAAACCATTGTATTATTATTATTATTATTATTATTATTATTAATACATATTACATATTATATCCACGTTTGTCTGACTCAGATCGTGTGTGTCCTGCAGCAGCAGTTTGATCAGATTCTATTCAGGAAATTTAGATTCAACCAATCAGATTTTACGGACGATCAGGTGAAAGGTGAGGTCACAGAAATGAAGGTGTTTCAGTATGAATGAGACAAAGAAAAAACAGACAAGGAGAAAAATACTTTAAATTAATCATCATTTTCCTCATTTGGTCGTCATGGAAACAAAATCTCAATCTGCAGGCAACAGTGTGCGTGTGTGTCAGATGGTCCTCAGTAGGGTTTAACACACACACACACACACACACACACACACACACACACACAAACACAAACACACAGTCTATTGGACATGAATCAAGATTTCAGTGAGGGAAGAAGAAACGAGGCGTTCAGGAGCATGTTGTTATTTAACTATGGTAATGATGGGTTACTATGGCGATAAGTAATGAAAGTATTTCCACAGCAGGCTGTACAGTGTTCCAGTGTAACTATAAAGACATGTTAATGTTGTTTAAACTTTCTGTTAAAGACACTCTCACTCTCAACCATCACTTAAGATTTTCTTACTTTTATTTTCTCTCTCATTTGGATGTCAGCTTTCTTTACTTATTTCCATCTTGGTCATTGCTTCGGTTGCCATAGTGATACAAATGATGGAGGCTGGATCTGTTCTCCTGCGTGGCTGTGGAAACCATCACTCTGGTCTTCTCCACAGATGTGTTGAAGCCGTGATCGCGGTACATCCCACTCTGAAGCATGGCCTCCGAAAACCGACGGGAGGTCACTTTAAACTGAGTCTGAAACACAAACAACACCGCTGACATCACACACACAGAACTGAGAGACTGTCCCTTTAAACTGAGTCTGACACACTGTTGTCATGGCAACTGCACAGGATAAAATGGTGAAGTCTAATTAAATATTATCAGACCTGAGTCTCAAACCCGTCTCTCTCTCTCTACCTGTTTTTCTCTGTCTCTACCTGTCTCTTTCTCTCTCTACCTGTCTGTCTGTTTGTCTCTCTTTCTCTCTACCTGTTTGTCTCTCTCTCTACCCGTCTCTCTCTCTCTACCTGTCTGTCTGTCTCTACCTGTCTCTCTCTCACCTGTATGTCATGAACGGTAGGCCTCTTGCTGCCATACATTTGGTTCGATGTTCGATATAAAGGATGATTCGTTTTCTGACTGAAACACAAACAGATAAAACAAGTTTTATAGTCACAGTAGTAACAGTCGTAGTAACAGTAGTAGTTGCAGTAGTAGTGGTAGTAGTATTGACAGTAATACCAGTACTAGTAAAATTAGTACCAGCTTAATCAATACTAACTGTAACACAACAGCAGCACAGATTTACATTACATTAATCATTGTAGAAGTATTAGCTTGTATCAGTTAGCAGTAGTTAGTAGTAACATTAGTAGTAACAGTAGTATTAGTTAGTAGTAACATTAGTAGTAACAGTAGTAGTAACAGTAGTAGTAACAGTAGTAGTAGTTAGTAGTAACAGTAATAGTAGCAGCAGTGCAGATTTACTACATTAATCATTGTAGAAGTATTAGCTTGTATCAGTTAGCAGTAGTAGTAGTTAGTAGTAACATTAGTAGTAACAGTAGTAGTAGTTAGTAGTAACAGTGATAGTAGTTAGTAACAGTAGTAGTAGCAGCAGTGCAGATTTACTACATTAATCATTGTAGAAGTATTAGCTTGTATCAGTTTACAGTAGTAGTAGTGAGTAGTAGTAGTAGTTAGTAGTAACAGTCGTAGTAGTTAGTAGTAACAGTAGTAGTAGCAGCAGTGCAGATTTACTACATTAATCATTGCAAGTACTAGCTTGTATCAGTTAGCAGTAGTATTTAATTACTAACAGTACTGCGTTCTGCTGTATCAGTTAACAGATAACTTACAAGTTTAACTAACAGTATAAAGTCGTAATAGTGTACCTGTAACCATGGAAACAGTCAGGGTTGTTGAACCTGTGTGGTAGGTCTGGATCCGTCCTGTAAACGTTGCAGGTCTGAACTCTTTGATCTTCCATGACTGACTGCTCAAAACACAACACAGCTGTTATCATGGAGATATTGGGGGGGGGGGGGGGGGGGGGGGGGGGTGTCTCCAAGGTAACAGCTGTGTTGTGTTTTGAGCAGTCACTGACTCCTCCTCCTCTCTGTGTGTGTTTGTGTGTGTGTGCATGTCTCTCTATTGTTGTGAGGACATTTTGTTTGGCCACTCACAACTTCAAAGGGCTGTTTATGGTTTAAGACCTGGTTTTAGGATCAGAACCAGGTTTAGGTTCAGGTTCCGGTGCAGGTCAATGTGTCCAGCTGTGCCCTGAAGACTCTGTCCTCACTATTCATTAGGTTCGGTAAGGAGATTGGCAGTAACAGACTCTACGAGGAGAGGCATAAGACCTCCAACCCACACAACACACACAACCACTGACTCAGTAGAAAAAGATGGAGAATGTAATTATGAAAATATATCATGGCATATCACTTCTCAAATACCTTTTTCGTATATATTAAAGTACCTCTTCAAAAGAACAAGATTGTTTGACCCAAATCTTTAACTCAAAATACCATAAAGATAGGATACACACAAATGAACAGTTCACCAAAATTTGTAGTGGTTAGAAAATAAAAGAATATTCAATTCTCAGTGCTTCATACACAAATTAAATGTATCCACCAGTGGACCAAAATACCCTTATGTTTCAGTTATCAGTTCAATTCACTTTTAGTTTTTCCCTTTAATTTTCAGTCTCTCTTGGCTTCAAGAACAAAAAAATGACCTGAGATCTCAGTGGAAAAAGTACCAAAGAAAACAGAATAATTCTCCTCAGTTTGAGCTCCTTTGATTTGGTCCGTACCGTCCCTTGGACCGGCACAACCTGCACTTGTCAGCGTCCTGACAAGATGAAGGCATCCACAACAGTGATGGTGATCTGGACCAGAAAGCAGCTCCACAATGTCACAGGTAGATTCGTCCCTCAATAAAAACCAGCCTCCACACAAGTGTGTAGAACAGTTAAAACACAGTCTGTATGTTCTGGTTTTCACTATCCATTGTTTTAAAGTTACCAGAATTACATTTGCATAAACACAGAATTAAACTTTAACTATAATAAACATATGAACTAAATTATCTCTTTTATATACACACTTTTCAAATAAACTCACATATCCAGTCAATTTATATTTTGTAATACACACATCAGTTTAAACACATTCCAATTAAACACAACTGTCCTATGTGTTATCTCCGGCTACAACAGCAGCTAGTGACAGTTAGCTTAGCACTAGGCCGCAATGCAGCCGAGAGCAATTAGCGGCTAAAAAACTTAGCAGCATCAACTAAGTTGTTTTTTCCACATCACACAAATATATCCTGACTGGTTTTAAGCTCTACATGTATTCCAAGGTAAAACAACACACCAGTAAATTATTTTGGAGCAAACCATTGACGCTAACTCACCAGGATACTCCGGTAATTAGAAGAAAACACCCGCCAGAGTTTCTCACACGCTCCTCTCTCCACAGCGACCTGCAGCTGCAGTAGTTCTCTCTCTCTCTCTGGCGATGCACCCCTTCAGTTTTAACTTATCTGAATTATTTCACTCTTTCCAACAAAGACAACCACGTCTGCGTCGCGTACCCTGCATGAGGGGAGACTGGATACTTCTCTGCAGGCAGCACTCTAGGTGACCTGCCTGTGATGCATTCAGGGAACATCACTAATTTACAGGGTTTACCGATTATCTGAATAAGTGGCATTTAGGGAAATCTATAACTGAAGCTACAGAAAATAACCTGGGTTTCATCATCATGGCCCAATCAGCAGTGGTTGGACTCACTAACTGGTCATCAAACTCATCACCTTATGATCAGGTACATTTATTTATTTAGTCACATCTGATGTTTAGGAGAGTTCAACTCATCAAACATATAAACTGATCAGGTTTTAAACAACAATGTGACTCGTTATTAAATGTAAAATCTCACCTGCTGATGTTTCACACACAAAGTGTTCATCAATCAAACATCTGATTTCTTTCTTTCTAAAAAATACATTGTCATGGTTTGCTATGGCAGACAATTTTTGTTGTGTTTTGGACTTTTGCACATCCTGTTTTATTTTGTAATTGGTTTCCATGTGTGTCAGTGTTTTTGCTTCCTGTCTTGGTCCTGTGTTTGTGTAGTGATTGTCTGCCCCGCCCTGATGTGTTTCACCTATGTGCAATCACCTTGCCTCCTGTGTCTATATAGTCTTTGTGCTCCCCTTTGTCTGTGTTGGTTCGTCTGTTTAGTTCAGGGTTTGTTCATGTCTGTTCATGTCACGTTCACGTCTTGATTTTTGGTTAAATAAACCTGCCTGCACCGTCTCCCAAGAGTTGAGACCTCGCAAATCCTTGACAGAACGAACCGACCAGAAATGGACCCAGCAATCTACGCCAGCCTCATGGCCTTTCTGCGTGTGCATCCATCCTGTCAGCAAGCGCCCTCGTCGGTCATCAGATCTCTGTTCACGCTGCCTGACCCCTTCTCGGACTCTGACCTGGAGGACTCTGACCTGGAGGACCCTGAAATGTCCCCTTTCTGGGGAACTCGCCTGGCAATCTTCAGGGGATCTCGTGGAGGCCACAGTAGGCGAGGTAATCATGGCTCCCGTCGCCATGGGGAGGCTCGGCCTCGGCCTAAGCCCCAGGTTTCTTGCTTCCGGCCCAGGCCAAAGTCCAAGGTCTCCAGCTTCCAGCCCAAGCCCCAGCTACCCCGGTGTCCAGAACCTCTACTCCCCTGTGGAAAGGAGCCCTCACCAACTACCCTGGCTGACGCATCAGCTGTTCCAGCGTCGGGGGTTCCAGTTGGTGTTTCGTCGGCTCCTGCCCCACTTCCTGGGTCGACCATCCCGGCTGGCGCACCAGCTGTCTCAGCGTCGGGGGTCCTGGTCGATTCCTCCCTGGCTCCTGAATTGGGTGGGCTGGACAAAGTCTCCCCTGCTCCTCCTGTCCTGTCGCCAGTCCAGCTGACTCCTGACTCTGGTTCCTGGTCAGTGGTCCGGCCGATCCCTACTCCTCGTTCCCTATCGGCAGTCCGGCCGATTCCTGTCCCTCCTGTCCTGTCGGCGGTCCAGCTGACTCCTGACTCTGGTTCCCGGTCAGTGGTCCGGCCGATCCCTGCTCCTCGTTTCCTGTTGGCGATCCGGCCGATTCCTGTTGCTCCTGTGGTGTCGGCGGCGGCTGCTCCGTGTTCCCCGTCGGCGTCGACGGCTGTTCCTGTCCCCCCTGTGGTGTCGGCGGCCGCTGCTCCATGTTCCCCGGCGGCGTCGACAACTACTCCTGTCTTTCCTGTGGTGTCAACGGTCGCTGCTCCGTGTTCTCCAGCGGCGTCGATGACTGTTCATGTCTTTCCTGTGGTGTCGGCGGCCACTGCTCCGTGTTCTCCAGCGGCGTCGATGACAGCTACTGGGGTGACGTCACCACCTCTCCTGGTTCCTGATGTGATGTCACCGCCTCCCCTGGTTCCTGTTGTGACGTCACCGCCTCTCCTGGTTCCTGATGTGACGTCACCACCTCTCCTGGCTCCAGCCATGACGTCACCCCCACTCATGGTTCCTGCCAGGGCGCCACCCCCATTGATTCTTGCCCTGACGCAGCCCACGTGGCACTTGGTGTCATTGACTCCCGCCGGGGCGCCGCCTCCGGTGGTCTCTGCCTCCGTGCCGTCTCCGGTGGTCCCTGACTCTGTGCCGCCTCCGATGGCCCCTGACTCTGTGCCGCCTCCGGTGGTCCCTGACTCTGTGCCGCCTCCGATGGCCCCTGACTCTTTGCCGCCTCCGGTGGCCCCTGACTCTTTGCCGCCTCCGGTGGTCCCTGACTTTGTGCCGCCTCAGGTGGCCCCTGACTCTTTGCCGCCTCCGGTGGTCCCTGACTTTGTGCCGCTTCCTGTGGTCTGGCCGATCTCTGTTCCTCGTGTCCTGACGGTGGTCCAGCTGACTACTGCCCTTGGCACCAGGTCGGCTCCTGGTCGCCCTCCAGAGGGGCGACGCCATCCTCCAGCTCGACCTCCGGAGAGACCACGTCTTCGTCGCCGTCCTCCTGCTCGCCCTCCAGAGGGGCGACGCCATCCTCCGGAGAGACCTCCGGAGAGACCCCGTCTTCGCCGGCGGCCTCCAGAACAGCTCCGTCCGTTTGCCCGACCTCCGGGTTGCCCCACTGAACTGCCAAGCCTGTCCATAAGGCCTCCGCCTCGACCCCCTGAGTTGCCCTGTTTTCCACTGAGCATCAGAAGATGCTGGCCCCTGGATCCCTCCTCCCTCCCGAGTTGTGTTTTGGTTGAGGGTCGTCTGGGATTCGACCCTTAAGGGGGGGGTTCTGTCATGTTTTGCCATGGCGGACACTTTTTGTTAGTTTTATTTTGGACTTTTTGCACTTCCTGTTTTATTTTGTATTGGTTTCCTTGTGTGTCTGTGTGTTGCTTCTTGTCATGGTCCTGTTTCTGTGTGGTGATTGTCTGCCCCGCCCTAATGTGTTTCACCTGTGTTCAATCACCCTTGCCTCCCTTGTGTATATAGTCCTTGTGCTCCCCTTTGTCTGTGTCGGTTCGTCTGTTTAGTTCTGGGTTTGTTCACGTCCTTTTGCCTTCATGTCTGTTCATGTCACGTTCACGTCTTGATTTTTGATTAAATAAACCTGCCTGCACCGTCTCCCAAGAGTTGACTGCATTTGGGTCCTACTTACCTCGCAAACCCTGACATTCTTTCAGTCAGACATTTAAAGATGAGTCCAGGTTCAGGTTCAGACCGGACTTTGATATGGTCTCTGATGCTGATGACAAAAGTTTTTAATCTGATGTTCATTCAGCATTTGAACAGAGTTCATGTTAAATATGATCAATGACACCTGTTTACACCTGAGTAGCTGACAGGAGGTAACTGCTGCAGTGCTGAATGAAGACAGCTGACTGTTTGATTCAGAAGGTACTTTATTTTGAAAGTTTAACATACAGGAAGTTGAAAAGAGCGTGATCAGCCATCTCACATCTCAATAAATAAAAAAAAAAAACAAGAAATAACTGATCAATATCTCACTATAAAATAAAAATTTCACATTTCACACAATCAATCAATAACATGATCATGGATCAACAAGCCTGGGTCGGGGCAGGGGAGCAGCGGGCGGAGCTAATACAGTCTGGTTAAATCTGACGGGCAGGGTAAATATCGGCAGGTTTACAGGGGGCGGGGCTACACCTGTGCATCTACAGTTTATATTTACAGTCTTCACTCATTAAACTTCAGTTTAACATTTTTAAATTTTTAAACTGTTTAACGTTCAAACTTTTTAAGCTATCCTTTCTTTTTTTTACTGTCCTGACTACACCCACAGTGATGTCACAGTGTACAGACACACCCTGTAGGACACAGTGACATCACTGCTGTGACAATCAGTTTTTCTTCAATCTTTAAAGGTTCAGCCGACAGGAAGGATTGTCCACTCTAACGAAGCAAATTACCTTTTCCTTCCAATTCAACATTTTTACACACTTTGATTTTAAAGATCTCAGGTCAGTGAATCTGAAAAACATTTGTTGTGGCGAGAAGTGTTGGATCGAAAAAGGAATCAGACAGTCGAGACACAAGTGTCAGAGCGGGGAGTCTCTTTATTCACAGCGGCCCTACTCGCAGCCATAGACGGAGAAAACAACCACTAAACACAGAACGTGACCTTCTTTTATACCTCAGATGGCTATGTGTGTGTATGTGCATCCTGTTTTCCAATCATTTTGGCTTCGTCGTACTACTCTTGCCTATCTGTTACCCAACTTCTTCCTGGCAGAACACAGTGTCGCCCTCCCAGGTCACTGTGCTCTCATTGGCAATGTGCCTTGACATTATGTTTATTCCTATTTCCCAATCTCCTATTTTCCGTGTTTTTCCCAAACGGTTAAAGTGTCTTGGCCGCCAACCATATCTTTTGTTATTGTTTGTTTGTTATTCTCCTACACTGACTCTTGTGCTCCTGTTGGCGTCCAACCGGGTGATATCGGGATATACATCTTTGGGCCTCATTATTCTCTTACACATTCAAACTGATACATGGCAGACTTCTACTGATCAATATCTGATCAATGTGGGACCCGTCTAATATCTAACCTGACTTCTACTGATCATCACCTCAGACACTTAAGAACTATCTGATATGCGTGGGATGTGTCTAATGTCTGATCTGTGTGTGTGTGTGTGTGTGTGTGTGTGTGTGTGTGTGTGTGTGTGTGTGTGTGTGTGACACCTGTCTAATGTCTGATCTGTGTGTCGGACCTTATCTAATATATGATCTTAGATTGAGTTCCTTATTTTCGCCCATCACATCAGCTGATTGGTCAGATATCTGAAGAACTGTCCAATGAAAAGCTTTTACCAGACTTCCTCTGAGCTCTTTACATCACTTCCTGTGGCGAGATGTCCTCAATGGTCGATTACTAGACTAGACGGCTACTCTGCACAAAGCCTACAAGATACAGACAGACAGGCAGAGAGAGAGACAGGTAAATAGACAGGTAGAGAGAGACAGACAGGTATTTGTGGCAGGAGGTCAGACTGCAGACAACTACACTAACTACACTGATCGTAGCGCTCATATTTCATGTTAATAAAATCCTACTTCTACCAGTGTATAATAAGGTAATAATAATAATAATAATTATAGTTAATAGCATGAGAGAAAATGAATGATGTCTCAGAAAGAAAAGTTTGAACCTTTAAAACATTCAAAGGTCAGAAGTTTGTTTCTGTGACTGCACTTTACTCAATACCTTCAGACAAATGAGCCATTTGAAAACATTGACTTGATGTTTTACAGACTAAGTGATCAATCAATAACTGATCTCATTAATGATCAATGAAAACAAAATGTTAGTAGTAAGTAGTGATGTTTTGGAGATAAGGTTTTCAGGTGAAGATGAAGTGAAGCTGAAAAAAACATAAAAACGTAAGTAATCAATAACTGATTCAATAATGCTTTTATGTTCTCAGGTGATCCAGGAAATAAAGTTTATATCTATTATTTATTCAGTTCTGATGAAACTGGGAAGAGACACTGTCTCTCTAACTGTCTGTCTGTCTCTCTGTCTCTCTCTGTCTGTCTGTCTCTCTCTGTCTGTCTCTCTGTCTTTCTAACTGTCTATCTGTTTGTCTCTATGTCTGTCTGTCTCTCTGTCTGTCTCTCTAACTGTCTGTCTCTCTCTCTCTGTCTGTCTCTCTCTGTCTGTCTGTCTCCCTCTGTCTGTCTGTCTGTCTCTCTGTCTGTCTGTCTCTCTCTTTCTGACTGTCTGTCTCTCTCTCTGACTGTCTGTGTCTCACTCTGTCTCTCTCTCTCTGTCTGTCTCTCTCTCTCTCTGTCTCTCTCTCTCTCTGACTGTCTGTCTCTCGCTCTGTCTGTCTGTCTCTCTGTCTCTCTCTTTAACTGTCTGTCTCTCTCTCTGACTGTCTGTCTCTCTCTCTCTGTCTGTCTGTCTCACTCTTTCTGTCTGTTTCTCTCTCTCTCTCTCTTTGTCTGTCTGTCTCTCTGTCTGTCTGTCTCTCTCTCTCTCTGTCTGTCTCTCTCTCTGACTGTCTGTCTCTCTCTCTCTCTGTCTGTCTCTCTCTCTGACTGTCTGTCTCTCTCTCTCTCTCTGTCTGTCTGTCTCCCTCTTTCTGTCTGTTTCTCTCTCTCTCTCCGTCTCTCTCTCTCTGTCTGTCTCTCTCTCTCTCTGTCTGTCTCTCTCTCTCTGACTGTCTGTCTCTCTCTCTCTCTGTCTGTCTCTCTCTCTGACTGTCTGTCTCTCTCTCTCTCTGTCTGTCTGTCTCCCTCTTTCTGTCTGTCTCTCTCTCTCTCTCTGTCTGTCTCTCTCTCTGACTGTCTCTCTCTCTCTCTGACTGTCTGTCTCTCTCTCTGCGGGTGAAGATGTGTGATGAAGGACCAGGATCAGGACTGTAGATCGGCTGTACTGATGTTTGACAGATTCACTGACTGTCTGTCTCTCTCTTTGTCTGTCTGTCTCTCTCTCTCTGTCTCTCTCTGACTGTCTGTCTCTCTCTCTGTCTGTCTGTCTCTCTCTCTCTGTCTCTCTCTGACTGTCTGTCTCTCTCTCTGTCTGTCTCTCTTTCTCTCTCTGTCTCTCTCTCTCTGACTGTCTGTCTCTCTCTCTGTCTGTCTCTCTTTCTCTCTCTGTCTCTCTCTCTCTGACTGTCTGTCTCTCTCTCTGTCTGTCTCTCTTTCTCTCTCTGTCTCTCTCTCTCTGACTGTCTGTCTCTCTCTCTGTCTGTCTCTCTTTCTCTCTCTGTCTCTCTCTCTCTGACTGTCTGTCTCTCTCTCTGTCTGTCTCTCTTTCTCTCTCTGTCTCTCTCTCTCTGACTGTCTGTGTCTCTCTCTGCGGTTGAAGATGTGTGATGAAGGACCAGGATCAGGACTGTAGATCGGCTGTACTGATGTTTGACAGATTCACTGACTGTCTGTCTCTCTCTCTGTCTGTCTCTCTCTCTCTCTCTGTCTCTCTCTCTCTGACTGTCTGTCTCTCTCTCTGCGGGTGAAGATGTGTGATGAAGGACCAGGATCAGGACTGTAGATCGGCTGTACTGATGTTTGACAGATTCACTGACTGTCTGTCTCTCTCTTTGTCTGTCTGTCTCTCTCTCTCTGTCTCTCTCTGACTGTCTGTCTCTCTCTCTGTCTGTCTGTCTCCCTCTTTCTGTCTATCTCTCTCTCTCTCTCTGTCTGTCTGTCTCTCTCTCTGACTGTCTGTCTCTCTCTCTGCGGTTGAAGATGTGTGATGAAGGACCAGGATCAGGACTGTAGATCGGCTGTACTGATGTTTGACAGATTCACTGACTGTCTGTCTCTCTCTCTGTCTGTCTCTCTCTCTCTCTCTGTCTCTCTCTCTCTGACTGTCTGTCTCTCTCTCTCTCTGTCTGTCTGTCTCCCTCTTTCTGTCTATCTCTCTCTCTCTCTCTGTCTGTCTCTCTCTCTGACTGTCTGTCTCTCTCTCTCTCTGTCTGTCTGTCTCCCTCTTTCTGTCTGTCTCTCTCTCTCTCTCTGTCTCTCTCTGACTGTCTGTCTCTCTCTGACTGTCTGTCTCTCTCTCTCTCTGTCTGTCTGTCTCTCTCTCTGTCTGTCTCTCTCTCTCTCTCTGTCTCTCTCTCTCTGACTGTCTGTCTCTCTCTCTGCGGTTGAAGATGTGTGATGAAGGACCAGGATCAGGACTGTAGATCGGCTGTACTGATGTTTGACAGATTCACTGACTGTCTGTCTCTCTCTCTGTCTGTCTCTCTCTCTCTCTCTGTCTCTCTCTGACTGTCTGTCTCTCTCTCTGCGGTTGAAGATGTGTGATGAAGGACCAGGATCAGGACTGTAGATCGGCTGTACTGATGTTTGACAGATTCACTGACTGTCTGTTGGAGTGTTGAAGACTGAATGTACAGACTCATATCAATGATATCGATTATAGATATTGATCCCACAAACCGAACCATCAGATTAGACTGTCCGTTCAGGCTCCGCCTCCTTCACAGGTCACATGACCGGACTGATCATGTGATTGATCAGTAGCACCTGAACACATCATCAAAAGGTCAGAAGAGGTGTGAAGAGGAGGTTTACCTTCAAGGCCACTCCCGCATGGAGGCGGAGCCTAACCTGAGACACGCCTGCCCAACAGGTATACAAGTGTGAAGAGCAGGTAGACTTCAGGTGTTCAGCACACAGACAGGCAGAGCACATAGAGACAGACAGGCTGCTGTAACCATAGCAACCGACGTGCTGACATTCAGAGGTCAAAGTTCAGAGAGGTGAAAGGTCATCAGGTTACAGTGTCATCCAAGGTCATGTAGGTCAGATGTAGGTCATATGAAAGTCATGTGAAGGTCATGTAGAGGTCAGATGTAGGTCATGTACAGAGGTCATTTAAAGGTCATATTGAGGTCATATATAGGTCATGGCACCTTTGGCACTGCTGTCCAGGAAGACTTTGATATAAGATGTGGGGACATATCCCTCCTCCTCCAGGTTCCTCCTTACTCTGGTCCAACCGTCTCCTTTGTCTTCTTCCACCACAGAAAGTAGTTCTCCCTCCACCATGGACAGAGTGCCTTCATTCTGACCTGCAGAGAACCAAGAGCAACATGAGAACTCAACATGTGGTCCGATTAATCAGAACCAGTTCAACCTGCACCAGAAGAGTCTGGACCAGATCGGATCCTGTGAGGCTGCACAGTCAGCATCTGTTCAGACTGATGGAGGTGGATCCCTCCTCCTGGCTGCTCATGACTTCCTGTCTTTTACAGAACGATATTAGTCAAGGTACGATCCTCCACACCACAATTCATCAGCTTTATTTCACATTGTGAAACTGGACCGGATAGCATTAAAGCACCAGATCAATAAGAGTGCTGTTAAAGTATCAGTCGAAATAGTAGTACTGTTAAAATCTTAACGATTCCCATCCCTACTTGTGTGGCATCAAGTGCACATGTAAGTTCGGTTAATTTTTCTCTTGTCCTCTCTTTGCTCTCTTCTGTTGTTTGCCTCTTTGTCACTGTCAGAAACTATATGGCAAACAGCTGACAGAAACTATGTGATTGCTTTTGTTAATGTCACAGGTCTGAAAATATGGTGGCATGTTGTGTCAAGTGTACATACATGATGAGATTAGCACAGGGAAATGTCTGGCCCTCGGGCCCTTAGCATTCAGGATATATGGCCCCCTGAAAAACATAGTTGAATAGACCTGAGATCTGATTCCCAGGAAAGACTTTCTGCAGTTTTACTTTGAAGCAGACAGAAATCTCAGGGCCACAGATCATTGATCAGATAAAGAAGAGCTAAGTCCACCAGCTGAGGTCAGACTTCAAGCACCAAGTGAGAGGGAACTGAGAGCCGATGCAGAAGCTTTATCTCACTTCACAAATCCACATGGGATCATAAGAAGTCTGTTTAGTGAAGGTGGTTTGACTTCAGGACAGTGGGACAGATCAGTCCACAGACCTGCTGACAGCTGACCCAGGTTCAGGTCACACACATGCTGTATATATCGTTATACATGTACTGTAAATATCATAATATACGTGTAAATAAAACACCTTAAAATACCTTGAAACGGGTAAAGGGACTTGCAGGTGCCGATACTCGGTAACGGTTCTTCATCATCAAAGTCATCATCAAACTCTGAACTGCGAGACTTAAAATGAAGCTCTGCGCTGTGGTCTTCAGTATAGCTGCCATCAGGGCTGAGAGAGAGACAGGTCGACAGAGAGAGAGACAGGTAGGTTGAATAATGTTCAGAGTCTATGAACATTGAATATCAATGTCAGAATAAGAACTAGACTGACCAGCAGGTGCAATAATCTTGATGAAACGGTAATTATCAATAATCATCAATAATCAATTCTCAGTTAAGAGTACCTCTCTCTGCTGGCTGGGCTGCGGTTGTCCAGCTGTTTCAGGCTGCTGCTGCCTGGCGTTGTGGCCTGGGAATTCAACCCACAACCTCCACTCTGTCTTCTACTGCTGTGATCAGACAGTCTGCTGTCCACCTCCAATAACCAGGCCTGCAGTGACACGGAGAAATACGTGTTAATGTACACATTAACTTGTATGTTAGTACACACATGTATGTTCAACAGTACGAACCTGGTTCCTCCTCAGCTCGTCCTCCAGTCTCTGCAGACTCTGCTTCACCTCCTCCAGCCGAGGCTCCACACTTCCTGCATCGCCCATCTGAGGGCTGTGTTCATACACCTCCCTCATCTTCAGCAGAGCGTCTCTGAACACACACACAGAGAGACACACACAGAGACACACACACACACACAGAGACACACACACACACACACAGAGAGACACACACAGAGACACACACACACACACAGAGACACACACACACACA
>NW_019525515.1:40254-40779 GCF_002814215.2 Seriola lalandi dorsalis
ACACACACACACACATATATACACACACACACACACATATATACAAACACACACACACACACACACACACACACAGTTCAGGTCATATTTTCACGTTAGTAGAGAGCTTCAGCTCTTCAGCCGATCATTGTCCTGTCAGAACCAAACTTTACTCTTCAGTCTGACCCTGACCCTGACCCTGACCCTGACTCTGACTTCTGACCCTGACCCTGACCCTGACTTCTGACCCTGACCCTGACCCTGACCCTGACCCTGACCCTGACCCTGACTTCTGACCCTGTGTGGTTCAGGTCTCTATTCAGGGCTCTCCTGACAGACAGGTGCTCAGTGATGTATGAAAGATTTATTATGACTCATGTTTATATGCAACTGAATCAATTAATCACTGGAGTCTGTGTATGTGTGTGTGTGTGTGTGTGTGTGTGTGTGTGTGTGTGTGTGTGTCTGTCTCCGTGTGTGTGTGTCTCTGTGTGTGTGTGTGTCTCTGTGTGTGTGTGTGTGTGTGTGTGTGTGTGTGTGTGTGTG
>NW_019525515.1:41830-51921 GCF_002814215.2 Seriola lalandi dorsalis
TGTGTGTCTCTGTGTGTGTGTGTCTCTGTGTGTGTGTGTCTCTGTGTGTGTGTGTGTGTCTGTGTGTGTGTGTGTCTCTGTGTGTGTGTGTGTCTCTGTGTGTGTGTGTGTGTCTGTGTGTGTTACCTCTGCTCTCTCTCTCTCTGAATCTCCTGGTTGATGTTGTTGATTCTGGTTTGAAGTTTCTTGCGTCTCTGTTCAGGAGGAAGGTGACTGCAGTCTGCAGGACTGGAGCCCTACACACACACACACACATCACAATTACACACTGACTGTACTCACACACTGACAAAAAATGAATGTACAGAACACACCTGTGACAGGTGATATACTGACCAGTTTGAGTGACAGCTGCCAATCAGAGAAGCATGAAGGAAACGTGACAACATTAAAACAGCTTTGGTTCATTTATATTATATAAATATAGCATAAGTAAGACTATAAATATATACATGTAGATATATGTGTGTGTGTGTATATGTATATACATGGTGTACCCCTCTCTTCAGGCTGCGCAGACACTGCTTTCTGGTCCTGGAGCCAGAAGTCATGAGGTCATTCAGCCGCTGTGTAATTGGTTCTCTGGAAACAGGGGGCGGGGACTGGGGACTGCTGGCCACACCTCCAGGTGATGGTGAGGTTGGGGGTGGAGGGGGGGGCTGTCGGGGGGAGGAGAGGAGGGTCAACAGCTGGAGAAAGAGACACAGGTTAGGTCAGCACAGCCACATGTACCTGTATGTGTGTGTACAGGTGTGTCTCTGTGTACCTTGTTTTTTCGTATGAAGGGCCACAGCTTCCTGCTGTGTCTCCGCCCCTCTGTGCGGTTGTCAAGGTAACTGGATTCAGAGATGCTCCGCCTCATGGTGGCACTGTAGTCTTCAAACTCAACGTCACCTGGAGGGTCGAAGCCCGATTTATACACCTCCACAACCTGACGGGTGTCCTGCACACACACACACACACACACACACACACACACACACACACACACACACACACACACACACACACATATACATATATATTCCTGAAGTTGAGGAGAAAAGTTTCAATCGTTAAGGGAAAACGTTAATGCATTAGTGTTTAAGACCTTTACACAAAACGTTAACGGAGACTCTCCTCCGTCTGCTGAGGCTGCTCGCCATGTCGATCATTGTCACCATGAACATTAAAACCTTCTCGTGTTTCAACAGGAATTCTGCCTGAAACAAAAACAACCCACTGATGCAGATCATTGGATCGTTTCCTGTCTGAACACCTGCTGAAACTGGCGGACAAACTCCCCTGAGACCTCCAGAGTCCAGAATGGAAAACTGGAGGTTCAACAAGGGACAGTTAAGACTTTCTATGGGAACAGATTGACAAGTCCGATCTCTGCTTCCTTTCATGGAATGAAGGAACATACAGTTGAACCACATTAATTCTCTCAGATCAAACCCCTGCTCAACAAACTACCACACCCCTCCCCACAACTACGCCAGGTTACAACCCAGAGGAGACTCACCATCCTGGGCTGGATGCTCTCTGCAGCGTCCATCATGGCATCCAGACAGCGACTGACCACAGGAAGAACTTTTCTCTCTGCCTCCGCTGACGAACGCATCGCTTCACAGATTCTCTCGATCCGCCGCTCCTCCATGTCTTGGATCCGCTATGAACACAGGAACAAACATGGATACCCGCTGTAGCACTGAAATGTTTTACTGTACCGTAGGACAGGTGGATCACCTGGCTGATAACAGGTACCGATGTGGTACTGTTAGTTTACCTGGTATATAACAGGTACCAGTGTGTGGTAATGCTGGTGCTGGTCCTGGTTAAACTGGTTTAAACTGGTCACATAGTCTTTCCTGGACTCTTCAGCCGCTTGTTGTTTCTGTTGAGCCGTCTGACGAGCCTGAAACCAGATCACACACTGTGAGATACGACAGATCTTCCAACAGCTCGACACCTGTTCAATCTCGTTGCTTTGATTCAGATAGAAACAAAAATGAAATGTTAAAACCAGTTTGTGGTTCTAGGTTCTAGGTTCTAGGTTCTAGGTTCTAGGTAGCAGAATTCAACAATGAAAAGTCCTGCAGTAACTTTCTGCTGTTACATGAGAAATAATGAGTTCATGAGGGAGTTGTAGAGACGTTGGTGGAGAACAGAGCTCAGCCTCAGTCTGTATTACAGTAATATAATAATAATAATAATAATAATACCTTACCTTCAGTGAGCAGCGCTGACAGACGACAGACAGACAGACAGACAGACAGACAGACAGACAGACAGACAGGAGGTCAGATTAGATAAATATCATCCATGGGTTAAAACATGTCACTTGTATTGATTAATATCATCTGTTTCATTCATGCTTCACCCTCATTGGCTCATTCACAGCTGTTTGGTAACCAGCTGACTTCTACACTTCACTGCTGCACTGCTCATACACTCATGGTAATACGTCTCCTCCTCCACCACCATATTTATTTGTATTTATAAAACCTTCTCTCCATCCGTCTTGCTGTCAAGGTCGATTCTGTCAGAGACGTGTTGAGCTCGCTCCGCCTCCTTACAGTCACGCTCGAACCGACGTTTACTCTGAACAAGTAAACAACAAATCAATAAACATCATCACAGTGTTTCAGCTCTGTGACCTGATCACCCTGGGGCGAGGGGCACTTACCGACTCCAGCTGTTTCCATGAGCTCTCAATGTGCTGCTGGGCGCGGCGGCCATCTTGGAAATGCTGCAACAAAAACACAAAGTGCTCAAACTGGTCAAACTGCTGAGCTCAGACCATATCATGGGACTATGAGGCACTGTTCAAGGATCAGGGGATCAACAGTAGGTGAAAGGAAAGGGTTGATCCACAGACCACCAAAATAAAAGCCTCAGCCAGTGTCCACTAATATGGAGGTTTATCAATCTGCTCAGCTGTTTGTTTATTGTTTGTTTGTTTACTCACTGTTTTCCTCTCAGTCTTCAGCTCATGGGTGTATCGTGTCAGCTCACAGACTATCTGCGTGTTCAGGTTATCAGCCAGTTCCTCCCTCTGAACTGCCACTTCATTCAGCTGACGAAGAGTGGCCGCAAACGCCAGACACCAGGTGAACCTGAAACAACCAATCAGACACCAGCTGAACCTGAAACAACCAATCAAACACCAGGTGAACCTGAAACAACCAATCAGACACCAGCTGAACCTGAAACAACCAATCAAACACCAGGTGAACCTGAAACAACCAATCAAACACCAGCTGAACCTGAAACAACCAATCAAACACCAGGTGAACCTGAAACAACCAATCAGACACCAGCTGAACCTGAAACATGTGAGTCAGTTAAAACTTTACATCAGTGTGAGATCAGACAAAATATAAATGAAGATGAAAACTGACCTGCTCTCATCCTCTCTGCTTCTCTTAGGGTGATACTTCTTAGACAGACTCCTGCAGACAGACAGACAGAGAGAGAGAGACAGGTACAGACAGACAGACAGAGAGAGAGAGAGAGAGACAGGTACAGACAGACAGAGAGAGAGAGAGAGAGACAGGTACAGACAGACAGACAGACAGACAGAGAGAGAGACAGAGAGAGAGAGCGAGAGAGACAGGTACAGACAGACAGACAGAGAGAGAGAGAGAGAGACAGGTACAGACAGACAGACAGAGAGAGAGACACAGGTACAGACAGACAGACAGACAGAGAGAGAGAGAGACAGGTACAGACAGACAGACAGAGAGAGAGAGAGAGAGACAGGTACAGACAGACAGACAGAGAGCGAGAGAGACAGGTACAGACAGACAGACAGACAAACAGAGGGAAAGAGAGAAAGAGAGACAGGTACAGACAGACAGACAGAGAGAGAGAGACAGGTACAGACAGACAGACAGACGGACAGAGAGAGAGACAGGTGCAGACAGACAGACAGACGGACGGACAGAGAGAGAGAGACAGGTGCAGACAGACAGACAGACGGACAGAGAGAGAGACAGGTACAGACAGACAGACAGACAGACAGACAGAGAGAGACAGGTACAGACAGACAGACAGACAAAGAGAGAGACAGGTGCAGACAGATGAATGTGAGTTGGTGTGTTTGAGTTTTCTTTAGGGTTGTTAATGTAATTGTTAGTAAACGAGTGTCTGTGACCCATTAAAAAAATACAACAAATGTTTGTTTTTTCATTTACAATATATATATATATATATATTATATACACACACGTGCAGAGCTGGCACCGCAGCCTAGATCTCCTGTGTAGGACAATATTCTATAACTTAAAATAAAGAGCAAACAGTAGCCAGACTTTCTAATGTATCAACAGTTTAACAACACAAAAACACACGTTGAAACCTCCTCGTCCTCCTCGGCTAATTAATGATCACAAACAGCTGAACACAACTTGTAGTGGCATTATTCAGACCTCAAAATAAAATGAAAGGCTCAGCGGACAGCTTGCCGAATGGTTGATGTTCGGCAGCAGCAACATGTGGACAGGCTGCGGGTCAGTCTGGTGTCAGACCAGACACAGCGCCTCAGGAAGCATCATGAGCCTTCCACCAGTCAAGAGGATTAGTGTCCACTGAGGGGGCTGTCTCTCAAATATGTATATTTTTTAATTGTTTAACTGATAGTATTAAGTATTATTATTCTTATTGCCAGTTAACGGTTAAACGGTTAATTATTAACATCCCTAATTTGTGACAATGGGCTCAATTTTTATTATACAGGACGCACTGTGCATCTAAACATGTAGTTAAATATGTTTTATACCATAAAATGAACCAAACTGGAGGATAGACGGATCCTGAGTCAGTTTTCTGAAAACCGTATCACCATGGTTACTCTTCGATCAACACTTGTTCCAAATCAGCTCTGATCTAGTTCACTCTGATTAAGAAAGCTTATTGATCATACATTGTACAAAGATTCGAATATTATGTATGTGACAAATTAGATAATTATCATTAAAATTACAATAATTATTCTACAAACAAAGTGTTGATTGCTCAGTAATAGTAATTATCATGGATCAGGAAACACTGGGCAAAAAAACTGAAACATTTCTATCAAACTCTTAAAATCTCAAGTGATCTGAAACGTTCTGAACGTTCTAATAAAACTCTCGGTCCTAACTGATTTTAAAAGTCTTATCATCTTCAGACTTTGTTGAGCTCTTTGTAACCTGACGGTGATACTCAGGTAATGTGGGCTGATGAGAGGGCTGTGCAGACGTGATGCAGATGTGATGCAGAGGTGACATACAGGTGACGAGCGGGTGAGAGTGACCTGATCTGTTTGGCGTAGCTCAGCTCGATGTCAGCTCTCTCTTTAACAAACTTGGTATATCTCTCCAGGAAGTCGATTCCCCAGCTGGTGTGTTTCTCCAGATTATCAAACTGATCCTGAAACAAACAAGAATACAAAGCTCATGACATCAGTCTGTACAGCAGTCTGAATATAACTGTCTATAATCTAATATTACATATTTTATCAACTATCATAAAGGAAGTGATGGAACTGTCCCTTGTACTTTCCATGATAGAGGAAGCAGGAAACTCACTAACTCCACTTATTTCGTTTCTTTGATAAAGATGGATATATGCACAACATATCTCTTCATACAGCTGATCTATGGACTGAACCAGAGCTATGTGTTTTTAAAATGATAAAAGTTGAATGTGGGACAGAGCATGGTGTAGGACCTGGACCATGTGTCCTCTACTGTCCCGTTCACTGTCCCACCGCGACGGACAGACACTGATTCAGCTGCTCATGTCAAACATTTCAACGATCTGGAGGAAGCAGCTCTTTGTCTCTTATCTTGTATCTGTAGCATGACACAGTCTGAAACCAGAGGCAGGAGTTCAGCTCGCAGCATGACAAGTACTATCATTATTATCATTATTATTAATATTATTATCATTAGTGATAGTAATAATAATAGTAATAGTAGTGTTATAATCATCATCTGGTAGGAGTTGGGGGGGGGGGGGGGGAAAACAGAACGCCCGCCGCTGTCGTCACTAACCGTGTTGCTATGGCAGAGCAGACAGAAGCACGAGGGCCTCACTCTCTCTCACACCGACAGGCCGCGCGGTTACCGGCTCTTTCCCGGCACAGAACCAGTAACCGCTGCTGACCGTGTTACCCAACGGTCTAACCCCGCTCTAACCCGGTGATGTCCGCGTGCAGCAGGTGTGAACAGGTGTACGTACCCACAGCTCGGTGCCCCAGTTGCAGCTCATGTCTCCGGTCAGCTCCTCCTGCTGCTCCTGCTGCTCCTGCTGCTCCTGCTGCTCCGC
Source organism: Seriola lalandi dorsalis (assembly GCF_002814215.2). Lineage (NCBI taxonomy): Eukaryota > Metazoa > Chordata > Actinopteri > Carangiformes > Carangidae > Seriola > Seriola lalandi. Next base: position 48,125 of record NW_019525515.1, read on the forward strand.
CTCTCCACACACCGACGATCACCGCTAACCGCTGCTGCCGCTGTCCGCCTCGCGCATCCTACCGACACTCACAGACAGACCGACACTCACCGACAGACCTGACTGTCTCTCTGTCTGTCTCTGTCTGCAGCAGCACGAGCGCAGAGGACGCGATCATGCACGGCCCGTCTCCCAGAGGTCCCTTTGTCATCAGCGAAGAGATGCTGAGATTGTGTGTGATTGTGTGTGTGTGTGTGTGTGTGTGTGTGTGTGTGTGTGTGTGTGTGTGTGTGTGTACTGCGCATGCTCGTTTTCAGCCCCGCCCTGCTGTCACACACACACACAATAAACTGTTCTGTACACACAGTATGTATATGCATATACATCACACATCACGTGTGCATAATCACATCACACATGTACAGCTTAATGATGATGTGATAATGATCGTGATGATGACGATGATGATGATGATGATGAGAGAGAGAGCTGACAGACAGAGCAGCTGTGATTGCATCAGTCCTCCAGGAGGCAGCGCTCTTCTCCCATTAAACAAAGACATTTCCTGATCATATGATGCCTTCAGGCACAGCTGGGAAAAGCTGAAGGCTCCAGCTGGTTTCAAATGATGGAATCTGAGATCTTGCAGAAAAGTTTTCAGGTGGAAAAGTTGGAGTGAAGTCAGAGTCAGATGGACTGTTTGAAGCATGAAGAGAGAATGGGGAGGCTGAGCCCTCCTCCATCATATTCTCCATCTGGTTTCATCAGCTGAGCTTTGACTGGCTCTTCTGTGGTTTAATGCAGCAACTGGAGAATCAGCTCCACCTGCTGTTTATCTCCATCAACCAGTCGACTCAAGTTCACACAGTGGAGGAAACAAGACTACAGGCGTTACAGACCGCCCTACTTCAAAAATCCTACAATTAATTTCATATTTTGAAAATGTCAGCTAAAAGATATTTTAGGTTTTCATAGACGGACAGTCTCGTATGAAGTAAGTCTGATACATGAAGTGAGTCTGACAGGATAGATACCAGAATGGTTCAAGATCAGGATCGAGTTCAGGTTCAGCTCTTTGTGTTTGTCTGTGAAGTTGTCAGTGACTCGATCTCGCTCTTCTTCTTTGACCTTCTCCTTCAGATCAGGAGCTGAAATGTCGACGAGTCCTTTAAAATCAGATCTGAAGGTTTGGTTACGACGAGGAGGACGAAGGTCAGAGAGACGCCTGCAGACAAGACTCCAGGAGGAAGGAAAACCTGCTTCATTAAATGTCCAGGCTTTCAGTGTCCATCACTGAGGACACGTGTTCATGTCCTTTCATTGATTAGAAACATAATCAAATACTGTGTCTGATTTTCCTGTGATCAGTGCAGGACACAGGAAATGATGTTGAAAGTACAGGTGTGTATGATGGAGTGTATGTGTGTGTTACCTGACACACACTGGAGTCACACACAATCTGAAGATAAAAGTCATTTCATTTCAAATCTCATGTCCTTTTAAGGTCATCCCGAAGGAAACGCCCAGCGGTCCAATCATGTATCAGTAGGTTGACTGACTGTTAAAGGTCAAAGGTCACCAATCGGCATTAATCATCTAAATATGAATAATATTAATAAAGTGCTGTTTCATTTGTATGATAATGTTCTACCTGAGTTTGTTTGTGTTTTTCTGATCACACTGACTGACTGAAGCTGCTGATCAATAATTGATAAAGGTTAATGATTATTGTTAAATGGTCTCAGACCTTCAGACCCAGCAGGAAGCCGACTTCATTAGAAACGACAGGCTCAGCCACACGACTGATCCTGACAGAGCAGCTGATTATTGAATATTTTATTGAGCAGTATAAACACTGTGATTTATTAACATGTATTGATAACTGATTTTAGAATATTTATCAATAAGAATAAAATGTCCAGGTGTCTGATTTGCTTGTTGATAAAAAGTTGAAGTTGTTAGCTGATCAAAGTGTAAATAATTCAAATTATTATTATTATTATTTAACCTGTCAGACTAGTTAATAATGTTACATATTAATCAACTAATTAACTGAGTCAATGAGTTTAACATCACAACTACCACTGCTACTAATCACAACTACTACTGCTACTAGTAATCACAACTACTACTGCTACTAGTAATCACAACTACTACTGCTACTAATCACAACTACCACTGCTACTAATCACAACTACTACTGCTACTAGTAATCACAACTACTACTGCTACTAGTAATCACAACTACTACTGCTACTAATCACAACTACTACTGCTACTAATCACAACTACCACTGCTACTAATCACAACTACTACTGCTACTAGTAATCACAACTACTACTGCTACTAATCACAACTACTACTGCTACTAGTAATCACAACTACTACTGCTACTAGTAATCACAACTACTACTGCTACTTAATCACAACTACTACTGCTACTAATCACAACTACTACTGCTACTAGTAATCACAACTACTACTGCTACTAGTAATCACAACTACTACTGCTACTAGTAATCACAACTACCACTGCTACTAGTAAAGCAATCCTTTTTCAGACGGGTGTATGAAAAATGAAATCAAACTTTATTGAAACTTTACACAGAGACAAACAGAAAGACAAAAACACAGCTGATGTCTGTTTACATGCGACAGGTGTCATGAAACGCCTCCAGGGTCCTAAAGTCTCGCCATGTTGGAGGAAGTCCGTCCTGAAGAAAACGACCACAGCGCTGACAGGAAGACTGGAAGAGTTTAATGTAGCTCCGTAGCCAGGTCTGCAGGTAGAGAGTCAGACAGGTAGAGACACAGACAGGTGAGACAGACAGGTATAGGTTATTGATCGGCTGTTGATCGATGTCTCACCATGAAGGACCGAACCACGACGTCGGGCATCTGAGGCAGCTGGTAGTGTAGCAGGGCAGTGGTGGCGTGGTCTGTTACCTAGCAACAGCACAACCAATCAGAGCACTGCTCACTCACACCTATGTTACTATTTCAGGTGGACAGATGAATCTTACCTTTTGGAACACCTGGTACTGAGACTTGGTCCAGATGTCAAGCTGAGGAGGAGATACAGACAGGTTACCATGGGGACAAACAAACAGGTATCATTCGCTACCTTTTAGGGGAGTCCAACTTTCTCACCTTTCTGTCCTCGTTGTAAACATTCTCGTTGAATCCTCGAACAACGGTTCTGTCGATGAACAGCGAACGCATCACGACAATTGCCTTTAACACCTTCCCCAGGGTCACCTGAGAGGGAGACAGGTGAGACAGACACACCTGTTACCTGCTGAACTCACTTGTCCAAACACACCTGTCACCTGCTCTATGTGATGAGCCTCAGTACCAGCAGCACAGCAGACGTCCCGTTGGGTCTGAACAACTCGATGGTCATGTCGGGAAACATCCTGCCGATCCGAGAGATGACATCATCCACATACCTGTGAGCAGGTCAGAGGTCAGGTTCAGCTTCACACTGACATTATAATATCAGACAGATAGACAGCGAATAATCAATAAATGTTTGATATGAACTCTGAAATGTTTATGAAATCTGTTTCATATCGACTGTGTGGAGTCAGTCTGTAATGCAGTATGTACAGTACATAGTACTGCAGTTTTATAGTATTTACAGTATGCAGTACTACAGTGTTACAGTATGTCAGTGGCGATTGCTCTAAGACTGCAAGGGAAGCTCAGCTTCCCCTAAAATGTCAACAAACTAATTGGTCAAATATGTTCTGTTGTGTGAACATTTCATTGACTAAATATGCGCTAGAACACGTTCATCTTTTGTTCAGAATCAGCT
>NW_019525515.1:52157-74649 GCF_002814215.2 Seriola lalandi dorsalis
TCGGCTTCTGCATGATGATTGGATGATCTGTCTGAGGCTGAGTCCCTTTTTGATTGACAGCGAAATGAGCGAATCAGCGATCTTGAAGTATAAGCATCCACCGGAGCAGTTTTCAAGTTTTTCATTCCGTTGTTCGGAGTTGATCTGGAGACGTTACTGATCCTCAGCGACTTTGTCTTTGTTAAAAACGACTATTGTGTGTTTGGCGACTCTCTTCTGTCACTCGGCGAATTTACATTTAAATAAACGGACACATTTTATGATGTAGGCCGAAAATGAGCTTCCCCTCATTATAGGACCAGCAGCCGCCACTGCAGTATGTACAGTACGCAGTACTACAGTGTTACAGTATGTACAGTACGCAGTACTACAGTGTTACAGTATGTACAGTACGCAGTACTACAGTGTTACAGTATGTACAGTACGCAGTACTACAGTGTTACAGTATGTACAGTATGCAGTACTACAGTGTTATAGTATGTACAGTATGCAGTACTACAGAACTCACTGAGGAGGTAGTACCAGAGTACTGGGCTGGACTTTGGGCCGTCTCTTGGCTGAAGCTCCCATCTGATTGGCCGATCGTTTGAGTGACTGTTGGTTCAACAAACTGGAGGCCAGACCGGCGTGGTACTGCAACTACACACACACACACACACACACACACACACACACACACACACACACACACACCACCATCATCATCATCATCAGTACTGACTGACTCTGGATGTGTACCTGAGACCAGTGACAGCAGCACTACCAGCAGGTGAAGTGGTGCTGATGTTTGGGCAGATGCTGGTCGTCACGGTAACAGAACATCAATATGATTTACACAAAGTAAGGTCATTAGTTAATGGAGCAGTGATTCAAGAGACTCAGCTGGTTAATCAACTAAAGATCACTTCACATCAAAGTGTGTGTGTGTGTGGGTGTGTGTGTTATTAGTCAGAAGCTGCTGATGTGACGCAGCCTGTTAGCATGTTAGGCTAGTTACCTTGTTGGACCACTTGTAGGCCTGCAGCAGCTGAGAGTACAGAGGAGTTTTATCCTGAACCGGATCCAGACTGAGCAGACCACTGTTATGGAGAGGATGAGACTCTGAGGGACGACCCACCAGACCACTGAGACGCTCCAACTCACTGAGAGACAGACAGGTGGAGGGACAGGGAGATTTTTTTTTTGTTTGATTTTTAAAAACAGACCTTTTTTTCTAGTTAATTCCATGAACACAAGTTCTGCTGTTATCAAAAAAAATTACAACAAAGAAAAAACCATGCTAAAAAGGAACTACCAAAAACTAAACAGTGGAGGAAAGACTTTCAGCCTGTGCCAAAGGGGCGAGGCAACCAAGTCATTGACAGTCTGGCACACTCTCTCCATAACACCCTCCCAGTTCTTCCTCTCAGACTCTTCAGTTCCCAGAAAAACACCCAGAATTTTCATGGCCTGTTTTTCCCCAGCTGAGATTTCCTGGTAACTGTGGTGTTTCCTCGTCTGCCCACTGCCCAGCCTCCAAAGCCTCCAAAGCCTCACTTTTTCCCCAGTTCACCTTTGCCGATGATGTCCTTTCATACAGACTTAAACTGCTTGACAAGAAGTCCACATACCTCTGGTTTCTAACAAATACATTGATGTCATCAGCATAAGCAGAAACCACCAGTGAGGGGCGCTGAGACAACCCTGGTAATATGATTCCTGGCAGCTTAGATCGTAACCTGGTCAGACGTGGCTCAATTGCTAATGAGTAGAGCTGTCCAGAAATAGGACATCCCTGTCTGATGCCCCTCTGAACCGGTACTGGACAGCTCAGCCCACCACCCACCTTCACCAAACAAAAAGCTTCCTTATACAACAAACAGTGACACAAAACCCCCTCCAAAACCAAAAGCAAAAGCAAAAACCATGATCAACCCTATCAAAAGCCTTCTCCTGATCCAGTGAAACAATCCCCACATCGATATTGTACAGTTTACAAATGTCCAGTAAGTCTCCATGATGGATCTCTCCGGTACAGTATGATTGGTCTCTGTGGATTATTAATTCCATAAAGTGTTTCAGTTTGTTGGCAAGCACTTTTGAAAGAAGTTTGTCATCCGTACACAGTAAAGCTGCTGGTCTCCAGTTCTTTAGCAAAGCCAAGTCTCCTTTTTTGGGCAGCAGTGAAAGAACTGCCTACAGGACGCTGGTAACAGGGCTGAGCACATTACTGCAGCACCTCCCCCAGGTCAGCTCCCAAACACTTCCAGGAGTGCTTATAAAACTGTGCAGGCAGTCCGTCCAGTCCCTCCAGGGAGATGTTAAGAGTCCAGGACGGCTCTGTCCTCAGAGCCCAGCTGCAGAATCCCCTGCAGCAGCTCGTCCACACACTCTCTGTTACAGTCCTATGTCCTGAAGAGGGCGCTGGAGAACTCTACGGCATGTTGTCTCATCTTACTCGGGTCAGTCGTCACTGCACCGTCAGGGAGGTGGAGACAGACCATCTGTTGGTCGGAGAGACGGACTTCTTCAGGTTAAAGGAGGCGGGAGCATCCACGTCTCTAACGCTGGTGTAATGTGACCTGACCAAAGCCCCTTTAACCCTCTCGTGTTGGAATGAACTTAATTCATGTTTCTTCTGTTGAAGTCTGTGACTGACTGTGCGTGAGTAGAATATTTTCTAAATCCCTAATTTCTTTTTCTAAATCCTGAATAACTCTTCTTACTGTCACTGTGGAATGACTTGTGTACTGTTGACAGAAAGACTCTGCAGAAGGTCGCAAAAGTCTGACAGAAAGCTCAGTCCTGGAGCAGCTGAACATTAAAGTGCCAGTGAGAGCTGCATCTAGTGGTTGGTGAAATGTGAAAATCAAAAGCGACTAAATGATGCTCAGTGAAACCTACTGGATAAATGTGACTGTTCAGTAACCTGTTGCTAAAACCATGTGTCACGTAAACCCTGTCCAGCCTGGCTGCCCTCACATTCCCATCCAACACTCTGACCCATGTGTGCTGCCTGACCAGAGGATGTCTGAGCCTCCACACATCACCTGTGATAACAAGGCAGATGACTGCAGGTGCGGTTCCTCTCCTGTTCTCCCCCCATCACCACATTCACTCTGATCACCCTGTTCTAAGAAGTCCTTTAACTTCTGGAACAAGTCCAGCCTGTGCGAGCTCCGATTCAGAGCGTGATGTTAATGAAGCAGAAAGAAAAGTCCTGTGTTTCTGCTCTGACCACTACAGCCCTGCCCGTCACCATCTCTGTGGTGGAGATGACGTGGACGTCCAGGCCCGGAGAAAAGAGGACGGCCACACCAGCAGAGAGGTTGGTCCCACGAGACGGGAAGTACTGACCCTTCCACCACAGACCTGTCTGTCTCATTCCAGTCACTGTGCGTCTCCTGCAGGAAAACAATATCTAACCTCTTCTGGGATAACGATCACCCAGTGCACCACATACATTTTCATGTTACTTATTAGTTTAGTTACTTTTCTACATCAGGAAAATAAAATCAGTCCCATTGACAGACTTTCCAAACTTCTCATCTAAAAATCATTAATCTCATGCAGTGTGTACGATTCAGCACCGCATGACTGTGAGCCATCAACAGACACAAAGTCAGAGTTATCCTCCATTTCTTCATCCTTCCCCTCACCTGTCACACTCTCCACAACACCTGTCTCTTTAACCTGTTCAGCAGCACACTGACTGTGGTCAGATTTACCTGCCGCTCCTTTTAAACTCTCTCCTCCCCTGACCTCCTGCGATGTTTCCTCTGCTCCTCTCATTTCATCTGTGCCCACAGCTGTTTGTTGTTCACCTCCCTGTGTGTCAGCCTGCCCGCTGGATCCTTCTCCTGAACCCCGTTCAGCGTGGCGCCGCTCGCTATCAGCTCCACCACTAATCACTCCTCTTTCAGAAACACGTAGCAGAGGTTACCGTGCCACACACGGTCTCCCATCGCCAGGAGAACCGCCTCCACCGGCACAGTCGGGTCAGGCTGGACCCAAACCGCAAGTCGGATGGAGAGGGGTGGAGTCCTGGAAAACCCCAATCCTCGCCAAGAAACACGGCCCGCCTCCACCAAAACACCTCCGACCACACAACAACTCACAACAACTCACTACAATAAATCTACAATAACAGCATCAAACAAAGAGTTAAACGCCGAACACCAAAACTCACTCGTTCACCCACCATGCTCACTTCCCAGCATGCACTCTGACAGAGAGAGAGAGACGGAGAGGAAGGGAGAGGTGGAGAGACAGACAGGTGGAAGGAGAGGGAGAGAGAGACAGGTGGAGAGCGAAAGAGAGACAGGTGAAGGGAGAGAGAGACAGATGGAGGGGGAGAGAGACAGACAGGTGGAGAGAGCGAAAGAGAGACAGGTGGAGAAAGAGAGAGAGACAGATGGAGGGGGAGAGAGACAGACAGGTGGACAGAATGGTTATCTGTTAAAATCAATGTGACACTTAGCTGCTGTAAAACAAAAATGTTTCTCTGTTAAGGACAGTAAAGTTCATACACCTGACAGGTAACATTAGCAACACCTGGCAGGTAAATTTGATCTGAAGATGTCAGATTGATCCACTGATTTCCCTGATCAATAGCCAAAACTTTATTTTGCCTGGTTTCATTTTCCCAATCCACACATCCGGGGCTCTGTGCTTATCTTATATTTATTAGCTTAGCTTAGCTTAGCTTAGCTTATGTTGTCGTGACCACAGCGGCAGGTATCAGTGCTGTGCGGTTTGATACGAGTTAATGACAGCTCAGTCTACAGTGTGGCTACAGGCTAACTGTTTACACCAGTAGTTGACTGGCTGCAGTCTGGGGAGCCGGACTCACTTGAGGTCTCTGTTGACTGCCTGCAGGTTGTCCTGGAACTCTGCTATAAACTGCTTCTCTCGGCCCTCCAGGGTCTCCCGGTTCTTCATGCCGTCCTTCAGGGACTCGAAGACGCGGCTCACGCTAGAGCGGAGCGCCTGGATGCCGCTGATAGCATGAGAGAAAGCGTCCAGATTCACCCCGACGTTCACCACGTCCGCCATCTTGGCTGTTTCTCTGCTGCTGGCGCTCAGAGATGACGTCATGGAGTGGAGACGCATGAAAAAAAGGGAAGATAATTCGCGCTAGGCCAAAGATACAGCTAAAGTACAGTCCAGGAAGATCAAGCTGCCACCTTTGAATGTGAAAACAATTAAGTTTGGTATCCGTGGTAAAAATGGGAATATGAATTTTCTGCTCAATATTTTACTTTTTTAATTTTTTATACACAAATGCAGGTATTTTACAACCAAACCATGTATAAATCATTTGCTGAACGAATTTAAATTAGTAAGCAAGTCCCTGAAGCTTATAAAAGATGATAAGAAAGCCCTTAAAATAGTTAATTTGAAATAAGCACCTTCTATATTTTTCTTGCCTTTTATATGATGTACTTTTTGTTTATTTCTTTAATGTAGTGATGCTCAACTGGCATTAGTTCTTATTCTTTTCTGTGAAAAATAAATATAAAAGATAAATAAATGCCTTATTTGTTTGTATCTTAATATGTGTTTGGAAATATATATATATATATATATATATATATATATATATATATATATATATATGTCATGGACACTTTCCTAATCTCCTGTTTGAGGTTCCTCTGAATCATTTACATTTGAAATTTAAGTTGTGCAAAACTAAGAACTATTAAAAAAAAAAAAAATGAAGTTATTTTCATCAAATTGCGGCCTGGTACAGTATCTGTTTAAAAAACAACTTTATTTAGAACAATTACAAACCAATTTCTCGTGGGAACAGAGAGCCACAGGGATCATATCCAACCCTGAAGTTGGAAGGTAGGGTAGAGGTAGAGAGAGAGGCGGAGAGAGGTAGAGCTGACAGTGGAGAGAGAGGGAGGTAGAGAGAGATAGAGGTAGAGGTGACAGTGGAGAGAGAGAGAGAGGTAAAGCTGACAGTGGAGAGAGAGAGAGAGATAAAGAGAGATAGAGGTGGAGAGAGAGTCAGTTGAGACTGAGCCGACAGAACGAACAGATCACTGAGAAGTTTTTCTACGGCAGCAACAGAGGAAAGGAGGAGAAAAAGATAAAAAGAAGAGGAGGAGAAAAGAGAGGAGGAGACAAGACAGAGGAGGAGAAGAAGAAATAAAGAAGAAAAGGAGAAAAAGAAAGAGACTGAACAACAGGAGGAGGAATAAGTCCTGTCGCCTGTTTAATCACCTTATCAACAGAGAGAGAGACAGGTGAGTAACAGAGAGAGAGACAGGTGAATAACAGAGAAATAGACACAGGTGTTGGACAGGTGTTGGGAGTCCGGACCTCAGTCTGATCCAGGTCCAGGTCTGAGGTGGAGGGTCAGACTCTGCAGCAAAGGTTTTAATAAACCAGTGTCTGTCCTCAGTGTCTCCCTTTAATCATCTCTCTTCAGTCGGACACAAACAAACAAACAAAGATGAGTCTCATTCATACCTGACTTTATTTCTCTGGGGGATGCAGGACACAGAGATAGAACATCCTCTACCTGTTTATAATAAAGTTCACAACTTTCTACACCTGTTACAACACCACAAGGTTCACTTAGTAAATGTTCTGGAGCTTTTGATCTGATCACATGATCTTCCTCAGCATCAGAATGAACTGATGATGTGACAAGCTCAGCAGGTTAAACCCGTCTGTACCCAGGTTCAGTCTGTTATTGGTTGTTGATGACGATCATTCGATCGATCATTAATAAGAACTAGAGTGTTTGTGTTGCACGTCTTCACTGGCCCAGAGGTTTGGTACAAAAAGACAGCAGCCAATCAGAACACAGAGCACCCTCAGGCGATCAGATGGTCGAACAGAACACTGAACCAGGATCAAAGAGAACAGAACATTCAGGTGAACATACCTGGTCGACGACTCTGTTCAGGTCTGTTCAGGTCTGTCATCTCTGACTATGTCACTGGTGGTTTTTGTTGTTCCAGTTTCATTGAACCACCTGAGGGACACTCAGGGGATGGCGACCACCTGATGGATGGTAACCAGCAACAACTCTGTAACCATGACAACCACCTGTTTGAGGAGAGAGAGCTGAACCTTATGAGATGTGACTTCTTGATGAACTTCCTGTCTGTCTGACGGTCAGTCCACCATGTCCCTCTCCCTCCTTCCCCTTCTTGTCCTCCTACCGGCGCTGGGCAAGAGTCAGACCGGAGATCTGTTTGACGTGTGTCGGTCTCTGCGCGGCTCGGAGGCGGGGCCGGGCTGGGAGTTCTATGCCTGTCAGCCGCCACCCGCCAACATGAAGGAGGTCATGCAGATCAGAGTCGACCCCCCCGGGATCACCTGTGGAAACCCACCTGAGAGATTCTGTACACTGGTCAGTGACACACACCTGAACACACCTTAACACACACCTGAGCACAGAAACATAGATCAGATCAGACCAGACTGGAACCAGCATCAGAACATTCCTGTTCTGGTCTTCCCCCTGCGGGTTTAACTGGACTAAACAAACTGACTTCCTGTAAACAGACATCCCATAATGCATCACTCTCTGAGGAGCAGACTAAACAACTGCTGACATTCCTCCTGTCAGTCATCTGCTGACCCCTCAGAGTGATCAGGTGACCTCCTGCAGGTCCTCGGGTTCTGTCTAATTGATCCTTTGGGAAGCTGAAGTCTGAATTATTGATGAATGTAGCAGAAATCAACTGTTAATGATTCATCAATGAGTATTCACAGGAAACAAAAACTGACACTGTGTCAACAGAGGTCAGAGGTCAGCAGTAAATACAGCAGCAGACATACTTTAGTTGTAGTAGACTCTGAGGAATTAACCAGTTTATACTGGACTCACTCTGAGCTGAAGTGGGAGCTGTACTGGGAGCTGAAGTGGGAGCTGTACTGGGAGCTGTAGTAGGAGCTGTACTAGGAGCTGTAGTGGGAGCTATAGTAGGAGCTGAAGGGGGAGCTATAGTAGGAGCTGAAGTGGGAGCTATAGTAGGAGCTGAAGTGGGAGCTATACTGGGAGCTGAAGTGGGAGCTATAGTAGGAGCTGAAGTGGGAGCTGTACTAGGAGCTGAAGTGGGAGCTATAGTAGGAGCTGAAGTGGGAGCTGAAGTGGGAGCTGTACCAGGAGCTGTAGTGGAAGCTGAAGTGGGAGCTGTACTAGGAGCTGAAGTGGGAGCTATACTGGGAGCTGAAGTGGGAGCTATAGTAGGAGCTGAAGTGGGAGCTGTACTAGGAGCTGAAGTGGGAGCTGAAGTGGGAGCTATAGTAGGAGCTGAAGTGGGAGCTGTACTGGGAGCTGTAGTGGGAGCTGTACTGGTAGCTGTAGTAGGAGCTGAAGTGGGAGCTGTACTAGGAGCTGAAGTGGAAGCTGAAGTGGGAGCTGTAGTAGGAGCTGTAGTAGGAGCTGTACTAGGAGCTGAAGTGGGAGCTGAAGTGGGAGCTGTACTAGGAGCTGTAGTGGGAGCTGTACTAGGAGCTGTAGTGGCAGCTGAAGTGGGAGCTGTACTAGGAGCTGTAGTGGAAGCTGAAGTGGGAGCTGTACTAGGAGATGAAGTGGGAGCTGAAGTGGGAGCTGTACCGGGAGCTGTAGTGGAAGCTGAAGTGGGAGCTGAAGTGGGAGATGTACCGGGAGCTGTACCGGGAGCTGTAGTGGGAGCTGAAGTGGGAGCTGTACTAGGAGCTGCAGTGGCAGCTGAAGTGGGAGCTATACTAGGAGCTGTAGTGGAAGCTGAAGTGGGAGCTGTACTAGGAGCTGAAGTGGGAGCTGAAGTGGGAGCTGTACTGGGAGCTGTAGTGGTAGCTGAAGTGGGAGCTGTACTAAGAGCTGTACTAGGAGTTATACTGGGAGCTGTACTAAGAGCTGAAGTGGAAGCTGTAGTGGGAGCTGAAGTGGGAGCTGTACTAGGAGCTGAAGTGGAAGCTGTAGTGGGAGCTGAAGTGGGAGCTGTAGTGGGAGCTGTAGTGGGAGCTGAAGTGGGAGCTGTACTAGGAGCTGTAGTGGGAGCTGTACTGGGAGCTGTAGTGGGAGCTGTAGTGGGAGCTGTACTGGGAACTGAAGTGGGAGCTGTAGTGGGAGCTGTACTGGGAGCTGAAGTGGTAGCTGTAGTGGGAGCTGTACTGGGAGCTGTAGTGGGAACTGTACTGGGAGCTGTACTGGGAGCTGAAGTGGGAGCTGTAGTGGGAGCTGAACTGGGAGCTGTACTGGGAGCTGTGGTCTCTGGATTGTTGTGTTTTTAATTTTTGTTGTTCATGTGAACAAGTCGTCAGTCAACTGCCTTATAGTTAGACAATGACACATGAACAGAGCAGGTGTTTCACTGTGGAGACTCCCTCTCCTTCCCTCTCGCCCCGCACCCCGACAACCAGGCCAACAGGAATGGTCCAATGCCACATGATTGGTCGCTCCACTCCCTGTTCTGAACAGAACTGCAGTGTTTCCGCTGTGACGTGTTTTAACAAACCTCACACTGACATGAAGAATGTGTTTCCCTCATTAGCTGGTGTCTGTCAGTGTTAGTCAGTGATGGTTGGTTAAATCCTGTTTAGTGGTCGACTGTGACAGTTGGCAGCAGCAGCTGAAGTTAAAGGATAAACCTCTGATCAGATTAACATCCGTTTTAATCCATCACTGCACATGTATGTTAGTGGGACACAAACACACACACACCACACACACACACACAGACATCATCATTAGACATCAGTGTCTTAAAGGAGCTATATGTAAGTTTAGCTATTGCTACACAGCTAACGTTAGCATTAGCATTAGCAGCTGTTCATCCGTCATTGTTTTTACAGTTGGACCCACAGTGACTCAAGCTGTGTCTCAGTTCAGGTCTGTGATGTCATCTGAAGAGCGATGACATCACTCCTCAGACGTGTTGAGCTGGCTGATGTGATGAGTTTGGTTCTGTGTGTCCTCAGGAGAACCCGTACCTGTGCAGTGATGAATGTGACGCGTCTAGCCCCGACCTGTCTCACCCTCCCCAGCTGATGGGGGACAGGGAGAGGGGGGGCCTCATCACCTATTGGCAGACGGTCACATGGTCCAGATATCCTGAGCCGCTATTGGCCAACATCACTCTGTCCTGGAACAAGAGTCTGGAGGTGGTCGATGACATCATCATCACCTTCGAGTACGGCCGGCCAACCAGCATGGTGCTGGAGAAGTCCATGGACAAAGGTAATTGGTTTGGGTCTGATGGTCTGGGGGTCTGGTCTGGGACACCTTCCATAGCTGATCACAGCACGGTGCCGGGTCAGGTTCACCTGTGAAGACCCACACTTGTATCAGTCCCAGACTCACTGAGAACAGGACCAAGACCAGTGCAGAGCCAGGAACAGACCAGGATCTGCACAGAACAAGAAGGACGTTTGAAACATCGGTGACTCACAGGAGGAAACAACAACAAAGACACCGTTGAAAAGAAAAACAAACAAGATGTAAATGTTGGAATAATTTAACATGTTGGGCATTGATTATCAATTGTCATCAGAAATTAACAATATAGTATGAACATTAATAACGATTAATCAATTTGATTAAAGTTGTAGTTATTGCTGCAGATGCTGTCTCAAAATATATTAATCTGGAGCTGTGATTGACAATGAACTGACTAACGACCACATCAGTAATAAGTCATTGTGTGTGTTGCAGGTGTGACGTGGCAGCCGTATCAGTTCTACGCTGACGACTGTCTGGAGGTCTTCGGCATGTCACCTAAACGAGTCTCGGATTTAGCGCCGACTAATTTAACACGTGTGATCTGCACCGAGCAGTACTCCCGCTGGGTCGGAGCCAAGGTGGGAGACTGGACCTATAATGGTCATACCGTTAATACTGGTCATACTGTGAAACAGATAATGTGCCTGCTGCTTGGTGTGTATCCCTCCCTCCCTTCATGGGAGGATGGAAACAAGCACACACAATCCCCCTTTAGCTTTTAAGATGAAGGTTGTGTTTGAATTTTGTATCACACAAAGAAAACTAAAAGTTGTATGGGGAAAATTTCTGCACTACTGGCGTCCCAAGGTTTCCATAAAGACAATGATATATGAAATGTGTATCTACAGTTTAAGGTTGAGGTTTTAACACAGTTTAAAAAGCTTTGGACAGCCCTCTCTGCACTTTGGGGGGATTTCCTCTAGAATTGTAAAAGAATGAGACCAAAACTGATATAAGACCAATTTCTTGTTTTTATATAGAAATTGGATTTAAAAGAGGTTGTCAGATTTTTCTTGAGGAAGATTTTCAGGGATGGCAGTTAAACTGCACGTGATGTCATCCACTCTGGCTTTGACCATTCTGTGCAATGCACACCCATTATAAAATCTAAAAAAGTGTAAAAGTGACATAAAACGTAAACTGCGGTTTTGTGAAACCATAAAAGTTAGCAAAGTAGCAATTTAACTAAAAAAAGACGCATTTAAAGTTTCAACCATGTTTCTATGTCAAAGTATTTTCTGGGTTTTCTTAAAGCTATGGGACTAGTTACATGCCGAAATCTTTATGGAAGATTAAGAAGAAGAAGAAGAAGTAAGCAGGATTGTAATATGTTCCTACTGTACTACATAATGATACAGACTCTAACACATTAATAGTTGAAGTTAATCTTGGAAACTGAGAGAGTGAACAGCAGGTGTGATGGGACAGGTGTTGTGTAGCTGACAGGTGACCTGACTGCTGCTGTCTGACAGGAGGAGAAGACTGTGGTGTTCGAGGTGCGCGCTCGGTTCGGAGTGTTCGCGGGTCCGAAGCTGATCAACATGGACGCTCTGTACACACGGATGGAGACCATGAAGGGTCTGAGAGATTTCTTCACCTTCACCAACCTCCGTCTGAGACTGCTCCGCCCCGCGCTGGGCGGGACCTACGTCCAGAGAGACAACCTGCTCAAGTACTTCTATGCCATCTCCAACCTCGACGTACCTGCCAGGTAACCAACAACTGCACCCACCATAACTCAGATGACCAATCACTGAGCGAGGAGGCTGTGATGTCAGAGTGTCTGTTGCAGAGACTGATGTCAGACAGGTGTGTGTGTGTGTGTGTGTGTGTGTGCTCCTGCAGGTGTAAGTGTAATCTGCATGCGTCTCAATGTGTGTTACGAGATGCGACCCTGCAGTGTGAATGTGACCACAACACAACGGGACAGGACTGTCAGCGCTGCAGACGAGGGTTCAAGTCCCGCAGCTGGAGACCTGGATCATACCTGCCCCTGCCCAAAGGCACTGCCAATACCTGTATGTACCTGTACCCCCGCCCACACACACACACACACACACACACACACACACATACAGGTAGATACACAGTGTGTCATGCTGTTTGAATAAAAGTCAAAGTGAGAAAGACTGAAACATTTAGGAACCAATCAGAACTCAGAACAGTGTGACTCCTCCCAGCCATTGACATCAGTACACCATAAGAAAATATATGAAGAGGTTTGTTGTCAGTTGTTTGTGTGCATGCGCGTGTGTGTGCATGCGTGTGTGTGCATGCGTGTGTGTGTGTGCGGTGTGGTGGTCTGTGATATTGGGGGAAGTGTCCTGGTGGCTTCTGGGTAAAACTTGTTCTTCTG
The DNA here is from genome assembly GCF_002814215.2 of Seriola lalandi dorsalis. Lineage (NCBI taxonomy): Eukaryota > Metazoa > Chordata > Actinopteri > Carangiformes > Carangidae > Seriola > Seriola lalandi. The sequence goes on from NW_019525515.1 coordinate 64,727, forward strand.
TCTTGTCCTGTTTGTGGTCCTCTACTGATGATCCTGGTCAGGTGGATCCAGACTGGTCCTGATCCAGTTCGGTCCAGTGAAGGATCACAGTGGAGGGAACACGACTCCACTTATAATCACACCTCATTAACATGTTGTGTCTTTTTCAGGTGAAGTAGCTGAACCATCAGCTAGTAAGTACTGACACCTGTCTGTCTGTCTGCTCACCTGTCTGTTCACCTGTCTGTTCACCTGTCTGTTCACCTGTCTGTCCCTCAGCCCTTTCTGTCTCTTAGTCAAAGACATAAAAATGTAGTAACGTGGTCAGTGTTGCATCATGGGAACAGATATGAGCTTTGAGCTCAGAAACCATTTTAAATGTGACAGTGTCACTGACTGTAGCTACCTTGTTGCCATGGTGAAAATGATTGACAGGGCCAAACTCGTCTGTTTGTTATTGTGTTGTAGTTTTACCTCAGTAAAGATCTGAATTATTCTTTCACCACTGACAGTAACTACTAGTAACTACTAGTTACTGTGTTGGCACTACTAACTAACCCATTGAGGAGGTGGAAACCAGCTCCATAAATAGATAGATAGATAGATAGATAGATAGATAGATAGATAGATAGATAGATAGATAGATATTTTATTTAACCCATGTTCTGAAAAGTAAAATCACTGTTGTTGTCAGTGGAGTCTGGTGTTTCTGAACAAAAAGGTCTGACTCTGTAGAAATCCAATGTAATGTTTGATGTTTGTCCCTGTCAATCACTTCCACCCAGAAACATGGGAACAGAAATTAATCCCAGTGTCATCCTTTAAAAATCAGAGTGCATTCTGGGAGGAAACTGAGCGTTAATCTGTGGTTCAAAGCAAGTTAACACACTAGCAGATGGTGTGTGTGTTTAATCTGAGCTCATCTGTTTTAACCTGGCAATCGCCTCACACACATGCACACACACACACACACACACACACACACGCACATACACATACACACACACACAGAACAACAGATCCATTCTACAAGATGCAACAGTGACAAGAGAAAATAGTAATGATAGAGAATAAAGACCAGTGTGATATAGAGATGTAACACACACACCTCTGGTCAGAGACAGCCAGTTTCTCATCAGAAAGTTGATATTTAGCTTTAGAAAATTTCAAACTCATCTCATTCCTGCAGCAGTGAAACTGTGTAGTGGAATCTGTCCAGCAGTGTGTGGAACTAGTCTCCATTAGAGAAACATTAGAGTCCAGTGAAGGTCTGCAGAACAAATCTGTTGGGATCAGGTGACTGTAGTAGACTCCAAACTAAATGAAGCTCAACGTTCATGATTAATCTCCTTGATCAACAGCTCCTAACAAAACTGCACACTGTGTGGACCTACACATCAAGCAGGAGATATAAAAGATACGGTATAAAATGAACAGTCACAAAAATGTATCTGAACGCAGCACAGAGATGTGCAACTCCAGCTTCAGGCTATGAGGCTCATTAGAAAACCACTGAGCTTAAAGTGATAGTTGTGGTTATTAGACGTGGGGTTTTGTCAGGTCGTCATGTACAATCAGAGTGTTACCTGCAGTAGATTCATTTTAGAGGAGCAGCAGGGGCACCCGAACACTAGAGGAGTGATGAGCTGCTGTGGGCAGGGCCAACAGAAAAAACCTGTTTTAGACACCTACCAAAACAATCCAACATCTGTTTAAATGAAGCTTCATATAGAATATTTTCAGCTCTTTATCTTCCCGCCAAAACAAAGTAAAGTTTAGCTCTTTCTGATTCACTCAGCTGACCTGCAGCTGCGGTGTAATTCAGTGCATGCTGTAGGCGCGCTTGTGCATAGGAGCACAGTAGTTCAGCGGTTGATAAAAATGCAGTGCCAAAAGAAAGTGCTCTTTTGGCAGGAAGATAAAGAGCTGAAAATATTCTATGTGAAGCTACATTTAAATAGATATTGGATTGTTTTGGTGGGCATCTTTTAAAACTGTCTTAAACAGTTTTTTTCTGATGACACCGCCCACAGCAACACGTAGCTCTGCTAGTGTACCAGTGCTCCTGCTGCTCATTTTAAAGTGGCAGCGCGCTGATCTGAATCTACTGCAGGTAACACACTGACTATATATGACCACCTCACACAACCCCACATCATCAAACCCAAACTAACCCTTTAACAGCACTGAGATCTGTTGTTGCTGCTACTGTATGTACTTCCTCAGACCTGTAAACCCCGGAAGAGAACCAGGTTCTGGAGGAGGTTTAGATCCCAAGGACAGAAAAGTTCAGGAGGTGTTGGGGAACTGGGAGGAGGTGTATTTTAAGGATAATTTAAGACCACATGTAGCTTAAAATATAAGACATGGTTAACAATGTGATGTGAACATACCCACCAACATCAACTGGGTAAGACTTAAAGCAAGATCTCTGTGAACTCTGATCATGGATGTTTTTACAGAATCCTGTATCATTTCCCTCGCTGTAATTTCTGTGGTTGCCATGGTAGCAGGTTAAAAAAGTTAAGGGGCTAGGTTACAGTTGAAGACAACACACAGTGTTCAGATCAGGGATGTGTGTGATGGTAACGTCATAAACGTCAACCTCACTCGTTGGTACTGGAAATACTGGTCGGTTAAACTAATTATAAATATTTTATTCATGTAGAACACCGGTTAACTGCTGCATCTAAGATGTTGGACAGCCACCCACCACTAGGTGGAGCTGCAGCCCTGACAGACAGACCCCCACTTCTCCCTTCTGATGCCAGGATGTTGTAAACAGGAAAGCAGGACAGAACCAGCTCAGTTTGGCAGATCTAGAAAAATTAAAAAGATGTTGTCTCGTATAAAACCATTCAACCAACGTGTGCCAGGACTAGCTGCTGGTGCTAGCCCTGCTAGTGTTAGCCACAATATGCAAATCGATACAACACGTAGTATTTCCCATCAATTACCAAGACTGTGATGGCCCACCATGGTTCATCTTCAGGTTCAGTGACAGACAAGTTCATGTTCAGGTTCAGTGGCAAACTGAGGTTCAGGTTTGGAAGCAGGATCTGTATGTTTTGTGGGTTTAGGAGGTTTGGGATAAAGTTATCACATCGTTATGCATCATTATCCACATGTATTCGATGGTCTGATTTATTTTGGAGTCTACTGTCAGCCGGTGGGTGTGAGGGCAGTTTGTAAGGGGGTTGAGGGTTGGGGGAGAGGGGCATCGTGGGATGCCGTTATTCACATTTCATTAAATTGAAAACCAGTGTTCTGTCCTGTAACGTTCTGCAGAGTTCAGTCAGTGTCTGTAGAGAACCAAAAACTGAGATTCACTAAAGAGAGTAACTCTTCTTCTCTGACAGCGGCCGGTGACTCTAACTCAGCAGCATCTGATAGACCCTCTGCCTCATCAGATGGAGTGACTGACACTACTACTCCTACTACTACTGCTACCACTACTGAGACTACTACTACTGATAGTTCTACTACTGACAGCACTATTACTACTGACACTAGAACTTATGCTACTATTACTGACAGGACTACACCTACTGACAGTACTGCTACTATAAACACTGCTACAACTATTGGCATTTCCGCTACTGACCCTACTATTACTACTGATAGTACAACAACAATTTTTATGTACACATTCATTACTGATGCAATCTATACAAGCACACGAAGTCCTCTTACTGTTACAGATATAGGAAGTACTTCTACTACCACTGACACATGGAGTACTGCAGAGACAAGTACTAGTTATGACACTAAATCTGTATTTGACATGGACAGTGTATATACTATTAGTACTTCCATGACTGATACTAGTTTAACAACCTACCTCAGTAGTACTAGTGATACTGATGACTTTCCTAAAGCTGGTGTTGAATCTGCTACGACAACAGCTGTTACTGGTACTACAGTTTTTACTGCTGTCAGCAGCACTGTTTGTAGAACGGGTTGTGATGCGTTTCCAGACTTTAGTGGTACAGCAGAACGTCCAGCAAATACAGCTCTGTCCAGCAGTCCTGCCTTGGAGACTGGAGAAACTGTGTCCAAACCAGCTCTCACAGTACCAGACACCACCATTCCCAGTACCACTAGTAGCACCTCCAGTCTCTCCAGTAACATCAATACTAAGAGCCCCATAATCCCAGGCTACAGTACTGACTCTGAGGTGTCTATTTCTGACCCAGTGACTCTACCCTTTGACTCCACCTCCTCACCAGACAGCAAAGACTCTGCCTTCTCTGGGACTGGTACTACCAACCTGATCACCAGTACTACCCTATCTGCTGATGGTACTACATCAACCGGAGTCCCACTTCTAACAACCATCCCAGAAATAACCCCACCAGGTGATAGGGCTCCATCTGGAGATGCTCCACCCACAGTGTCAGCCCCAACCAGTCAGACTGGAAATGCTTCACCTACAGCAGGAGCTGACACAACCTCTCCTGAGGTTCCATCAGACACTAGATATATACTACCTCAAGATGTACGTCCTCCTGATGTACCACTGCCAGATGTATCTTCCCCTGATGTATCTCCTCCAAATGTACTTCCTCCTGGTGGAGCTCCTCCTGCTGTACCTCCTCCTGATGTACAACTTCCTGATATACCACCTCCAGATGTATCTCCTCCAGATGTACTACCTCCTGGTGGAAATCCTACTGCAGCATCTCCTCCTGATGTACCACCAGCAGTACCACTTCCAGACATACTTCTTTCTAATGTATCTCTACCAGATGTACCACCTCCTCCTGTACCTTCTCCAGATGTACCTCTTCCTGATGTACCTTCTCCAGATGTACCTCTTCCTGATGTACCTTCTCCTGATGTACCTCTTCCTGATGTACCTCCTCCAGATGTACCATCTCCTGCTGTACCTCCTCCAGATGTACCACCTCCTTCTGTACCTTCTCCAGATGTACCATCTCCTGCTGTACCTTCTCCTGATGTACCTCTTCCTGATGTACCTCCTCCAGATGTACCTTCTCCTGATGTACCTTTTCCTGATGTACCTCCTCCAGACGTTCCTCCAGAAGTGCCATTCTCTAGGACTCCAGACTCTCTGATAGATGTACCTCTTCCTGATGTACCTTCTCCTGATGGAGTAACTCCTGAAGTGTCTCCTCCTGATGCTCCCCCTCCAGCTCCCGATGCTCCTGTAGAGTCCTTGTCACTTCCCTCTGAAGAAGCAGGAGGTGATGCTGCACCAGACACAAGCTCCACCATCCTAGGTCGGTCTGACCCTGCTGCCGATTTGGCCCCTGTGGACTTCACTTTCCCTTTTCCGGAAGATACAAATCCAGCTAAACCAGGACCAGATTCTGGATCAGATGCTGGACAATCTTCTGAACCAGTGTCTGTTGATGATCTTGGCATCATTCCTGATGATTCTCTTGGATCTGTTGATGCTTCTGAATCAGATTCAGTTGATCCTGCACTGGATTCCATCTCAACAGGACCAGACACAGGAGAAATACAAAATAGAGGACCAGATTCTCCTGTACCAGATCGTGCAGGTTCTAGTCCGGAATCTGGACCAGATTCTGTTCCAGCAGTAGATGATCCAGGATTAGGCTTGTCTCCTTCAGCAGCTCAAAAAGAAGGAAACTCTGAAAAGGCTTCAGCTGCTGGCCAACCATCAGGACAGTCCAATGAAAAGAAAGACTCTAAACAAGAGAAGACAGAAGAGCAGAAAGGTACAAACAAGTCATTGTATTGTGAATTTCTTGTCAGAATCTGGCTACTTAGGGTTAGGGTTATACAGTTGTATCACCAAGAAACAACAAAATGATTTTTTCATCAGTTAATTGTGTTCATTGTGATAAATCACTGACATCAAGCAGGTTTCAAGTCCTTTCTGTAAAGTAAACCAGATCCATTATTCCCTTGTACTTCCTGGTGAAAAGTTGCTGCTGGTGCCTTGTGTTTTTTAGAAGATGTAAGTAGACATGGAAAACTGGCAGCAAACAAACCGGTTGGATAAATGAGGGAAGAGACATAAAGTTAAAACCAGCAGGACCAACGTGTTGATCAATCCTCAAATGAACTGAAACACTCTCCTTTGTGGAACCAAACAGCTGCTGAGGCCAAAGAGGAAACAAAGACAGAATCCAAGGAGGAAAGTGTTGGTGAGAAAGAGGGAAAAGTCTACGAGAAAAAAGGTACATGTAGAAACAGTGGTAGACCAGCCACCTACTGGCTAGCATTAGAACTGCAGTACTAGCATGAGTAGTAGAAGTAGTCGTAACTGTACCTGATGCTGTTTAGTTCTGAGCTCTAATTGGTGGTTAGTTCAGAGGTCAATCCCTGACCTTAGAGTTTTGGTTAGTTAGCTACCTTACTGTTGCCATGGTTACACACCTTGCTTTGTGTCCAAAGCGACCCAGAAGCTTCTGATTCCAGGAGGACCAAAGTTCAGTCAACTGTCCAAAATCGCCTACGTCACCTTCCAGGGTAAGACTACCTCCAACCAGCTGACTCCTTCTCCCATACTGCGCCAACCCCCTGACAGATGATCCCTCCCCTTGAATAAATAGCCACTCCCAGATAAACTGAAAGTGTGTTCAGATATTTTAGCATCCTTGTTTATTGTTTCAACAAATGTCAATCAAACGTGACAGTAGATGCTTAGGCACTGGCTCCACCCCTTATCTTTCTGACCCCTCCCACTGTGATTCACTACAGATTGATCATTTTCAGGGTAAGGGTCACCAGAGAGAAGAAACACAAACAGACCTGTAACAAAGCTGTGCAGTCATGTGACCTGCTACAGTAGAAAGAATGTTGGCTGTGATTGGACCACAGATCCGTCCCATCTCCATCAGTGTTCATGTTGTCTCACCTGTCCAATTGTTTGATTTCGTCCATGCTGTTTTATGATGTTTGGAGCTTCTTTGTTAACTGTCATGACACAGTAATTTCACTGTACTCACAGTGAGTTAGTTAGAGTTAGTAAGTTACATGTCAGGTTACATTACCCAGTAGTATGATCTCAGATGCTGATCCAACTGTTGATCCAGTGTGTGACTCATAGGACTAACTCCAGGTGAGTGTGTTAGTGACGGTCTCTGTCTCTGTGTCAGACTGTGAGTGTAACAGCCACTCCAATCGCTGCAGCTACATCGACTTCATCAATGTGGTCACGTGTGTGAGCTGCAAACACAACACGCGAGGACAGAACTGTCAGTTCTGTCGCCTCGGTTACTATAGAAACACCTCGCTGTCATTGGACGACGAGAACGTCTGTGTGGGTCAGTAACACATACACACACACACACACACACACAAACACACACACACACACACACACACACACACACACACGTTCTATGTCTCTATGTCCAGTTTATTATTTATTACTAAATATGTTCAGTTACATGAGTGACTGGAGTTTGATTTTTTTTCCTGCAACCAACCAATCATACTAATAATAATAATAATACTAGTACTAATAATAATAATGTCAAATTTACCTTTGGTTACCTTTAAAAGGATGCTCAGGATGACTCACTGTCCTTTCCTTCCTTTGATTCTCAGTCCCGTTTGTTTTGTGCGGTCAGTAGAGTTTTAACCTTTGAGGAAACTAAAGAAAATTGTACATCCATTATTTTCAAAATAAAATACATCCACTCTTTAATGTTGATATCTCCTCATTAAATTGTTATTCATTGATGGTGATGATTAAATATTTTTACAGTACATTTGTTTATTAGATTAGATTAGTTATACTTCATTAACAATAAACCATACTCTCACATTTTGTGTCTTCAGCATTAAGCTTATATAATTTTAAATAATATTTACATCCCCATAACTCATAATTGGGTAAGAGCAACAAAAATCCATGTATGAATCAGATCAAACTCTGGAAACACGCTGCTCGACATGATTGATCAATCATTGATCATTTATCAACATGATAGAACACGTCTACACCTGAACTAAAAGCTTCTGGTTGATAATTTTCATTTAATCAATACCAGTAAAACTTATGTCTTTCTCTGCCGAGAGTCCACACAGGTGTCTTACCTGCCTGTGATTTGTTTTCCCCTGAACATAGCTGGATGGTCCGTTTCCAACTCTCTTCCTTCTTTTAAAAGTTTTTTTTCTTTTTCCTTAATTTGAGTTTGAAATAAAAAATAATAACAATAATAATAATAATAATAACGATAATCATCATCATTGTCATCTTTGTCTCTGTCAGAGTGTGAGTGTGATGCAGACGGCAGTGTTTCTCCTCACTGTTCTGAGTCTGGTCTCTGTCAGTGTAAAGACGGAGGTGCAGGGAGGCGCTGTGACTCCTGTTTACCTGGATACACCTGGAGAGGAGGCAAGGCCAGCTGCACAGGTACACAGGGGCTTCAGAAACACTACGACACCTGATACAGTGTTTTTACCTGTGTTCAGGTGGCATGTGATGTCAGACAGTGTCATATCAAACCACTCATCATGCTATCAATCATGTTTCCAATAACTGATTATTGATTATAATACTTGTGATCAATTAAAATGGTAATTATGATAACAGTCATGTCCTGTCTCCTCAGTGAACGTTTGTGACGGGGAGCGTTTGATTTGTCAGAACGGAGGAACTTGCGTTGACTTCCAGCGCTGCCTCTGTCCAGATAACTTCACAGGTAATTAGTCACCTGGTGTGGGTGGGGCCCGGTTATATCATGAGTCAGGTGTTGTGGGCAGGGACTGATGATGTCATCATGTGTGCAGGTACATTATGCGAGAAAAGTGTCTGTCTGAAGAAGAGTGGTTGCCCCGACAACGCTGAAGGCTCCTCATCGTCTCTGACCTCACACCTTTACCTGCTGACCCTTAGTCTGATCACCTCCACCTCCCGCTGAGCCCGCCCACTGAGCTGAGGCCACGCCTGCTGATGACATCACAGAGTGATAAAAATTTAACACGATATAAAACCAAGAAGAACCAGTTTACATTTTACTGACTGTTGTTTATTGTTGTTTTTTTTTTACTGAAATCCACCTGTCACCTGTTGGAACAGGATATGACATCACATCCTGTTCCTGTGTGTAACTGTTTCACAAGCAAACTGAGGACACTGTTTTTAAAGTGTGTGGTCTGTAAAGTTTCTGCGTCTGTACCGCTGAAGAAAAGATCCTCAAAGCAACGACTTTCATTGTGAAATCCTCTCTTTGCCTTTCCTGCTGCTTGAACGTGTGGACTCAGGTGTCTGTGACATGTTAAACTACCTGAGGACTCAGATTCAAACTCAGACAACTTTATTTAACGAACCATTAGCAGCTAACCAGACGAGCAGCAGTTAATGAAATAAAACATCCTGTTAGAGCTGCTGGAAATAAAGAACTATATAAACATGAACACAGAGGATGTAGCTGTCATTTAAAAAATAATGTAGTTATTATTGCATTATAATAAAGTTTACTTATAGAGCACTGATCACATATTACAAGAGTGTCAGAGGGAAAAATTAAACAAACTATTTAAGATTTAAAACAGACATACAGTTCTCAAATCCCTCCTCTCTCTCTCTCTCTCTCTCTCTCTCTCTCTCTCTCTCTCTCTCTCACACACACACACACACACTCACACACACACACGCTTTATAAAAAAACACGTTGGCCTTCCGTGTCGCCGTGGGACGTCATCAGAGCGCGTCAATAGCAGCTAAACCACCGGCACAATGAGACGGTGGTGTAGGACCGGAGCGACCTTGGTGTGTGGAGCGGGACTCGGAGCTGCGGTCAGCCGCCTACTGAGCCTCAGAGGCGGGGAGGAGGAGGACGGTTTGCTCAACCGAGTCCCGGTGGTCCCGGTCCCGAGAGTCCAGGCCTCCGAGCTGACGGTGAGAGAGAGAGTGTGAGTGTGTGAGTGTGTGTGTGTGTGTGTGTGTGTGTGTGTGAGTGTGTGTGAGTGTGAGTGTGTGAGTGTGTGAGTGTGTG
>NW_019525515.1:74916-90181 GCF_002814215.2 Seriola lalandi dorsalis
TGTGTGTGTGTGTGTGTGTGTGTGTGTGTGTGTGTGTGTGTGTGTGTGTGTGTGTGTGTGTGTGTACGCGCATCCTGTCACATTCAATAAAATAAAGCATCAAATCTCAACTTTTCACAAACTGAAACAACAAACGCAAATGTAGCTAATACATGTTCAGATACTGAATTAACATATATGAAACATACATTTTTATTTTATATGTAAACATATGTAAAAAATTATACAACCAATTAGAAATTGGAACAACTTCATAAATTGACATATATCCAATACATGTCTGTATGTTTATATTTTAGGCAGATGTTATATAATATATATCCATCCACACATTATGCTGTATATATATATATGTATATATATATATATATATGAACCCTTTCACAGAATGTGAAGTTAGACATGTTTAAAATTAATGAGAAATTAATCAATATATTTATAAACATAGATTTTTTTTATTTTTTGTATGTTGTTTTAATAAATAAATAAAATATATGTTAACACGTTAAAATAATTTGCGAGCATATGTTTCCTATGTACAAATTCATCATATAGATATTTTTAATATATGTACATGCACAAATTTTACTCTTGAGTATTTCATATAACAACCCTTTCATATATCAAAGGACGAATATATGTGATGATAATATATCCTCTTATAGGAACATATATGTCATATGTTACATTTCTTCATGGGATGAACTGGATTCATCAAAGCTGTTTGTCATTTTTCTGATGAATCAGTTCAGTGACTCACCTGACTCTGCTCCCAGTTGAGTCCAGGTAAGTCAGGAGCTGTGATGAAGTATGGCTTCCCCTCATTGGCCAACATCAAGACCAGAGAGTCCTACGTCACCTCCTACGACCCTCGCACACGCACTGCATCCTGGGTAATAGAGAGGCTGAATCCCTTGTCTCTGAGTGGCTCGTCAGACAGGAAGTACTGCGACTTCAAAGAGGACGACAGGTGAGACAATCCTGTCAGTATGAATCACTGTTGATTTGTTTGTTTACTAACTGCTGCAGCTGTAATCATGTAAACAGTGTGTTGTAAATGTTACAGGTAATGGAGCAGGGATTGACTTAACCCCACCCCTCTCTGTTTAAACCCCGCCCTTTCCAGCATACACATGTTTCACAGATCGACCAACGCTGACTTCAAAGGGAGTGGCTTTGACAGAGGTCACCTGGCTGCTGCAGCCAATCACAAGTGGAGTCAGAAAGCTATGGAGGACACCTTCTACCTGAGCAACGTTGCTCCACAGGTACACACATACACACACACACACAGGTATACACACACACACACACACACACACACACACACACACACACACACACACACACAGGTATACACACACACACACAGGTATACAGACACACACACACACACACACAGGTACACACACACACACACACACACAGGTATACACACACACACACACACACACACACACACACACACACTCTGACTGATGGTTGAATGTGTGTGTTCTGTGTTCCTTTTAGAACCCTAACTTGAACCAGAACACCTGGAACAATCTGGAGAAACTGTGTCGATCTCTGACCAAACGCTACCTCAACGTGTACGTCTGCACTGGCCCGCTCTACCTGCCCAGGTAACCTCTGCTTCTTCTTCTGTGGTGTCTGGCTGCTCAGGGGGAGGAGCTGTAAGGTGACACCTTCAGGTGTGTGTTTCAGGCAGGAGGCTGATGGGAAACTCTACGTTCGTTATCAGGTTATTGGGCGAAACCACGTCGCTGTGCCAACACACTTCTTCAAGGTGAGTCTACCTGATGATAAGGATGATGATGTCACCTGTCTTTCTGTCAGAGGATGACGTCTCCCGTCCGGTCTCCTCAGGTGCTGATCTTGGAGCAGGCTGATGGTAGGGGGGTGGAGCTTCGGTCGTACGTTTTACCAAATGAACCAATAGATGACAAGGTTCCTCTGGAGCGTTTCCTGGTTCCCATAGAAACTGTGGAGAGAGCGTCAGGACTTCTGTTTGTCCCGAACATCATGAAGAGAACGAGCAGCCTGCAGGCCATCGCCCACAAGTAAACATCAGTACCCACAATGCATCACCCACGAGTGAACTGCAGCACCCACAATATATCAGATACATGAACTACAGTACCCAGAATCCTCTGCTGCTGGATGTTCTATCTGTGAACTCAGTTCTTGTTTCCTGTTTCCAGCAGCAGGTTTTAAAGTAGAGGTCCAGACCCGTCCAGAGACCAGAGACCTGAGTCTTATGGGGTCAGGAAGGGTTCTGGTTTTACTGCTGGTCTCAGGTCTGTGTGTCGTCGTGATCCGAATGGAAAACATATTGAACTCATATTTCAGACAGGATGGTCTTCTCCAGTCTGACCAGTCTGATCCAGGTCCAAGTTCAGGTATTTCCTCTACTTAACTGTATAAAAACTCTATAATCTACTGATGAGTATGAGTCTCTCTGACTCAGGTGTTTCTGTTTATTATTTTTAAGGCTCGACTTTCATATTTCATTTCTGTTTCTTTCTGTGGTCAATAAAGATCTATCATCCATGTGTTTTAAATAAAGTTGGTTTAAAAAAATGAAGTGTCAGTGCAGTCTGATTCTTTTCCTGAGTTCTCATGAACTTTCCTTCACCTCAGGACGTTTTCCATTGAGGTCGAGGAGACGTGGTTAGAGATGCTGTGAGGAGGAGTCAGGGTTCACCTGAGGACAGGTAGAGACAGGCTCAGGTTTATTTTAGCTAATTTCTTGCACTGATTGACAGGTGGGCTTTACCTGTAGCTGACCCGTGGTTGGCATGGCCATGCGTCACCCAGGAAACAGTCAGCCAGTCAGAAGAGAAGACGGTAACTCTGTTGTTCAATTTATTGTTTCCTCTTTTAAAATACTTTAATACTGTATGATAATATATTTAATATAATGTTGTATTTAATGATGTATAAATATTTATAACAAGGCTGTGTACGTTTATTAATTAAGGTTCTTTTAAGATACAATTTTAAGGGTGTTTAATGTTTAAAAGGAGCTATATGTGGGTTAAGCTAATGCGACATAGCTAACATTAGCATTAGCAGTTAACGTTACCATAAGCAGCTGTTGACTTACAATAATGAATAAAAAACTTTCTGAACTTTTTACTTAAAGTTCCATTGATTAACTGATTAATGATATAATTATGGTAATTTGCATAAAATGGTTTTCTTGATGAAGGGTTTGAGGGCTTAATATTATAATCGATAATTCAATGAAGTAATTAAATCAATTAATTACAAATTTTAAGGTCCTTAAATCTGAAAATAATCTGTCCAATAACCTTCTGATCAATAATATTGATTAACATGATAAATAAGCAGCTCAGACAGACAAGATGAAAAACTCATTTCATTAGAAAGTTAAAACGTGATAATCAATACATCAGGACCTTGAAAATAAAAGCTTCCTGTGGTCAACATCTGTTCAACAATTTTCAGTCTGTGACAGGAAGCCCCACCTCTGACAGACGCCTGCAGACAGCCTATCACAGTGAAGGTGGGTGTGGCCTGTCATTTTTTAAACATAGTGTCTTAAAACGAGCCTCTGTCTTCACAGCCTTCTGTATCCCGATTGGCTGTAGGTCAGCTGACTGTTGTCCACCTCCACAAAGTCCTGGTCCTCCTCGCCCAGAGAGCTGAAGATGCCTGACAGCAGGAACCTGTTCTCCTGCTGCTCCTGCTGCTCCTGCTTCTCTCCGCTGAACCTCCTCAGTCGCTTCTTCAGTACAGGAACCTCCCGCTGATGCAGGAAGTCAATGATCTCTGGGGGGGGGGGATTATTTATATGTTCATAACCAGAGACAGGTACACACAGCCACAGGTGTTGTGGTACAGACAGGTACAGGTGTGGTACTGACCTCCATATGATAAACTGGTCCAGTTTGGAACTCTGGAAACCTTCAGCCTGTGGAAACTCTTCTGTACACACATGGGAGTGACCCTACTGCAACACACACATTACTTCAGTCAGAACTGTACAGTTACATTACTATGCTGATAGGTCACTGTGACCTTTGACCTCACCCGACACTCTGAGCGACCTCATCCCAGTTGATGTCAGCCGCATCATCCACACGCATGTTGTACAATCTGAAAAACACACACACACGTTTCAGTTTTAGTTGAACCCCCCCCGTAGAGGTCAGATCAGGTGGTCTGGCTCAGGTCTGGAGGTGTGTCATGTGACCTTACATGTTGATGAGGTGGATTTTCGCCTGAACTCCTTCAGCTCCTCGGTTGTTAGTGCTGCCACCTGAGAACAGTTTCAACTTCAGGAAGGTGAACCTGAAACACAGAGAGAGAACACCTGAACACAGTCCAGGACCAGTATCAGTCTAGGACCGGTATCAGACCCAGCTGGAGCACTCACCACTTGAGGCGACACTGGATCCAGGATCTGGTTCCGACCTGCTGACTGATCTCCTTCCAGGGCAAGTTGTTCCACAGGTGGTCTCTGGTCAGAACTGGACCTGCAGGACTCTGCTGGGCCAACCCCTCCAGGTGAGCCTTCAGAGCTCGTTTCAACCTGGACTCTTCATCTGGACTCCACAACCCATGACCTGGAGCTGCACATGGACACAGATCAGTCCTGAACTGGATCCTGCTTTAAAATATTTTGAAGGTGACAGACACAAAAGATCAGGAGCAGGTGTGGCAGCTGTAGACCCTGACCCAGCCTCAGACCTGCACCGTCCCAGCCAGAGTCCAGACAGAGACATGTCACTGCTGAAGTCAAAGTCCTGGTCTGAGGCAGATCTGTTTTTAGTCTGAAGGATCCAGAGTCACACCGGCTCAGGGTTCAGGCTGTTTACCAATGGCGGCGAAGCGTTTCTCCAAGGCGTAGGCACTGCGGTCCATCTTCTTAGCGATCGTCCTCCAGTCGTTACCGTGGAGGTTCTGAAACTTTATCAGAGAACGCATCTCCTCCTCTGAGAACCTGAAAGAAGACACCCACATCAGAGGGTTCCACAGGTAGAACACTGAGATACAGAGGGTTCCTCAGGTAGAACATAAAGATACAGGGGGTTCTCTTCAGGTAGAACATAAAGATACAGGGGGTTCCGCAGGTAGAACATAAAGATACAGAGGGTTCTTCAGGTAGAACATAAAGATACAGAGGGTTCCGCAGGTAGAACATAAAGATAAAGGGGGTTCTTCGGGTAGAACATAAAGATACAGGGGGTTCTGCAGGTAGAACATAAAGATACAGGGGGTTCCGCAGGTAGAACATAAAGATACAGGGGGTTCCGCAGGTAGAACATAAAGATACAGAGGGTTCTTCAGGTAGAACATAAAGATACAGAGGGTTCCGCAGGTAGAACATAAAGATAAAGGGGGTTCTGCGGGTAGAACATAAAGATACAGGGGGTTCTTCGGGTAGAACATAAAGATACAGGGGGTTCTGCAGGTAGAACATGAAGATACAGGGGGTTCCGCAGGTAGAACATAAAGATACAGGGGGTTCCGCAGGTAGAACACAAAGAACAGAAACATTATTTGGTGGTTGGACCTCTGACCTTCCCATGTGATTCCTCTCGTCAAAAATCTTCTTGGCTCTGGTGTGAACCTGATGACATGTCCGAGGGATCCCCTCAGCTGAGAGGCAGACAGGTGGAGAGAGAGAGACAGGTGGAGAGAGAGAGATGGAATTAAGTACTTTCCATCAGTGACAGTCCATGTGATCAGCTGATGATGATGATGACAGTGATGTATTTACGTACCAATCCTCTCCAGGAAGTGATGTTGTACTCTCAGCTTCCTGATCTCCACCTCCTGCTCCTTGTACCTCTGAGGAAACAGAAGCTGATTGGCTGAGCTGATGCCTGTCAGAGCCAGGAAGTCTGAGACGTTCTGTCTGATTCGCAGATTCTCCTGCTGAGAGCACCGCCCCTGACGTAGAGACACACCTGGAGGAACAGGTGTGTCTGTAGTATTAGTACCTTGCTGTCTGAAGTGTTTGCAGTATTAGTACCTTATCCGAAGTGTTTGCAGTATTAGTACCTTGTCCGAAGTGTTTGCAGTATTAGTACCTTGCTGTTTGAAGTTCTTGAAGCGCTGCAGGTCGTATCTCAGCAGTTTATTGATCTCATCGACTGATTTTTTCTTGACGTCTGGAACAAACTCCTGCAGCTCCTCCACCAACGCCCAGTCCAGCCTACAACAAAGAGGAAGACTTCATGCTATAGGCTGTAGTAGGGCTGGGCGATAAAACCATAAAGACAATTATCCAAAAATAACTTATATAAGACACGCTCGATACAATGTCGAACTCATTCAGCCATGTTTTGACAGACAACACGAACAGCCAATGATAATGAGAATAGCGTTGCGCCGAACCAATCATGTGGCTGGAATAGATTTGATTTTTGTTGATCAGAATTAAGGTTTTAGTTTATAATATATACCTATTTTATTTATTTTCAATACAGTTGTAAAATGTTCACAGTATATTTGTCATGTTAAACTTCTTTACATCTCACTGAGGAGTAAGAAGGAACCTTTAAGCTTGACAGAAACAGTGATTGGATTTATATCGTAGTTTATATTATAGTATTACATTATTTACCTTATAACATTACGACTTTTATCTCAAAACGTTACGACTTCTTTCAGATATTTGATGTTATTTTCACGTGTTCACATTACAAGAAAATAACTCACTGATCTTCATCTACAGCTGCTCTTCCTTTCTTTGTCTTCCTCACCCCTCCTCTTCTTCCTGTCATCATCCTCCTCTCCTCTTTCTTCTTCTTCTCGTACTTTATCCCAGTGTTGTCCATTTCTATGGAAACCGAGGAGCCTGTTTCTCTGTTGTTATGGTTTGTTACGGAGACGACAGTGACATCACTCAGTTCGTTCTTGTGTTTCTTCTTCTTCTTCTTCTTTTTTTCTGTCTCGCTGGTTTCTACAGCGGCCTCCACCTCCTTCTCCTCTGCTCCTCCCTCCTCCTGCCTCTCCTTTTTCTTCTTTTTCTTCTTTGTTTTTTTCTCATTCTGGTTGTTTGTCTCTTCATTGGCAGGAGTAGTAAGAATGACCATGTCCTCCTCCTCCTCCTCCTTTTGTCTCTTCTTCTTCTTCTTCTTCTCTACTCTCTCAGGTGTGTCCATGTCAACAGGAACAGGAGATTCCTCCAGACTCCCTGACCTCCTCTTCCTCTTCTTCTGTGGCGAGAGAAAGAGGGAGTCTGTAGGAGGAGTCATGATGGGAGGAGGAGATGAAGGTGGATGGGCACAGGTGATGCTGTAGATCAGTTTGTTTTTGAAGCTGAAACAGAGGAAACAAACAAAGTCAGGTCAGTCTGAGCACAAGTCCACCTGTCTCACTGCTGCTGTCAGAGTCCAGTTTGTTCCTGAAGCTGAGGTGGATCAGGGTCCAGCCTTAAAGAGCAGCTTCACTCTGAATCCACTTCCTGAGTTGAGTGGGTCCAGGTCCAGGTTCAGGCCCAGAGGATCAGGTCCAGGTCTGGAGAACAGGAGGTCGTCTTCGGCTGTGTCCATACAATTATGTTTCCATTTTAAAACGGTACTTTGAAATCAAATTAAACAAAACATCTGAAAAAACGTCATACGACCATCCACCTACACTGAGCATGTGCAAGCTGGTGTAAACAGGAAGTAGATTGTCTCCTCTGCAGTTGGTTAGTTACAGTAAATCCTCTGGAGGAGGAACAGCAAAGACAGTTTCTGTCCGTCCACACTGCAAAACAACACCAGGTTTTTCAAAAATAAAGCAGCCAGAGGACGGAAGAAGAGATGAGACTGAAAGCGCAGGTTAAGGTGAGGGTGTGTGAAACTCTCACTCACTCTCTCTCTCACACACACACACACACACACACACACACACACACACACACACACACACACACTCTCTCTCTCTCTCTCTCTCTCTCTCTCTCTCTCTCTCTCTCTCTACCTGTAATCAGTTGATCAATGCTGCTCCCGCCACACTTGAGGTGGTGGATAAAGATGATGAGTCAGCGTCAGAGCAATGAGCCCCTCCCCCCACCCAGATACAAAGTCAGACCCACACCAGCTTCCTGCAGAAACGTTCTGGACTCTGTGGTTCAGCAGGTTCCCCTGGTCTGACCTGGTCTACACAGAACCCGGGTTCTGAGGTCACTTTGATTCGGAGTTTAACTCGCCTCTCTCACCGCTCTGCTGCTGCACACGGTCGGAAGGCAACACGCTGCTTATTTACTTCCTAATTGATAGCAGCGCATGCGCGCGGCGCGTCACAGAGCGTCGGGTGAGGAGCAGAGGTCTCACTCTGACTGAGTTTCCGGATCCCCTTTATACAGACACTCAGCAGGAGACACACAGACCCGCGAGTAACAGCGGTAACAGAACCTTCCCTCTAAAACCACCTCGTCTTTTTAAAGTCATTTTAACCCTCTGGCTTTGCTCAAAATCACTATCCACTCAGCCAGGCTGAGTCTGTAACTTTTTAGATTTTTTATGTTTTTTTCTATTTTTACTGCATAAGGTTTTTAACTAAAATCAGTTCTTGTCATAAGTATAAAATATCCATTCCTTTTTAATTTTTTAACCCTTCAAATGCCAGTTTGTTTGCACAATGCACTTGTTGAAAAACAACCTAAAAAATGACCATTTTCTATATTCTCAGTGCTAATGGATTTTCTTGTATTATTAATAGCACAGTCTGAGATATGCATCTGATTAACAACAACACTGATTATTATGCAGTGTTATTTTTGTGCAGGGAAAGCAAAGTAGATAAAACTCCCACTCAGCGTGTCCGTGGCCAATAATGGCCACCTCCTGTTTGCATTCCCAAAATACTGTAAAATTAATATATATTAAAAGATTTTTCCACTTTCACCGACTTGATTTTTTAAATTTGCATGGCTCCTGGTCATGAAAACCAAAATTTCATTCAAATTCAGATTTTTAACCCTTTAACTGCCTGTTAGATCACATAATGCTAATGATTTATAATGGGAAAAAAACATAAAATCACAGTTTTTTTTTACCAAATAATACATGCTACCTGATTTATTTTTTAACCATCATTGCAGCTAAATGTATGTCAATAATTAGCAGTATCAATGATTTTTATGCATCATTACTTTTTTGTGCAGTGACAGAAAAACTCCCACTTAGCATGTTCGTGCAAATGGCCATCTCCTGTTTGCTTTTGCAAAATGTTATACAAACACTACTGAAAATATTTGCTACTTTCACTACCTGGCATCAGTCCTGATCATGAAATCCAAAATTTTAATCAATTCCAGAATTTTAACCCTTAAAATACCAGTTAGATTACATATTACCACTAACTTTTCAGGGAAAGAAAGAGAGAGAGTTGCCATTTTTTTCACCATATAATTGATGCAACCTAATATTTTTTTAATCATCATTGCGGGTCAGTACCAGTAACAGTAACAAAGTTTTTTTTGTTTTTTTTTTTCTTTTTGCATTATTACTTGGTGTGGTGTTGGAGAGTGTGTGTGTGTGGGGGGGGTAGAGCACAGCCTAATCCGGCGGGGGAGAGTTTAGCCCAAAAAGGCATCTCTCCTTGACTCCTCCTCCCTCATTCAAAATGGCCGCCACTTTCTCCAACTGTTTAGGGGAGTTTGTTTGCTGAATCTGTTAGTGTGTTTTGTCAGAGTTGATGATGGTGTTGTTTGTGGTAGCAGAGGCAAGATAAAGAAAATAGTGGCGGTGTGAGGAGCAGTGATGGCTGGCATTAGGGGAGTGACTCTGGGACGCCAGTGATCACTGTCTAGCCTCCTGGAGGTGTCGTGGGACCAACTAGACGAAACACTGGTGAAAGGAGGTTCCCACCTGATGACCCCAAAGACATGTTAGTTATCACTGCTCATTAGTCTGTATAGCTAAATTAATAGTTATCATAGGACATGTTAAGCTTAGGGAGCTATTCACTGAGTGTGGTCCATTTTCTGTAGCACAAGTTTCTTGTGTTTACCTTAAATTCTTTTTAGCAGTGACAAAAAAGACAAACTCCCACTAGTGGCCAAAAATGGCAATTTATTGTTTGTTTTTACAAAATGCTAAAAGAATGTGTGTTTCAGTGAGTGTGTGTGTGTGTGTGTGTGTGTGTGTGTGTGTGTGTGTGTGTGTGCATGCTCAAGGGCGACAGGATGTGCAAACCACAGTAGAGTGGTCCTTGCAGACACACTTTCCACAGCTGGAGCAAGTGGTTGCCTTTCTTCTCCTGTAGATGCACAGTTCGCACCTTCTCCTCATTTTGCTGGCAGGCTGTGGGTCACGCTCTGATTGAGACTGCTGTATCTCAGCAACAATGGCAGCAGTAATGATCACCAGCATGTGCCCCAGCTCTTCCAGGAACACCCTTCATTGGTAGGTTTTAGAGGACTCCCACTCAGGATGGACTGATTTCCACAGGACAAAGGCATTGTATGCCGAGACATCCAGGGGATTGTAGAAGAGAGCCAGTGGCCAGCGCCTGGTTTTCCTTCGAAAACTGTAGGTGCCAACACCCTTGTCTAGGTTATCCACACCGCCTTTGCACCTATTGTTACCCAGGATTGCTGCAGGCTTCCTCTTCTCCCCCTCGCTGACTGCTTGTTTCCTGTGCTTTGTGCTCAAAAGAAGCACATTCTTCCCTCGCTTGGGCATGTAGGATACCGCCATGGTAGTTTTGGTGAAGGCGAAGACGGACAACAGAATCTCCGTCTGTTGCAGCTGGAGGAGCTGGGGAGGTAGCTCTGGTTTGTTTCTCCTGATTGTGCCAACCAGAGCCAGCATTCTTCTGAGGAGTTCCCCTGCCATCATTTTCCTCCACCGCTGTGTCTGTATCGAGTTTGATTTGTTTACCCTGCAGCTGCAACTTTGAACTCTACAAGATGTCCTGTGTTTTTTTTTTTTTGGAGACTAGATATTTGGGTATGGCATTTTTTATGAAAATAACAAAGCTGCGGCTGCTTTCAACATGTGCATCAAAGCCAAGTTTGCCTGGGAAATTTGTTTCACTCTATCTTGCAAATACATATTTGTGCTGCAATTTCATGCACAGGCACAATTTTTTTCATGCACAAACAAACCATTATCTGACATCCTAAAGATCACACCTATGTCAAAATTGTGTCATTCATTCGCTCCATTGGAGTGCAGCATGCCGTCATAGACCCATATTGGAAACTACAAATATTACATGAAATTTCTCCCTTGGCCAAAAATGGATAAATGAAATAATCTGGTAGAAAGCATTAAAAACTACAATTTTCAAGCGTTGAGTTTAGAATGAAAGCTATTTTATCTAAATTGTATGATTTAATACTGTAAATAACAAGGAATTAAAAAATGTAGTTTTCATGAGTTTCAATTGGCCAGAAGTGGCCATGATGGAGCCAAGTTGTACAACTGAATGTATACAGTATATTATTCATATATTTATGGAGCTGAAGTTGAAAATGAAAAAATCTGAAAAAAATCAAGACCCTTGGGAAATTTCATTCCATATGCATTAACACAGCTAAAATGGTCAAAAAAAGAAAGTGAACTGGACACAAATGGCCAGCATAGAGCCCGGAGGGTTAATCAGAATTGTTGGAGTCGTTTGTGCATTGTGTTCATCAGTATGTGTGTATATGAAAATAATGCAAGTAAGTCAGGAAGTAATCACTGAGCAGGTGTGTTGCTTACCGGTGGATGCACACAGTTTTTGGACAGTCAAGTGTAGCATGGCCGACCATTGAGCTTTTGTTTCATTTTCATTTAAGTTATTAATGGCTATAAATACATTTAGGTCAACGTATGGTTTACTGTGATGGATCACAAGATGAAAAGAAACACTTTGATTATTGCTGCACGGACGTTCGTGGTATGACTGAATCAACTCGCTGCACAAAGGAGACGCGTCAATCAGGCAAGTCACGGTATAGCAGCCCCTCTGTGGCTTGTAGGTTTTTTGTTTTAAGTCAAGTCACAATAACAATCGATCGATTGATTTGGTTTCTAATGCTCTTTCTTCATTTGTTAAAAAGTTTTTCCAAACATGTAATATCCATTTAGATGCTAAATGTTAGCTGAGGTCGTTGTGTCCACACTATCCTGCTGTTTTATCACTTACAGTTTATTTAAACTTCCTTCTTTTCACATTAAACTCTGATCCTGTATTTGTACTTCCTGTTTCAAACCATCAACACTTTTGAACTCCAGCAGAGACAATGAGGACAGACAGCAGGACCTGACATTAAAGGACCTGTTTGTAAGGTTTTGCTAAGGCTACATAGCTAACATTAGCATTAGCAGCTGTTTACATACCAGTCTAGGAGAAACAATGTGAGTTCAGCATCAAACTTCATTCATTTACTGACCAACAGCCAGTGCTTACAATGCTAACTTCTCTTCTTCTATTGAAGTTAGCATGCTAACCAGATAGCTCTCTGATACTGAGTGACTGTCCAGAGGACATATTATAACCTCTCGTATCGTAAACACAACAATGGCTAAAGCTCTTGACAAGACTGGTGAGTGAACAGCTGTTAATGCTAACATTTGCCATGTAGCAATAGCTGAACTTACAGATAACTCATAATGTCCAGCTTCTTTTAACTAGACCTGACCTTTTACCTTCAGCTCAGCTTCTTCCATCCTTAATTTCTTCCTCTGAACAGAAAAAAACACTGATGCGTTTGTTAGATAAATATTTAAAATCAGAACCATGTTAAAATATGTGACAGTTCCTACTGAAGTTACAGTTTAAATCTCCATATTCACTACAGGACATAGGTAAAGGTAGAGTGGGTTCAGGTCTTAACTAGTCCTGTTTCTGTTGGATCGTCTGCTCTTCATTATAAAGTCCAAACACCAGGAGAGTGTGGGCTGCAGAATTCATAGTTCCTCAACATAAGTCCAAGACCCTGAGGGGTCATCTGATGGTAAACGGTTTTTAAAGAAGATCAGAACAGATGTGTGCTTTGATTTGATTGATGTGGTGGAAATGTGCAGCTAACAGAACATACCAGAACCTGAACCTGGAAGACTCTGTAAGGCATGGCCTAAGGTTTGCATATGGATGGTAGGGACGTGTCCATTCCAATATTTTGGTAGGACAGAAATGTCCCTACAAATATTTGAGTGAACTTGTTCACACTATGTTTGGTGTAAAATCATATTAGATCATTTTGATGTGCCCTCCAAGAGGCTACATCTCCAAGATGCCTGATTTAGGCATGTTAGCATTTGATTGGCTGAAAGGGCAGCACTATCTGAAGGCTCACATCATGTGAGAATATCACACTGCACCAGAAAAATGTCAACTGGAAAAAGGTTCATCTTCAGATCAAACAGACTATTATGGTTTAACAATGAATTACTAACTTACATTTGACGTAGCCATAGTCCATGTATTCTGATGTTAACTTGTAAGTTATTATACATGGAACACATTATAATATCTTAAAGTTTTAGTTTTGTTTTTGATCTGATACTGTTAGTTTGATTTAAATTAAATTCAGATATTATATGTTAATAAACCATTTGGTTGACAGTCCTCTTGGTTTTGGGTGGGGGGTGGGGGGGGCGGAGTTGTTGTGTCCCTACCAATGTTGAGACCCAACCTATGCCCTTGCAGTAAGATCTTGATTCTGGGTTCTGCTTTGTTTTGTGGAGACAGCAGGACAGACATACTCAGTTTAATGTTGGTCAGAGAGAGTGACCTTCTAATCATCAGTAGTTCTACAGTTACATTAACAGAAGAGCCAAGTCAATGGTTCACGTGTACAGCTACTCTTCTTCTGCATGTTTTTGTTGGTGCGTTCCTTCCACCACGACTCTCAGTTAACGATGTGTCACTGGCGCCAGGATGTGGTTCACGTCTCACACATTAAGACATGGTCCAGCTTACAGAAACGTGGACCTAACAGAAGACCTTTAAGTCCTGGCGTCAAACCCAGATTCTAGGCCAGCAATGGCTGACAAAACCGATTGCACAGTAAGAACACAGTTGGCTGGTCTCAGATCAGACCTTCACACTGTTTGAACTCAGGTTTGTGCTTGGAATCAGCAAGTAGAAGAGTCATCCACAACAACACAGTCTGGATCCTGGTTCCGGTCTGAATCCTGTGGCCGTACTGATTCACAAAAACATCGAAATATTCTGATGACAAGATCCAGACTGAGTAAAACCCTGTCCCTGTGCTCTCAGACCCTGATCTTCAGAAGTGATGGCGGCGATGGGGGTAAGAGCCATTGGAATCTGCGTCATCATCATCATCCTTGTTGTGTGTCATCAGCAGTGAGGCCCTCTGCTCATCCATCCTCCTGGATTGAACTCTCTGGATCAAGCTGAAGAAATCCTCCTGACCTTCAGGAACGGATCCAATCACATCATCCAGATCAGGAAGGGGGCACCTCTGGTCCTCCATCCTGTCAGACTGCAGACAGAATTTAAGGTAAACACAAGAAACTTGTGCTACAGAAAATGGACCAGACTCAGTGAATAGCTCCCTAAGCTTCACATGTCCTATGATAACTATTAATTTAGCTATACAGACTAATGAGCAGTGATAACTAACATGTCTTTGGGGTCATCAGGTGGGAACCTCCTTTCACCAGTGTTTCGTCTAGTTGGTCCCACGACACCTCCAGGAGGCTAGACAGTGATCACTGGCGTCCCAGAGTCACTCCCCTAATGCCAGCCATCACTGCTCCTCACACCACCATTTTCTTTATCTTGCCTATGCTACCACAAACAACACCATCATCAACTCTGACAAAACACACTAACAGATTCAGCAAACAAACTCCCCTAAACAGTTCTGTTGTGTAGGACTAGATGTTTTTTTTTATTTTTATTTTTTTTTCCCAGAAAGTGGCGGCCAGTTTGAATGAGGGAGGTAGTGTCAGGGAGAGATGCCTTGTTAGGCTAAACACTCCCCCGCCGGATTAGGCTGTGCTCTACCTCCCCCTACTCCCCCACTCTCCAAGACAATACAACTCACCTAAAACAAACAAACTCACCTAAACAGTCAAAGACACACTACAAACCAATTCAAACAATACAAGCAAACAATACAGGCCAACTCACCTGAACTAACCGCATGGTCTCAAAGAGGCTCACACAGGCCACACCCCCCACTTAAAAACACTTCCTCTTCCTGGATTTCTTCCTTGCTTCTCCTAAGAGTCTGTCTAGCCTAAGTGCTCCCCCTGCTGGGCCCCCAGCTACCATTACTTCTTCTCATCCAAATCCACTGACTGGATCTTGCTGCCTCATCTGACATGTC
>NW_019525515.1:90201-90837 GCF_002814215.2 Seriola lalandi dorsalis
GCACTTAGGATAGACAGACTCATAGGAGAAGCAAGGAAGAAATCCAGGAAGAGGAAGTGTTTTTAAGTGGGGGTGTGGCCTGTGTGAGCCTCTTTGAGACCATGCGGTTAGTCCAGGTGAGGTGGCCTGTATTGTTTGCTTGTATCGAATTGGTTTGTAGTGTGTCTGTGGCTGCTTAGGTGAGTTTGTTTGTTTTAGGTGAGTTGAATGGTGTGGTGTTGGAGAGTGTGGGGGGGGTAGAGCACAGCCTAATCCGGCGGGGGAGAGTTTAGCTCAAAAGGCATCTCTCCTTGACTCCTCCTCCCTCATTCAAAATGGCCGCCACTTTCTCCAACTGTTTAGGGGAGTTTGTTTGCTGAATCTGCTGGTGTGTTTTGTCAGAGTTGATGATGGTGTTGTTTGTGGTAGCATAGGCAAGATAAAGAAAATAGTGGTGTGAGGAGCAGTGATGGCAGCATTAGGGGAGTGACTCTGGGACGCCAGTGATCACTGTCTAGCCTCCTGGAGGTGTCGTGGGACCAACTAGACGAAACACTGGTGAAAGGAGGTTCCCACCTGATGACCCCAAAGACATGGTCGTTATCACTGCTCATTAGTCTGTATAATTAATAGTTATCATAGGACATGTTAAGCTTA
>NW_019525515.1:90887-104961 GCF_002814215.2 Seriola lalandi dorsalis
TCCTCTACATCCTACTTCCACTGGACAAATCCTAACTTTCCATCCTCGCTGCTCTGCTTCTGCCCCCAACTCTACATACCCGAGCTTTTTCCTTTCATATGCTTCTTCAACTAAGGCCTCCCACGGAACAGTCAGCTCTATGAAATATACTTTCATTCTGCTCCTAGACCACAAGACTATATCAGGCCTTAGCTTTGTACTGGCTATTTCCTGGGGAACAACAAGCTTTCCTCCTAAATCTACCTGCATTTCCCAATCACAAGCACCTTCTAAGCTGCCTTGCCTCCTTGCTGTCTTACTAACTTTCTCTCCCTCTTGAACAAACTTGATTGCAACTCTCTTTATTTTAGACCCTCCTAAATTTGCCTGCCTCCGTAAATTGAAGATTTACGGAGAGATTGGTCAGTGAAACCCTCCATGACCCCACATGATGACCCTGGTCAGACCCTGCATTTTCCTTTGTTAAACTACACCTGTTCCTTGTTCCCTCAGTGCACCTGAAACCAGTTACCAGTGTAATCCTCCAGTGCTGATTAATGATCAGAGACAGCAGGTTAACAAGACAAAAAACTAGCAGTCCTCAGCAGAGCAGACTATCTATGTACCTATCTATCTATCTATCTATCTGTAACCTCTACCTTGCTCCTACCTGTTCTTTTATCCTTCCTGTATCCTATATACTGTACCTACCTTGTATCCAGTTTATTCCTGTACCCTGTTCTTACATGTTCTTTTACCCTGAACCTTTACAGTTGGCAACATGAACAAGGTCTGTAAAAACCACAGTAACAAGCAGGTTTCTAAACCAGGGTACAGGCAGGTTGTCACAGCCTGCTCTGCCTTCACTTGCAGCTTCAGTAATTTTCCACCTACCCCACCTCTGTCTCACTCCCACCACCGGCCACACATACTTCATCAGCTACACCTTGGGCTCCCAGCTGCATCTCATCACTCGTTAAGCCAGTATATATGCATCCCCGGTTCATTCACTCATTGCCAGATTGTTCTTTGTACCCATGCAAGACTTTCCAGCGGTCTTCTCCGGACTGACTTCCTGGTATCGACTCCGCTCGTCCCTGACCATCTTGCCTTGTCTCTGCTCTGGTAAACGCCTCAGCCTTCTGTCCCCAACCACGAGTTCTCCCTGTGCTCTTCCTGGTTACCGTCTGCCTGTGGCTGTTTGGCATTCTCCAGCTCTGACGTCGCAGTGGTCGTCTTGTGAGTACCCCTCCTGGTTTCCTGATCCTTTGTCTGACTCTGATTACCTGCCTGCCTGCTCCTTCCTGGTTCTAGTGCCCCACTGACTGCTCACCTGGTTCTGATCCTCCTGCACCCTTGACTACGTCTCCAGCCTGCTCCCTAACAGTACCATTGGTGCCTGGTGAACTTTCCCCAGTGTGTGCAAGTTCAGGCACCTCGATCCACACACCTGACTCACAACTCTCCAGCCCCGGCCCCCGGGTCCACCCCAAACCCCAAGAGATTTGTCCTGTGTAGTAACCTGAACTATACTATTGTGCACCTGCTTCCCCTCATTCCAGCAAATAAAAGTCATTACTAATCTTACTTGTGGTGTTTTGTGCTGCAGTTGGGTCCTACCAACATCTGTTAATCGCATACAGGGTAAAGGGTGCCTGTTTAATACCAACTGATTCCAGTTACATTCATGTAATCCAACCTGGTGGTATAGATTCTTGTGTCCTGCTTGTTTCTGAACTAAAATTGTCACTTTTGTGCCTCAAACCAAATGAGGTTTGTTTATTGAACTCTGGGAATTTAACCTGAGACACTGAAGACAAACATGAGTGTCATTACCTTTTTAGCCCTAAAAACAGATTTTATTAACACACAATATTTACATGTGACATGTTACCTGGTAGTGTATTAACATGTAGTAGAAGTCCAAAACGGGCAGGTGGGGCTGGTCGGGGCTGCAGGCCCCACACAGAGCAGCCGATCCTGGATCAGGAAGCAGATTTATGCTGGCTCTCTGGTCATCTAGTCTCTGACTCTGTGACTCCAGGATCAGGTCTAACAAGGCCTCCGACTCCTCCTGCTGGCTGCTCCTGCGCTACAACAACAAGGAACAGTCAGGTTTATTAGAGAGTGAAGAGTTACTGGGTGCACGTTCTCATTTTCAGTGTTGGTGACTTAAACCCCCACAGACTGAAACAATAATTCAGGCCACCCTCACAAACCATCAGACCTCATCATGTAGGTAGCCCTGTTTGTTTATGTAAGTGGTGTCAGACTAGTTCTAGATTTGGCTGCTGTGTTCATCTGAGAGGAAAATGATCCAGATTAGTAAAGACAAAAGCGTGTGACTGAGCGACAAATATGAAAAACATATTTAATTTGTAAACTTCATTTTTAAAACAAAAAAAAAACATTTTAGCAAAAGATGCACTTCGTCACATGTTGAAACCTGATCGATCAGCTCTTTAAAAATCTGTGTTTAGAACTACAGGTCTTACAGTTGCAGCAGGGGAGACTTACCCTGCTCCTGTTAGCAATAGTTCTGGTGCTGGAGCTCAGGGCAGAACCAAGGCTCTGACTTTGGGGTCTGGTGGAGCTGGAGCTGCATTCAGGACCAGACCCTAGAACAGGAGTCACAAGACCCCCAAGGGTCCTGAGGGGTGAGGTGGAGACTGAAGTCCTGCTGCTGGGAGCAGTGTGCGCCTTCGGAAGAGGACTGGTGTCCCTGGGACTGTGGCGTCCCAGTTCTGCATCCATACCACAATTCTGGTGAGGGGTTGGAGAACTTTTGGGAACTACTCCCGCAATCCTGCCATTCTGATGAGAAGAAGAGAGCTCTTTGTCAGCCATGGTGGAGCTGTTGGTGTGTGGGCAGGGCCAATGTTGGTGATGTCATCAATGGGAGGGTCTAAACCTACACAAGAGAAGATAGTAGAACAGGAAATGAGAGGCAAAGTTACAGATCAGGTAAGTGTAATTCAACCACAGCTCTGTTGTCTACACTGGAGAACAACTGTAGTCCCCTGCCACACCTGGATAGTCTTCATGGAGACCAAGGGGAAGCAGAAAAGTCTCCATTTTTGGTGCTTGAAAACTGGAGTTGTGTGGACGTGAGGAGCAATCATGAAGGTATTTTTGGTGCACCTGTGACAGTGGAAGTAGTAGTTGTATAAAATAGTCACTGTAGCAAAAAATTTGAGTGTATGAGTTTCTTAATGCAATGAAGGATTTGAGGTGTAACAGTTATGTTTATTGTTTGTGGGAGAGAAAAAATCTACAAGTGTGCAACTCCTCGAGCATCTTTTATCTTTTACTGACCCATTCGTGTGAATGGAGCCTAGGAAAGCAGCTGGTCTCTCTGAGACCTGTGACACTGGTCCCAGTCCAGAAAAAGCTCCAAGACCCTGATTGGACCTGCAATGGTGAGCTGCAGAACATGAACCCATTCAAATGGATGTGAAGGGTACATGTAAGACCTGGGCCAGATCCCGTCTGTTCAGGACCGGAGTTAATGTTCCTCAGTGTGGCCACAGAGACACACACACTGAGGAGCAAACAGAGAGCAGGCTGGTCTCAGTCCTGGTCTCCGGAGACCAGCTCTGGTCTGGAGTCATTCAGCTTCAGCAGAAGTAGGTCAACAACACAAAAGCTCAGTCTAATCACACACACATACACACACACACATACACAGTGGCACTGTGTCCCTGGTCTTTTAAATGTTAGCCTCTCTTCAGCTCCACCTGGTGGCTGTCAGAGAAAACGACACAGACTGTTTGTAATGACACAGAAACTCGTCAGCCTCAAAACTTCAGTCTCAACAGACGACTCTCAAAGTTTCACTTCTCTTAGTTTCTCTGAAAAAAACTCTTTGTCTACCAAAACAAAAACAACAAGACGATAAATTACGTTTGAATAAACATTTTTCTGTCCGAGTTACCTCAACGTCCCAATGCTCTCTCCTCGTCTCCTCGTCTTCAGCTGCTTTTCTCTTCTCTTTCTTTCCTTCGCTCTCGTCTTGTTCAGTGAAATCTCTCTATCAGCTGGTCGACGCTCACACACACTGAGACACACACACACACACACACACACACTGAAACACAATGAAAGAGAAAGAGGGCAAACTCCCCCTCTGGGCTTTCATCACAGTTACCATAGTAACCAAAGAGAGGCTCCAAATCCTGCCTCCCTCTGTCCAAACACACACACACACACATTCCTGCATTGTTGAGGTCCATTCAGTCGAAGTTAGAGAATGCTGCTCTTCTGCTGTGGGCCTCACAAATATGCGCACGCACACACACACACACACACACACACACACACACACACACACACACAGATCTATGTGTGTTCAGCAGAGTGGACTCAGTCACAAGTACTTTGTGCAGTTAGTGTGTCACAATAAAAGTACTTCCTGTGCAGTAAACTGTCTCCTGTGAGTATCAAAGTGCAGCACTGTTGAAACCACAGAAGAAGACACAGATGATGTCACACTCCATAGTTCGTTAGCCTCATTAGCACAAAAACAACAGAAATAAATAAAGGTTTTACCAAGGCAACAGCTCAATCCACCTGATGGGGCTGTCAGTCATCCAGACACCATCACTCTGCTGCCGCAAAGATAGATAGATCTGCTGACAAGAAAACAGCAAAGGAGAATAAAAACAAGAGGCAAGAAGAAGAAAGAGAAGGGGACGAGAGACAACAAGAGAAGAAGAGAGGAAGAAGATGAACAGCAGAGAAGTGAAGGAATACCTGTCTCACCAGCTCGTCCCTCAGTTGCTGGAGGTGAGACAGTTTTAGTTTGGGTGTGATTTTGTTTTTTAAAGCTTTTTTTCCTATCGATAGACAAGTGCTTTAAGGTGAAAACAGGCCCAAAGGACAGGGGGCATACATACAACAGCTGAACCTGGGTCATGACTCCGGATCTTGACTCTGGATCATAACTCTGGATTTTGACTCTGGATCCTGAACCTGGGTCATGACTCTGGATCTTTCATGTCCACAGGTGGGCCAGGAAGTGGGAAGGGAAGTCAGACAGCAAGCTTAGTTCGCTGCTTCGACCTCAGAGCCATCTCGTTGGACGATCTGCTCAGGAAGCAGCTGCTAAGCCACGCCTCCCCCAGCAGGAAGTGGGAGGTTATTTCAAAAATGATGAGTCACAGAGAGCTGGCAAAACAGGTGAGTCCATCTAAACCTGAACCTGAACCTAAACCTGAATATGAACCTGAACTTGAACCTGAACCTGAACCCATCCCTGACTGTAAATGAACCTGTGCTTACAGGAGAAGACGAACTCAGAGCTGAGGAGACAGCTGATTGGTCAGAGGGTTTGTCGTGGGTGGTTTCCCTCAAGACGTCCACCAGGCTCTTAGCTTTCAGGAGCAGGTACAGACCAAACAGATAGCATAGAAAAACAAACAGACAGGCAGACAACAGGTAGCTAACTCAGTTTGGGGTTCACCAACCAACTCTGCAGGGGCTCCACACAATGGGCCAGCTCCAGTGGGAAACTAATTAACTTAATTAAGTGAGTAATTAATACACAGTAACAAACAGATGATGTATGTTTGTAGTGAAGTCAGCTTCCCCCTAGTTCCCTCCATAAACAGCCAATGTGATTATTATAGAGTAATCATCCGTTTCTGATCCTGACAGGTTTAGTTCAGCAGGATCATCTTTGCTAATGAACATCTATGATGTTTGAAGCCTCAATACAATCAGAAGTAAACAGCTAATGTTAGGTTATAAACCAATGACACCACGGTCACATGACTTCATCACCATGGTCACATGACTTCATCACCACGGTCACATGACTTCAGTGTCTCCATCACTAAACTTCAGCTTGTAGTTTGATTCAGCTCTGACTCGTCTACTGAAGCTTTTCCTCTGACACAGTTAGAGACAGTTTGTAGAAACACAACCAGGCTGTAAAGGTGGACCGGTGAGTTAATGAGGCTGTAAAGGTGGACTGGTGAGTTAATGAGGCTGTAAAGGTGGACCGGTGAGTTAATGAGGCTGTAAAGGTGGACAGGTGAGTTAATGAGGCTGTAAAGGTGGACTGGTGAGTTAATGAGGCTGTAAAGGTGGACCGGTGAGTTAATGAGGCTGTAAAGGTGGACCGGTGAGTTAATTAGGCTGTAAAGGTGGATTGGTTCATAAAATGTGAAATATTTCACATTTATTCTGAAAATCCCTGGTGTAGTTTCCTCTCAGTGACTCGTTCGTTTACAGTGAAGGATTGTGGGAGATCAGTCAGCTGGTAAACAACACACATTTTAACTGAATCCAGGCTGACACACATCAACAGTTTATGTCAAACTGAACTCCCCAGGTCCTGATCACATCAGGTGGGGGAGGGGCGTCTGTAGAGCATCATGGGTAATCACAGTCCTTATCACAGTGGGGAATGTTAATGACACACAGAGACCAAGACCTCAGGAGATAAAGGCACTGAAATAGACTGAAGACCTGAACCCCCCCACCCCTCCCCATTTACTGACATTTACTGACATTAACTAACATTTACTCAGACAGATCCTGAATGAGACCAGAACCAGGATCCTGAGGTGTCACCATGTTCTCCATTTACTGCGAGGCCCGAATCCTTGGTCCGAATCCAAGTCCGAGACTCTGCCCCATCCGGGCAGAGTCTAGCTGTGCACCAGAACCAGCTGAATCAAGAAATCAAAGATTTTCTAAATTAAACAGAGTCTAGCCCACATATTTCCACATCTGGGCAGAGTCCGGCTTTGCACCAAACTGGTCCAGATGTGGAAGTAGCATCTGACAGTCATGCCATATGTGGGCCAGATCTGGGCCGTGGATCTGGGCATATGCTGGGCCAGAGAAGAACAATCATGTGGTAACACAACACTAACTAGAGTCAGACTGAGTCTCATGTCCGGTTCAGACTGGTTCAGACCAGTTCAGCTGCCTCTGGAAGCTCCTTATCTTCGGTCTCTTATCTCCTGAGTGTTTCTATTCTCATTTTCTTCCATCTTTGGTCGGCCGCTGTCTCCTCTCTCTCTCTCTCTCTCTATGTCACTCTCGCCATCCTCGCTCGCCCTGCCTCTGGCTGTTATAAACAGCCCGACTCGTCCACCTCCTCCGTCCTCCACTTTTCAGCAGCATGGCTCCAAAGAAAGTGGAACCGAAGAAGACGGAGGTGAAGAAGACAGAGGTGAAGAAGGAGGAACCTCCCCCGCCTCCTAAACCCGTAGAGCCGGAGTCCAAACCTCCGGAGGTGGATCTGAAGAGCATCGTGGTGGAGTTCAGTCCGGACCAGATCGAAGAGTTCAGAGACGCCTTCACGCTGTTTGACGAGACGCCCACCGGCGAGATGAAGATCACCTATGCCCAGTGCGGAGACGTGATGCGAGCACTGGGTCACAACCCCACCAACGAGGAGGTGCTGAAGCTGCTGGGGAGGCCGAAGGCGGAGGAGCTGAACGTCAAGCTGCTGGACTTTGACAGCTTCCTGCCCATGCTGCAGCATGTTGCGCGCTCCAAGGAGCAGGGCAACTTCGAGGACTTCGTGGAGGGTCTGAGGGTCTTCGACAAGGAGGGGAACGGCACAGTGATGGGGGCGGAGCTACGCCACGTCCTCGCCACGCTGGGAGAGAAGATGACGGAGGATGAGGTGGACCGGCTGATGGTGGGACAGGAGGACGCCAATGGACACATCAACTACACTGAGTTTGTCAAACACATCCTGGCTGGATAGAAAACACTGTCTGAGGATCTGAGGGTCCGGATCAGCGTTCTGCTGTTTTTCCTGTTTCTGTAATAAAACACATCCTTACAGACAGAGGCTTGTTGATTCGTCTGTTCATCACAGTATTAAATACACACACACACACACACACACACACACACACACAGATATCATATCAATGATACTGTGTTTAAATGTAACTAACACATTCTAGTAGGAACCAGAGGAACAGAGAACTGCTTTAGAACATGATGAAACATCAACAGACATGAACACGTTCCTGTGACAGAGACTGACGACTGTGAATCAGTGTAAATGATGATAGAACAAAGGTCAGTCGTCTGTCTTTCTGTCTCACCCTCTGTCTCTCTCTCTGTCTCTCTTTCTCTGTCTCTGTTTTTCTGTCT
Source organism: Seriola lalandi dorsalis (assembly GCF_002814215.2). Classification (NCBI taxonomy): domain Eukaryota; kingdom Metazoa; phylum Chordata; class Actinopteri; order Carangiformes; family Carangidae; genus Seriola; species Seriola lalandi. The sequence goes on from NW_019525515.1 coordinate 98,991, forward strand.
CTCTCTGTGTCTTTCTCTCTCTCTCTCTCTGTTTTTCTGTTTCTCTCTTTCTTATTGAATCATAAGAATCACAGAGACAACAGCTTCTTCTTCTGCTGCTGATGCTACTTCACACATAGGCACAAACCTGTTATTATCTGGTTACACCTGACTGACGCCTTCAGGTGTTCAGTTTTCCCTGCTTGAGGATGGAGATTTGCAGTGAAATAAAACCAAAGAAGAAGAAGCAGGAGGCCCAGCTGAGTCGTCTTTATTTTTTAGTTTCCATTAGACTTCATCATGTCACACCTGAGGAGGTTTCAGGTAACAACAGGACACATCTACTCCAATAATTTCTAGATTAAAATTAAATATCTGAAAAACAACTTATTATTCAATTATTATTTTCCTGATTTTCAGACAGGTTCTACATCAACTGGTTCTACATCAACTGGTTCACCAACGACTGGTTCTCTGTCAACTGGCTCTATGTCAACTGATTCTACGTCGACTGATTCTACATCGACTGGCTCTACGTCGACTGATTCTAGGTCGACTGGCTCTACGTCGACTGATTCTACGTCGACTTGTTCTACGTCGACTGGTTCTACGTTATCTAGTTTTTACATCGACTGGTTCTACGTCGACTGGTTCTACGTTATCTGGTTCTACATCGACTGGTTCTACTCTGGATGTTAATGAGGAGTAAATCAATTTTGAGTAAATAAAAACATTTTTTCTGGATGTTCTGTGATGGTGTTTGATGACGTTAATCCAAAAAACAACAGGCTACCAGTCGATGCTAACATCAGCATGCTAACAGGCCTAAGATGACAGTTCTAACATGCTATTATTTAGTAACAGGTAAAATATTTACTATGTTTACCATTTTAGTTTAGCACATTAGCATGCTAACACTGGCTTATTGGCAGTTAACACAGCGTACAGCAAGGGCCGATGGGAACGTCAGTTGTTCTGTATGTGACCTGATGGTTGCACCAGAGGGAAAGTCAATCCACCAAGTAGATGAAGAGATGTTTATAAACAATAACTTCTGAAATCAATGGTGAAAACATCTGGAAATCATCTGAAAAACATCTGGAAAACATGAAGCTTCTCATGTAACAAACATTTGAGATTTTACAAACTGATTCAACACTTCTATTAAAAATATTAAAACCAGAAATCTGAAGGAGGAGGTGGCGAGCTCCTGATGTTTAGTCCAAAAACACTGGACCCTACATTTCCCATAATGCACCTGGACGGATAGTGTCTATTATTGGTTGGTTTTTCTCTGAATAGATGACAGAAGATGACAGCCAGCCAATGAGATGCTCTGATCAGATCTGACCCTTCGATTGGCTGATCATCACCATTCACTCTTATGATTGGCTGACATGCACAGACCCAGCTCCACTCTGATTGCCCAACACTGTGGCGGTCTGCGTGCCTTGATTGGCAAGCTGGGCGTAGAGGTGGGAGCGGAGGAATCGAGGGTAACTGTCGGTCTCCATCAGGCTGAAAATCTGATCCTGGGCTTGTTGGAAGGAGGTGGGGTTCACACCAAGATGCAGGTTCTGATTGGTTGATTCTCTGACAGACGAGTCCACATTGACCTGGAGACAGAGGAAGGTGGCATCATAAGACCAGTCAATGGACCAAACACAGGAGAGATAGACAGACAGACAGGTACCTGTCTTGCTGCTTTGGTAGAAATAAACTCATCATAGATTTTCCAAGCTCTGGTGGCCATCTTGCTTAGGGGGCATGTCCTCTTGAATCTCTCCACAGCCAACCAGAAGTCTAGGTTCTCCTCACTGAATTCTGATCTCAGGAAGTGACGGAAGACCGCCAGACCATCTGACCAATGAGAACGGTGATGAGATTGTTTAGCTAATAGAAACACACTGTCATTACGTAGGCTCTGCCCCTCACTGACTATTGGTTGAACAGGAAGTAGAGTGTCTTACACTGATTGGTCAGCAGAGTTTCCAGACTCTCCGCCCACCTCAGCACCTCCCCCAGAGATGGTCTGAAAAACAAAAAAATTACACCTCAGACCCACTGGAACCAGCAAGAACCAGTAAGAAGCAGCAGGAACAAGCAGAAACCAGTAAGTACCAGCAGAAACCAGTAAGTACCAGCAGGAACCAGTAAGAATCTGCTGGACCCTTTTAAAACCATAAGGACCCTCTTGCCTGTAGTGTATTATCCACTTCATTTCTTCCTCTTTCAACAGTCTAAATTGTTGTAGGTTCTTCCTTTATGTAAGTTTTATTAATAAGTTCAAGAAGGGTGTCAACTAAGGCTTTATCAAAGGTTACTTTGAACCATTCATTGTAAGTTAAGTTTAAGGATTGTGCATTAGGGGGCAAACTTGCTTACCCATCGAGTTTTCTGTCTCCTACGATATAAGAGACTCAGGATGTGGAGGTTTTTTCTGACCAGAGGTCATCGACCAGATATGGTTGACCACTTGGATGAAGGCTCCTTCTATTAAAAGAAGGGCGCATCCCAAAGGTGGGATGAGACAGATAAATAGAGGGGTTTGTGAGACGGTAGAAGAGAGATCTTATATTGGCAGGGATACTCCAGGATTTGGCATTTTTGACACTGTTTCTTTCTTGTAAATAAACTTCTTTCTTCTTCTTTCTAACCCTAACCCAAGTAAAGACGTGTCAGCGGTGATCATTTCTTCATACCAGCACCTCAGGATACCACAAACCAGCTGAAATCAGTAGGACTCCCTTGAAACCAGACAGAACCATTAAGAACTGTGTTCGAACGGGTAAGACTCAGTAGGACCCAGCTGGATCCAGTATACAACATAATAGAACCAGTCTTTACTAGGTCATATGTTTGATGGTTCAGACCTGAGGCCTGTACTACATACCCAGGATAAATTTTAGTTATCTGGTTTAAGTGAACCTAACATTGGCCATCCTGATAACCGGTACTACGAAGCAGGTTATCAACTGGCTCAGTTAACCCTGGGTTTACCTGTCCAGCTACGAGCGCGTTCATGTGAAAGAGGTGGAGTTGTTAATTATAAGCAACATCATCTGAACGATGAATGAAGTTCTTAATATTATATGAGAAGAAATGCTGATACTTGCCAGTAAGTTCGGTTATAACCACATTCAAAAGTGATATTCAAGAAGGTAAAATGTAGACAATATGATCACATGACTGGAATAAAACTATGTCTAAATATAATTTCTATTAAAGTCAATCTAAAGATATATTGTAAATAAATGCATGAATTATCATTACATTTGAGTGTTTTCACTATGAACATGTGATGCAGGTAAAACAGTTAAAGATAATGTCAGACTGTTTCTGCTGCAGAGAGGAGAGGAAGAGGAGAGGAGTAGTTGATGTCTGATGAGCTTGACCGACTGAAATGTTCATTATAATGATGAAATAATTAAATGCATGTGGCTAATTGTTCTAATCAAAGACATCATTGTCACAGTCTCCTCATGTTGTTCTGAGCTGCAGTGATGAAGAAGAGAGTAAAAGATTCATCACTGTCAAGAATGTAATGTAATCTGTCTGATTAAAGAATCTTTGTTCAATTAAAATTAAAATAATAGTTATTATATAGGCTATTTATTTAGCATGATAAACTCTCTGTGCATTTTTTAGGAGCTTTGTTTTAAAACCAGAGTGACACAAGGAAAGACACAAATAGGAAAACTATTCCACTGATTTATATTTTATATCTACTGCTCATTATTATTGATCACTTTATTGTGAACTCTTTTGTCCCTGTCAGGATCCTGTAGGAATGATGACTCAGTTTTTCCAGTGATTTGATTGGTCAGTAGTTTGGCTGTTGACAGGTTTTGATCTGATCCTCTGAAGTTAACCTGCGCAGGTTAGGAGTTCAGCGTAATTTACCATGGTGATTTACCCCGGTAACAAGTGAACCACTGTCGCAGGACTGAAAACCCAGAGTTAAACCTGAAGTTACCTGATAACCTCAGATCCTGCTTCGTAGTACAGGCCTCTGGTCTTAAAGTACAGGTTAGGATCAGGTTCAGGTCTGGGAATGTAGAGGGAACGTGTTCCTACCTGTTGTTTCTCAGAGCTTTCTCCAAACTGTTACCATGGAAACAGGTACTGTTTTTCCGTCGACGTAGAAACGCCAGGCGACTGCTGACATCAGCAGCTCTGAGAAGGCGAAGACAGAGTCAGAAACAGGAAGTATAAAGAAAAACAATAACAAAAACAAATGTGTTTACGTACAGAGTCCTGGTCTTCTTCCTCAGCTGAAGATTCCTGAATTCAGAGTCCTGAACAAACGGAACAACAGATTGTTAGAGTCTACATGGTTCTACCAGACTTTACTGATTCTACCAGAGTCTACCTGGTTCTATCAGACTCTACTGGGTCTATCAGAGTCTACCTGGGTCTAACAGAGTCTACCTGGTTCTATCAGACTCTACTGGTTCTACCAGAGTCTACCTGGTTCTATCAGACTCTACTGGTTCTATCAGAGTCTACCTGGGTCTAACAGAGTCTACCTGGTTCTATCAGACTCTACTGGTTCTACCAGAGTCTACCTGGTTCTATCAGACTCTACTGGTTCTGTCAGAGTCTACCTGGGTCTAACAGAGTCTACATGGGTCTATCAGAATCTACATAGTTCTCTCAAACTCTACTGGTTCTACCAAACTTTACTGGTTCTACCAGACTCTACCTGGTCCCATCAGACTCTACTGGTTCTATCAGTCTCTACTGGTTCTATTAGAGTCTACCTGGTTCTATCAGACTCTACTCGTTCTATCAGACTCCCCCTTGTTTACCAGACTGTACGTGGTACTGTAAGACTCTAAGATTGCTCTCTGACAGAGTCTTTTGGACTTTAGATGTCTCTACTGGATTCTTCTAGTCACTATTGTTCTCTTCTAGGTTCCACGTATTTATACTGGACTGTGCTTATATCTGCTATCCTGACTATATGGGATCAATCTAGACTAGATTGCTCTTTACTGGTTCCGTACTGGTCTGTTAGTCTGTACTGTTCTGTTCTGGTCGATACTGATCTTGTCTAGTCTGTACTGGTCTCTGCTGGTTTTACGTGTCTGTCCTGGCCCATAATGGGTCTCTAGTGGTCCCTGCTGGTGTCTACCTTGGGGCCATTAAGCAGCAGTAGCATTTGGTGGAGAGACCCCCCCCCTCTTGTCAGCTGTCTCCTCAGAGTGTGGGGGGAGGGGGGTTGGGTGATGGGGTCTGTGCTGGGTTCAGGGTCAAAGGTCGAGGAACGGGTTAGTCGGTGGATGGTGCTGTCAGACAGGAAGCGGGGCGATCGAGATTCCTGCAGCAGAGAACCCTCAGAGAGCGAGCGATGCAGAACTGAATAACAAATAATCAATCAATCAATCAATCAAAGGACCAGACAGGAAACACAACAGAAGCATTAGATCAAATGACACTTCAGCTCACTGACCTGCAGGTCTGTAGGTGGAGGTGAACTCCTCAGCAGCTCCTCTCTCCTCCCCCTCCTCCTCCTCCTCTTCATCATCGTTACTCTCCTCCTCTTCCTCCTCCTTCATGTTGAAATGGTGGGGGCTCAGAAGAAGGCCCCGCCCCCAAACACCTCCCACATTCTCTGATGTTTCAGAGGCACTCTCCCCCTCCCCTTGCTGCCGTTCCTCTTCCTCCTCCTCTGCTCTCCCTCTCTCCTTCCAGACCGGACTCCTCTGGGTGGAGATGGAGGTTGGGGGAGGTGGGGGGAGGAGGTGAGGTAGAGCAGTGATGGTACTGGTTGAAGGTGAGGTGGAAGAGGAGGTGTATGGAGAAAGAGAGGAGAAGGGGGGAGGAGGAGGAGTGGAGGAGGAGAAGGGAGAGCTTGGGGAGTAAGGAGAGGGAGAGGGAGGTCTGAGAGCATCACAGAGGGAGGAGTAGGGGGAGGAGGGGCGGCGAAGTGGGGGATCAGGGGACGAGAAAGGAGAGGAGGGACGATAGACGGGGTCAGACTGACTGA
>NW_019525515.1:105074-110820 GCF_002814215.2 Seriola lalandi dorsalis
GGGGGGGGGGGCTTCATGTTAATGTGAGTCTCAAAGAACTCACAGGTGTAGCATCAAAGTAAACCTCTGTTGTACCTGATGGCTGTGTGCAGTCTCCGTGGCGACCAGCTGGTGATGGATGTTGTCATGGAGACACAGACGAACTCTGACCTTCTGCTCGATGCTGAAAGACTCAAGACTGAAGACGCAATGGGAACACATCTGAGACGTCTGCAGGAAGTAGAGGTGGAGCGGCTCTGATGACACTGAACACAACAAAAACACGTAACTCTGTGTACAAAAACAACAACAAAAACAACAACATCAACATGTTTCTGTGTACAACAACAACAACAACAACATCACATCACTCTGTGTATAACAACAATAACACGTTATTGTGTGCACAACAACAACAACATCAACATGTTTCTGTGTGTACAAAAACAACAACATGACTGAGAGGTCTGTAGGAAGTAGAGGTGGAGCAGCTTCAATGACAATGAATACAACAACAACAATAATAACAAAAATAAATATAATAATAATAATGGTGTTACCCTCTCTGAGCTGCAGTGTGTTCAGGTACAGTGGACTCTGTAGGACGTTGCAGCGTCCAGCTTCGTCCTCTCTGGTCAACAGCAGCAGGTCACTGTAGATCAACACTGTCACCTGAAACACACACACACACACACACAAACCACAGTGACATCATCAAATCCAGACACGTTTCTTGTACAGGAGTCCATGTCAGTGCTCGTGGTCTGAATGTGATGTCACTCTGACCTCTGACCTGCTAATGTTAGACTCCACAGACGACTCATCTTCACTGTTTCTGAAAATGTGAAACTAAAACACTGCAGGTTCCCAGAAACTGTGCGTATGTGTGTGTGTGTGTGTGTGTGTGTGTGTGTGTGTGTGTGCGTGTGTGTGTGTGTGTGCGTGTGAGCAGTATCCTCAGTAAGATCTATTAGAGTGAAACTGATCCTGGTTCAGGTCTCTGAGGTCATTGAGTCCTTCAGGATCAGGTTCAGTCTGGATTCTTACTGAACAACATTTCCGCTCATGAGGATAAAAACTGCAGAACTCTGATGCAGAATCGATCAATAACAGTTAGCAGTGCTATGAACAGTACTGTTTACAGTATATCTACTGAATATTTACAGTATATTTACAATAGTGTTGGCTTGGTAGTACTATTGGTGGTACTGTTATCAGCAGTAGTATTTGAAGTACATCTGCAGTATATATCCAGTACTGTTACCTTTGCAGGCAGCAAGTCGGCCTGGTGCAGAACCATTTCCTCTGACATCAGCAGGGTTCTGTCTGGGCTGCACAGATCCAGAGGCTAAAAAAATAGGAACAACAGGTGGATGAAAATGTCTTTGGTTCTAAAGTTGATGCTCTAGGCTACTGGGCTAAATGAGGGGCTTCCATTTTAATGTTTTGTTTTTATGATCTCAGTTTATAAACTAGATTATAACTCAAAGGTCAAAGGTCAGGGAAGTGGTTCTGTGTTGTGACCTGAATGAAGATGTTTGAGGCTAGATGTAAGGGTCTCGAATGGTTCTTCTTGGTTCAGGGTCAGGTTAAAGGTTGTATGTTCTGACCTGGACAAAGATGGGGAAGATGAGGGTTTTGGGCGCCAGTGTGACATAGGTTCCATAGGTGGAGCAGGGCAGGTGTGATTGGACGATGGTGCAGTTCTGGTAGTTGCCATAGTTACTGGGTGCACCTGGAGAGGAGGAAGAGGAGGAGGGGGGTGGGGGCAGGGTGGAGGTACGGCTGGTGAATGGTTGCCATGACGACCCAGGTTGAGAGTCTTGTAGGAGGCTCTGACCTCTGCTGGGGTGGGTCTGGTACAGACGACCTGATAATTGATGACACAGAAACATGAGTTTATGATAAATATACTGAACAATGTTCAGAGTGATCAATACTCACCAATCGTCCTGTTCCTGTCGTGATAAACTGGCTGCAAGAGCTGGAACAGACACAGAACAGATGGAGAACGTTCGGACCGTCACATCAGAACACCACAGGAGTTCTTCACAGCATTAAAGTGTTAGAACAATTTTCTTCTATTTGACTGGTGGTTATGTTCTAGGTCAGCGTAAGGTTCCATGGTGAGGTTCTACCTGTGCTTCAGACGGTGAGTTCTCAGTTGTGGTCTGGACAAAGATCCGAGCTGAGAGGTAAAAGGTTAAAGGTGATGTTCTAGGTCAGGTAAAAGTATCTTCGGGGTTGGGGTTAGGTCATATGCAGGAAAATGTTGTTCTCAGTATGTTCTCAGTCAGGTGAAATGTTCTCGGTTATATTTTAGTTCTGGTGAAAGGTTCTCAGTTATATTCTAGTTCGGATGAAAGGTTCTCAGTTATGTTCTTATTCAGGTGAAAGGTTCTCAGTTATGGTCTCAGTCAGGTGAAATGTTCTCAGTTATGTTCTCAGTCAGATGAAAGGTTCTCAGTTACATTGTGGTTCAGGTGAAAGGTTCTCAGTTATGTTCTAGTTCAGGTGAAAGGTCCTCAGTTATGTTCTAGTTCAGGTGAAAGGTTTCATGTTCTCATTCCAAGTCAAATGATCGAATGTTATGTTTAAGATGCCGCCTCGTCAGACTCACCTGTCCTCCTGGACTGACAGGTGACAGGATGATGTAATTGTCTCCATTTGATGATGTCACACGGGTGCCCTTCAGTGTGGTGGTGCGTGGGGAGTACTCAGTCACCTCCTGTACTTCCTCCTCCTCCTCCTCCTCCTCCTGGTCCTCCTTTCTGTCCCTCCACAGAGAACCCAGAGCTCCCAAAGTGGACTGCACCCTCGACCCTTGATCCCGTCTGCGGCCATGTTTACTGTGGGTGGGGTGAGGCAGCAACTTCCTGCCCGTTGTCTAGGAGACAAAGGAATGTTAGCTTAGCATAAACACTGCTAGCCTCACCGTTGAGCTCATCTGTCATCTGACAGCACAGACCAGCAGGTTCTCAGTGGAGGAGGAAGTAAAACTGGGTGTACTGAACTATCAAAATAAAAGTCTCAATATTCAGGTTGATGATGATGATGATGATGAAGAAGATCTTCAGACTCCACCACTGTCTCCAAGACAGTCGCTGGAACTTGGGCTGTGATGTCAGGTCACATGACCACGTCCAACAACATCACTGCTACTGAATGGTTCTGTTTATGTTTGTGTGTGTGTGTGTGTGTGTGTGTGTGTGTGTGTGTGTGTGTATTTTAAGTTGATCACATGATTCATGTGTAAATGAAAAAACTGTTATTCACTCACTGCGTTGTGTGTTGGTGGGCGAAACAAAGCTTCACATCCTGATCTGAGCTCAGGTAAACCTCTCCACACCACCAAGACGATCTGAGATGGACAACTCCTGAAGAGAAAGACAGGCAGAGAGAGAGACAGGCAGAGAGTGACAGACATGTTTTTACTTATTAAATGAAACCAAACTCTTATTGTGAAATGATTCCCTGAGACCAGAGTCAGTACAGAGGCCTGCTGATACCAAAAATCAAACCTACACATTAAATGACAATCAGAGCAGGTGGAGGGTCAGACTGTGCATTTGCGGGGTTACCTGATGGCGTGGGCGAGGTCGACACATTTCCAGGTTTCTACAGGAAGTCCATTTAGCTGCAGAACTGAGTCTCCTGGACGGAGCCCAGACTGATGAGCCGGACCACCTGAGGGAACAGACCACCAATCAAATCTCCCTGTGATCTCAGGTGAGTGTTTGTTATCTCAGATGTGTTATCTCAGGTGTGTGTTTGTTATCTCAGGGGAGGGTCTTACCTGGGTCAACAGCCTGGACTCGGACGGGACAATCAGAGCAGATTGTAAATCCAAACCCGTCTTTTCCTCGAGTGATGCTCACCTGCAGGAAAAAGTCTGTTAGCCTGTTAGCTGAATACATGTGTAGGATCAGACATGTAATTCTGAACACATGTTGCTGATTACACTGAAGGAGCTACTTGTAAGTTCTGCTACAGCTACATAGCTAACATTAGCATTAGCAGCTGTTTCCTGACCAGAAGAAACTTCATTCCTTTACTCATCAACAGCTGCCTCCAGAGGTGGAAACAAACACCTATGTTAACTCTACTAAACTAAGCATGCTAACCAGCTAGCTCCTGTCTGTCTACTAAAGTAAGCATGCTGTATTTATAATTAATGTTAGTGATGTAGCAATTGCAAAATGTACAAATAGCTTATAGCTAATCAAAGGTTCTATAAACTTATTGATCTCTTATTTAGTTTTTAAGATATTGATAAATAAACTTCACAAGGGGTGGGGCTTAGCAGGAAAATGGCCATAACCCAGTAACCATTTGTCCAATCATTATAATTTTTGGTACATGTCTTGAGGCTGTGTTTGGGTAGAGGTCTACTGAAGTACTTTGACCCCAACCTACAGGAGGCGCCAGAAAACACCAAACATGTGACATCAGAACCTGAACACTGTGGAGACCAGTTTTAACCAGAATCTGAAGAGCCATATTGATTGGTGCATGTAGGCGTGGCCTATCACACATTTGTTCAACCTAACATCATGTCTCCTGAACACACATGCGCACACACACATACACTGAGGTTCTCTCTGTGGCCACATGTAACTGCATTAACATTAATGTGATTGTGATGAAGGTAAAAACTCTTTTTCCACAGAGCTGCTTAAACAGAACCAACAGAGACTCGAGAAAGAACTGAAGCAGAACCAGGACAGAACTGAGACAGAACTGAAGCAGAACCAAAGCAGAACTGAAGCAGAACTGAAGCAGTCCACTTGATGTGGTAAGAATCATGGAGACAAGCTGATGCGCCAAATTTGTGACACGGAGCTTAAACATATGTGCTTCACCATTATATATAATTTTCATTCACATTTCATCAACCTTGAAAACGTGTGCTGATTGGGCAAAGAGTTCATTGTTAATAAATACATAAAAAAGTATTTATTAATCTTGATAAAAAACTTAGTGAAGGTTCAACAATGACACAATAAGTTTGTTAAACTCATTGATTATGTTTATAAATGATTATACCCATGAGGCTTTTATTATTATGTCTACGTCTAACTTTCTGTGAATGTCTAATAATCAACAGTGTTAATGATGCAATGATGCTGTTATTAACTGTAGTAATGTTAATAAGCTTCTTATAAGGATTTCTAAAGACCTCATTCTTATTAATATGTTTAGTGTGTCCTGATGGTGGCGCCTCAGAACTCTTTTAGTCTCAGTGTCACATATTCATACAAATAATAATTAATGCAGTCTGTTATAATGACGGTCCAGGTTAACAACAGCAACTGCAATAAATCATATCTTATTATATAGCATTTTAAACTTTTCTAACAGGGTTCAGTATCTGGCAGCAGCTTATGTATTAATCAGTCAACCAAAGCAATAACACACTCAATCAATAACTGATGATACAGTGCCTCACACAGTAAACCCTCAGAGATCACTGAGTCATAATTGAGTGGTACAGGTTTCAGCCTGTAGGGGGCGCTGGTTCTGGACTCTGCTGGTCTTTAGTCATGTGTGGACTGAGTCAGGATGTTTGTGTCAGACCCAGACTGAAGGTCTGGTCCTGGTCTTTGAGCTGTTTCCATGTCTCCTCTGTAAACAGTGACTGACCGGAGGAAAGGTTGACTTGTCCTGAGACTTTTCACTCCACAAAGGAAGTTAAATGTCCCTGAGTCCAGACTGACATGCTGATATTAAAACTCCCGCAGGGACTTAGACACCTCGGGAGGGGGGG
>NW_019525515.1:110946-113446 GCF_002814215.2 Seriola lalandi dorsalis
GGGGGGGGGGCTGTTTAAACAGGACACAGACTCTGTGTTTGTGTTTCTCTGCAGGATCGGTCCTGACTATTCCATCAGACCATGTTTACTGTCCTGGCCCTCGTTCAGAATTCTGGTCCTGGTTGGTCCTCCTCAGCCAGTCTGGTCTGATCTGGTCTTGGACCTGACCCTCATTTTTCAGTGACGTTTATTTGAAATCATGAAGCTTCATGTAAAATGTTGTGAAAGGTTGTTAAAAACTGGTTTTAGCCACACCCACTCATTTCTGATCAGGAAGTAAGTCTACGTCCCTCTCTCATGGCTGCACAGGAAGTAGACACATCCCATCATTGACAGAACCAAGACAGAACCAAAGCAGAACTGAATCAGTCCAGTTTAACATGGTGAAAATCACATGAACATGGAGACGAGCTGAAGAGCCTATGTTTTTGTTTAACATAGAGACACACACACACAACACACACACAGGAAACTCTGGAGGCTTTGCCTGGAAATGACAAACAGGCAGCAGTGACATCACATGGTGCAGCCAATCAGACAAGCCTCTTGTTTCCTGCTGATTTGTTTCCATATTAACTGTGTGTGTGTGTGTGTGTGTGTGTGTGTGTGTGTGTGTGTGTGTGTGTGTGTGTGTGTGTGTGTGTGAATCTCAGCAGAAACCTTGACAGCCTGTCACACCAGACTCCAAAAAAATTGTTAATTCTAACTCAACCTGGATGTGACTCAAACAATCAGGACCAGCTTTGATTTAATGATCCAACAGTTTTGAGGTTAAATATGACACAAACACACACACACTCACACACACCTGAGGCAGGTTCTGTCCAATGCAGACTCGACACAGTCGGTGGATGGTGTGCATGACCACAGATCTGATCCTCCTGCAGGGCAACACCAGGACCAGGACCAGGACCAGGGTCTGACACGCTTACCGGTTTAAAACAGGTCCAGAATCCACGTCCAACCAAGGTCGAGATATCACAAAAAACAGAACCAGATATAATCCAAGTCCAGAATCAGGAACAGGTTGGAACCAAGTCCAGATTTATAGGACCAGACCCAAGTCTGATCTGATCCACACGGATCAAACCAGATGTTCAGACCTCAGAAGCGTCAGGAAACCAGGTCAGAGAAATACCAAAAGAAATTACAAAGATTCACAGAACAGGGACCAGGTCTGACCCAGGTCCAGCTGGTTCAGGTGGACTACTGTGTGTGAGTTTTCATCCTAATCTGGATGTGGAGAATAGAGTGTGTGTGTGTGTGTGTGTGTGTGTGTGTGTGTGTGTGTGTGTGTGGGAACCTACAGACTGAAGAATAGCAGGAAACACACACACACAAAAACACTGGATGTATCCGTGTGATAAGACACACACTTCCTGAACACACACACACACACACACACACACACACACAAAAACACTGGATGTATCCACGTGATAAGACACGCACTTCCTGAACACACACACACACACACACACACACACACACACACACACACTTCCCCCCCGTGTGAATGTTTTTACTGTTTCATACTGTGTCTCTGAAGTTGCACTAGCAGCCCTGATCTGTAGACCTGGACCTGTCACCTGTTTGTTGCCTGGTGCGTCACTCAGAGAGATTCAGCCAATCAGAAGACATCTCTCCTCTGATTGGCTGACCAGCTTGGAGCTGTGAGTTGTCCAGCTAATTAAACTCCACTTCTGCGGTCACCATGGTAACGAATACAACGCAGTCATCATGTGACCACAGATCGTCACGTGTGCCTGCAGAGCTGTGTGTGTATTTGTCATATACTGTGAAGCATCTTCCCTCTATAATTCATCACATGTGAATCTTTGATGAAGCTTTAAAGAGAAACACATTCACATCTCATCTGTGTTAAAGTTCAGTACAGCTGTTCAAAAACTGCTGGAGTCCTGAGTCTGGGTGAGTCGGTGTGGGACCAGGTCCTGGTCCAACCTATGTCCTATGTGTGTTTGTGTCATGTGACCTGGACTCACCGTTGGTCTCTGGGAGCTGCTGCCATCTCTGGACACTCGCTGGGTGGTGCTGGTTGGACCAAGGCTGAGGGGGTGCCAGGAGGTCCGGTTCTGGCTGGTCCGGTCTTTGAGTCCAGCAGTGGAGGCGGTGGAGGTGACGGTGTTCAGGTCAGTATCTGGGGCGGAGTCTGGGGTCCTCCTGAGGTCTGCTGCGAGCAGAGAACCACCATCATCATCATCATCATCCCAAGACCAGACCACATTCCTCCAGAACATCCTGTCCTCAGACTGAACCAGGAGGGACCGGACAAGACCAGACCAGTCCAGACCAGATCAGACCAGACTAAGAGACGGTGATTCTGTATCAGATCCTACAGGTCCCTGACTCTGAGAGACCCGGGTCCAGACTGACCCCCCGAGTCAGACACCTTCAGAAAACAAACAGTGTCGTGGTCTCGGCAGAAAGTGGATCAGGGTCCATTCAGGATCTGAACCAGACTGTGTTCTCTGTACATGAG
>NW_019525515.1:115946-124800 GCF_002814215.2 Seriola lalandi dorsalis
GTGATTTATTGGTCAGTGACCAGTTATAAACTGGTTCATTCTAACAGGAAATAACTGGTCAATCTTATCTGGCCAGTTGATGGATGGATGGATGGATGGATGGATGGATGGATGGATGGATGGATGGATGGATGGATGGATTGATTGATTGTACCTCTCCCTCTGAACACAGATGGGTGGACCTTCCTCCTCCTCCTGGCCCTGATCTCAGTTTTCCTCTCCACAGACCTGGACCTGGTTGTGGGTGCCCCCCTCTCTCCTGTCGGGGGCTCTGGATCCAGGACTCTCTCATACCTGCTCCTGCTGCTGGTCCTGGACTCTGAGGACTGCTCTGAGACCAGACCTTGAGTCTTCTGAGGGTCTGCTGTAGACCTGGACCTGACCTGGAGCAGACCAGACAGATCAGTATCTGGTTAAGGATCAGGATCAGAGTCCCTGTCTGTATGTTTAACAAACCTCAGATGTGGACCCTGTGGTTCTGGTCCTTCGGTCCTGTGTTGGTCTCCTCCGGTTCAGCCAAGTCTCTATGAATTCTGGATCAGTCTGGTCTGTGAGGATTAAACCCTGAACCAGTTCTGACCCTCTGGGCTCCACAGTCTGGATCCTGGTCTTCTTGATCAGGGCCACTCTGACCTCAGGTCTACTGGACTGGAGCTCATCTCCAGACCCAAATCCAGATCTAGGTCTAAACTCAGATGCAGTCCTGACTTTGGTCCTGGTTCTGGTTCCAGTCTGTGTAAACCTACAGAGAGAGTGATAGAAGTCTGAATCATCAGTTATTGATCAACGATCAGTCATTGATCTGATCAGTTCTCCTGTTCTCACCATTCTTTCCTCAGGTTCTGGGTTCTACTGTTCCTCGGCAGTTCTCCTGGATCTCTGTTCTCCTTCCAGCCTCCTCCTGTTCTCCTCCTCCTCTTCCGCCCCTCCCCCTCCTCCCTGCACCTCTTTTTACAGACTGGGGGTTGGGACTGAGCCTCCTGGTGCAGCTGGAGCACAGCTCCATCACAGGGCCTATCAGGAGAGAACAGATTTGTTTATGATTGTTCTTGTTTTAAATAAAGTTCTGATTCAATCAGCTGTACTTGCTTGTCCTTGAGGGTCGAGGGAGGAATGCGGAGGGGATTACTTTCAGGGGAGCTGAAGTTTATCCCAGTTGTCACTGGGCAAGAGGTGGGATACACCTGAACAGTTCACTTGTCAATCATAGGACTGACAGTCTCACCTGTCTCTCTCTCTCTGAGACCTCAGGACATGGTCTGGGAACGACGCCCCCCCCTTCCTGATTCTCATCACGATTTAGAAACAAGAAGCTGCAGCTCGTCACACTGATTAAAGCTAACGAGGAGGATTAACAGATTAACACACACACTTTAACACACACTCATGTCAGCGTGGATTCCTCTCAGTCCTGCTCCTGTTTGTTTGTTACTGATCACCAATAAACTGTGATCGATTCATTTGTGTTTTATCAATAATTCAGAGCTCTGACACAAACAGGAACCAGTTAAGGGGAGGGGGGTGTTAACAGTCAAAAGAATCAGATTCAGTCTCACCTTTTCTTGCTGCAGAGAGACATTGCCTCCATCAGTCCAACTCTGACTAACCCTAACTACCACTCTAACTACCAGTCTGTCTAACCCGTCTCTGCTCCTTTCGTCTCTGACTCACTTTGTTTCTTCAGTTTTTTGTGAAGGAAAAAAATTCAAACCAGCCGCAGATTTTTACCTCGTCAAGTTGAAACAAAGGAGTGTGGTGCTTCCTCTCTGGACCATCAAAACAAAAGCTCCTTTTTCTTTTATTTCTTTTTTCTTTTGTTTTCTTTTGTTTTCTTTTTTTCCCCTCTGTTAGCATCAACTTGTTTCAGAACAAGTAAATCACTAAAATCATCACTAGCATCAGTTCAGTGATTTATGAAGCAGGAAGACTCAGTTATAAAATCAATTAGTGAAGTTATCAATCATCTCAGATCAATAATAATAATAATAGCTGATGACTCTGACAGAGAGGAACAGAAAACCCACTCACTCAGACTTGGATGTAAAAACAGAACAGATTTCATTTTCTCCGTTTTACCAGCTGAAAACAACACCAGGCTTTTATTGTGGAAAACACTGCCTTATTTCCTGTGTTATTGAGGTGAATTTCATTTGGCTCCGGTCACTTCCTGCTGCTCAGACACTCACAGAGAAGCTCCACATGTGTTTGTCATTAACAGAAAGGAGGAGGGAACAGTGTCTCCATGGCAACAGACCAAATTCCAGTCAGAAACCAGAGAATTTATGGTTCAGGCTTTTCTCTTTTTGTTTCTGGTTTGTTCACATCAACAATACAGAGAACTCTGGACCTCTGAACCTCTGGACCTCTGAACATCTGGACATCTGGACATCTGAATCTCTGGACCTCTGATCATCTGAACCTCTGGACATCTGAACATCTGGACCTCTGATCATCTGAACCTCTGGACCTCTGGACCTCTGAACATCTGGACATCTGGACATCTGAAACTCTGGACCTCTGATCATCTGAACCTTTGGACATCTGAACATCTGGACCTCTGATCATCTGAACCTCTGGACCTCTGAACCTCTGGATCTCTGATCATCTGAACCTCTGGACATCTGGACATCTGGACATCTGAAACTCTGGACCTCTGATCATCTGAACCTTTGGACATCTGAACATCTGGACCTCTGATCATCTGAACCTCTGGACCTCTGAACCTCTGGATCTCTGATCATCTGAACCTCTGGGCATCTGGACCTCTGATCATCTGAACCTCTGGACCTCTGATCATCTGAACCTCTGGACATCTGAACATCTGAACCTCTGGACATCTGGACCTCTGATCATCTGAACATCTGGACCTCTGATCATCTGAACCTCTGGACCTCTGGACCTCTGAACATCTGGACATCTGGACATCTGAAACTCTGGACCTCTGATCATCTGAACCTTTGGACATCTGAACATCTGGACCTCTGATCATCTGAACCTCTGGACCTCTGAACCTCTGGATCTCTGATCATCTGAACCTCTGGACCTCTGATCATCTGAACATCTGGACATCTGAACATCTGGACATCTGGACCTCTGATCATCTGAACCTCTGGACCTCTGAACCTCTGGACCTCTGATCATCTGAACCTCTGGACATCTGAACATCTGAACCTCTGGACATCTGGACCTCTGATCATCTGAACATCTGGACATCTGAACATCTGGACATCTGGACCTCTGATCATCTGAACCTCTGGACCTCTGAACCTCTGGACCTCTGATCATCTGAACCTCTGGACATCTGAACATCTGGACATCTGGACTTCTGATCATCTGAACTCCTGAACCTCTAGACATCTGGACATCTGAACCATTAGTGTGGTGATGAACATGTTGTGTTGCTCTGTGCTCAGTGTGACAGACTGTGACTAAATCTGATCAGATTATCACCCTGACTCTCTCTCTGTGTCTCAGTGGGAGTCGGTGTCTCTTGCCTGCTGCAGATGGTTACTCTCTCAGAGGATCTGGACTCGTCATGAAGCTTTGAACTTAAAATTTCATTTGGGATTTTTCTTTATCATAATCAGAGGTTTGTTTTCATCTGAAGCCTGAAGACAGCCAGGTAAATGTATGGATTATTAATACCAGTGATCAATCAGTGACAGCAGTGAGAGATCTTTGTGTTTAAACCTGAAACACTGGTGAAACAGGGAAAATAGCATCAGCTACAAAACATAGCAATAAATGATATTCATAACAATAAACTTCATTTATACTGCACTTTTCAAAAGTTACAAAGTACTTTACAGGTTGAACCAGGATTAAAACATGTCAGGACTGATGCAAATAAAATCAGACACTTCAATAAAAATTCCAACAATAAAGACAATAACAAAATTAACAATATTAATAAGAAAGAGAAAACATGAAGGCAACAAAATGGTGTCTGTCTTTAAAAGGATAGTAGTTGTCACTGATTCCACAGCTTCAGGTCCTTGGCCAGGGTAGTCCAGATCTGCAGGGCTGCTCTCTGGCTCATAGGGAGCAGCAGTTCAATAATGTAGCTGGGATCGTGAAGAGCTTTAAATGTGACTGGTGAACAGAGACAGAGGCTGAAACAGGACTGATGTGATCTTGGTGTGAAATCTCAATTATTAGCTAAATAAAAACATGACTGACTTTCTCTAGATCAGACTGAGAGAAAATAATTTTTTTCACCTTAAAATCGTTAGTGCCAAAAACAATTTGATCATCTGATGTGTGTTTGAAAGCTCAGGAACAGCTACTAAACTGACCTCAGTTTCTAAAGTCAAACATCAACATCCTTCCGTTTTTAACAGTTTTATGAAGGTTCAGCAGTAAACAAGAGACACATGGCTCCTTCAGATGATATAGTTTAATCCTGCAGAGAAGCAGATCAGATAAGAAGAATCATGTTAAATACAGAGAGAATACATGATGACACAAATTCATTTAATGAAATATGTAAACAAACAATAATTTAACAGATAATAATTATACATGCCATGCTTTTTATTCATGTGATTGTTTATTTGAAAATGTCTTTATCTTATAAATGTTCTCCATGCTTCAGAATAAGAAGAAATCTGATCTCTGATCTGTTTGTGTTTGTTCTGCTGTTTGAACTTCATCCTGTTAACGAGGTCACAAGGTCAAAGGTCACGAACAGACAGCAAGACAAACAAGAATCATATCAAACACATCAATGTTTATTCAGTGACAAAGAAAGACCTTATGAGGTTATCAGACTGGTTCTGCGTGACCCTGACATTGTGTAGATGTGAGATATTCCCGTGACACTGAGGTGTTTAAAGTCACTCTTGGTGTTTAATCTCAGTCAGATTAAAGTGACGCTGACAGAAACAGACACTGAGAACATCAGAGAACCGCAGACCAGCTGCTCAGGTTTACCCTGACCGGGTTTATACCATCAGGTCTCTGCTTCAGGTCTGAAGGGGATTTCATGAAGACGCTCAGATCTACAGGAGGCTGAAAGAGCCACTGTGAAGGTTCTATAGTTCTCTACGGGGAGGTTCTCTAAGGTCCCTGACTAGGTCTCAGAGGTTCAAATGGTCCATGCTCAGATTCAAGGAGTCATTGAGGAGGCACTAAAATTATTTAGAGAGTTCACTGAGAATGTTTCAGAAGTCCTTGAGGAGGTTTGGTGGGTTCTCGTATAAGTTGTAGATGTTCTTGAGGAGGTTTTAGAGAGTTTGTTGAGATCTACGAGAAGGTAGTAATTTCTAGTTTCAGTCATAGTTTCTCATGATTAAAAGACTCAGAACCTCAAGAGGCTGAAGGGTCTATAGAAAGGTTGTAGAGAAAGTTCTAGAAGCCACGAGGAGCTGTAGAAAACCTCCATAAGGTTTTGGAGGTCCCTCGTGAGCTTATCAAGATTCAAGGGATCATTGAGACGGTTCAGTGTCTTTTATAAGGTTCTTAAGGAGTGTAGGTCCTTTAGGATAGTTTTAGATGAGGTTCTAGAGAGTCACTGATACTCTCAGGGACTAATACTCTCAGTGACTCAATGTGAATGAGAGTTTTTTTCGGAGGGTTTGTAGAAGTTTTTAAGAAGGTTCTGGAAGTCACTGTGAATGTTGTGGTGGTCCTTGAGGAGATTAAAGGGGGTCAGGTCATTGAAGGTTCTTTCAGCAGGTTTCTAGAGAGTCTGGGGAGGGTTCTAGAGTCCATTAAGGGGCTTCTTGACATCAAAGTACAGAGGTTTTAGAGTTGATTAGGAGGTTCAAGGATTCAATGAGGAAGTTGATGAGGTCACTGAGGAGGTTTTATGGATAATGGAGGTTCTAGTGGTCTTTAAGAAGGGTCAAGAACCACAAAGAGGTTCAAAATGTCACTCAGGAGGTTCTACCAGTATAGATCTGTATAGATTCTCAGAAGGTTAGGTCAGTGAGGAAGTTCTAGATGTCCACAAGACGGTTCCTGTGGGTCATTGTACAGGTTCTATGTCTTTATGCAGGACTTAAGAAAGGTTATATGGGTTCTTGAGAAGGTTCACAAGTTCTTTGTAGGTTTTAGATGTTCATTCAGGAGGTTCTAACATTAACTCAGACTGTGTGTTTTCAGGATGATGCTGAATGACCAGTGG
This sequence comes from Seriola lalandi dorsalis, assembly GCF_002814215.2. Classification (NCBI taxonomy): domain Eukaryota; kingdom Metazoa; phylum Chordata; class Actinopteri; order Carangiformes; family Carangidae; genus Seriola; species Seriola lalandi. Next base: position 122,074 of record NW_019525515.1, read on the forward strand.
ACCATCATGAACAACAGCAGCTCAGAGCTCGACAGCAAACAACCAAAGAAACACAAGGTAACACCTGACAGGGGTTGCTACAAAGACCATGCCCACTCGGAAGCCATGGGTTCAGTCATAGATTCTGATTGGACCATCTGGACTGAGGTCTAGAGAAATATTGTTTAATAGGACAGGGTTAACATTAACATTAGCCACAGTCAGCTCAGAGCTGCTGTGTACTGGTCTGGTTTAAGGTCCACAATCAGGACTGGAACACACACTTCAGAACCGCTGGTCTCTTGATTTAAATGTCTGGATTTTTTCATATTTGATTCATAATGTGAGCTCAAAGTGTGTTTCCTGTCTATCATTGTTACTTACAGCAGCTGAACCACAATCTCACACTGAGGTCCATTTAATAAATCCTCCGGCGCTTTTGATCACATGACACCAGCCCAGGTTCAAAGCCTTTGGCTTCATTTAGAGTTAATCATCATCGTTAATCAAAATGAAATGTATGGAGAGTAAAATTAATGCAGTCAGTTTATCAAACACAGGTGTCTGTTTACCTGTAGGATGTATAAAGTCCTTGCTAAAGCTGCTGAACCTGAAACACAAAAGTCAACAGAAATAATAAACTTTTTTTTATAATTTTAACAAAACAAATCAGAAACAGAGGCAAACATGAGAGAGAGAGAAGAATTACACAGAGAGACATTAACATAAACAGGAAGATTGACAGGAACAGACAGAAACAGACCTACAGAGTTAATTCCTCCTAATCTTGAGTTAAACTCAGATCAAAGTGTCTCTAATCTGCAGCAGCTGTCGCCTCCACCAACATCTACAGATTAAATATGGAGGAACATGTGATTTATACTGAGGGAACATACTGTCAACATACCCCACCCCCACTCAGCCTGGACAACAGACTGCTGTCCAGCACTCTGATTGGTGGAGGATGTTGAGGCAGTGTTGAGCCTGCAGACAGACTCGGGGCTGAATTGAACCATTCACATCTCTGCCTGTTTTCATTTGCCTGTAAAGAACATAATAAAGAGTTCAGTCAGTGGAGGAGCAGGAACCTTTATGTTCTTCAGCATGACCTGTTAGACTGATAGAACTGATACAGACTGTGACCCCCCCATACAGACAGTACTCATTGAGGGTAGTTGACCCCCACCCCCAACCCCTATACAGAATGACAAGCTGCAGTAACAGATTCCTCACATACACACATTTTAACATTAATAAAACTAAAGAAATGATACTTCATACTAGGTGAAGGACCATGTGACCTCAGGTGTGTGTGTGTGTGTGTGTGTGTGTGTGTGTGTGTGTGTGTCTGTGTGTTCAGAGATGCTGCAGTTTCCTGTTGTGGTCCGTCGTCATGTTGATCGTCATAGCAGCCATCGTCACGGCAACAGTCACCATCCTGTACCTGAACCAGTATCCTCTGCCCTTCATCAGCAGGTAAACACACCTGTCTGTCTGTCTGTCTGTCTGTCTATCTGTCTCTTTGTCTGTAACCTGTTTGTCTGTCTGTCTGTCTATCTGTCTGTCTGCCTTCCTGTCTGTCTGTCTCACCTGTCTGTCTGTCTGTCTGTCTGTCTGTATGTGGTGACAGGGGCGGAGTCTCCTCCTCCTCACCTGTGATCTCGACCAACCCCAAAGAGTCTGGCGCCCTGGTGACGGTGTCCCGTGTCACAGCTGGAGAACCAATCAGCATCTTCCTGGATCCGAACTGTCCAGACTACAGCGAGAACTTCCTGCGGTGGGAGGCACTGCAAAGCTCTCTGCTGCGAGCGCTGACCAATCACAACACAGAAGACTGGCAAGAGATGGGATTGGTCCAGAAGCTGGCTGAGGAGCTGAAGGTGTTATCAGGCCATGCCCACAACCTGAGGCTGGAAGCTGATTTTTTGAAAAGAGGTCAAGTTGTTCTGGACCAACGACTGGACGGCCTGCAGAGCGAGCAGAGCCGCATCATACAGGTGAGCTCAGGTGGTACGTGACCCCGGTAGCCATTAACTGCAAGCAACGAGGAAGCTACAGTTGGTCTGACTGTACACGGTCTGAGAGACTACGTCAGTCAGTGTGTTAGAGTAGATTTAGTTTAGAGAAACAGGAGGAGCTTCTGATCGGCTCTGTGTCATCATAGTAAAATCTCTGTGAATAAACTGGCTGAATGAGTTTAATGAGAGCTGTCTCACCTGTGCAGGTGCTGTCTGACACTCACTCAGGTGTGTTGAAGCTGGCCGCAGGTTTCAGTGATTCTTTGCTCAGCCTGCAGAGGGAGACAGACAGTCTGAGGAGGCTGAAGGGAGAGCTGCAGAAAGACAGAGGTAACACACCAACACACAATACACAACAACAACAACACAACAACAACACAACAACACAACACAACACAACACAAAAACACAACACAACAACATAACACAACAACAACACAACACAACACAACAACATAACAACAACACAACACAACAACAACACAACAACAACACAACAACAACACAACAACACAACAACACAACACAAAAACACAACACAACAACATAACACAACAACACAACAACAACAACACAACAACATAACAACAACTCAACAACAACAACACAACAACAACACAACAACACAACACAACACAACACAAAAACACAACACAACAACATAACACAACAACACAACAACAACAACACAACAACATAACAACAACTCAACAACAACAACACAACAACA
>NW_019525515.1:125933-143104 GCF_002814215.2 Seriola lalandi dorsalis
CACACACACACACACACACACACACACACACACACACACACACACACACACACACACACAATCCGCTGATCAGTTTGTCTCCTCCTGCAGGTAGCTCTGACAGTGTGAGTCAGGACTGCTGAACATTGACCACTATCTGTCTCTCTCTCTCTCTCTCTGCCTGTCTGTCTGCCTGTCTATCTCTCAGGTCTCCAGAGGATCTACTCTCTGACCAGGTCTGGTGGTTTTGAGTTACGTATCGACATGGCGGACTACGATAACGCCACGGCGTTTGCTCGGTATGCGGACTTCTCTGTGGGTCGGGACTCAGTGAACCCTGAGGAGGACGGGTATCCGCTGACTGTGGACCAGTACTCTGGGACTGCAGGTACCAGCCCTGCTGCTGGACTCCAGTTTGACCCGTCCCATCGGTGCTATGGGTCCTAACAGGTGTGCCTCTGTCCTCTCCAGGTGACTCCCTCCTCAAGCACTCTGGGATGCGGTTCACAACCAAAGACCGGGACCAGGACCAGTCGGAGAACAACTGTGCGGCTTACTACCAGGGGGCGTGGTGGTACCGTAACTGCCACACCTCCAACCTGAACGGCCAGTACCTGAGAGGAGGCCACGCCTCCTACGCTGACGGTGTGGAGTGGTCCAGCTGGACCGGCTGGCAGTACTCACTCCGTTTCACTGAGATGAAGATCCGACCCAACGCCAGACCAGAATCCTGAACTCTGATCTTTGACCTAAACTGGACTCCTGATTAAACCTGACCTCAGACCTCTGATCACGGACCTCTGACCAGTTTTGAACTAAATGTGTTTTACAAAATATGACAGTTTGTTGTTATGGTTCAAAGAATCAGATGATGATGATGAGGTAGAGATGAAGGTTTCAACATTAAACAGTTTCTGAAGCAACGCCCCCCTCTGTTGTCCCTGTTTCTACAGGATCTCACTGTTTATCGAACATAAGATTTAAGAAATCTTTCTTTTTTTACTCAAAAACTTAAATCTAATAAATGTTTAATAAATGTTTAATAAATGTAATAAATGTTAATGATGATATTTCAATAAATGTGTAATGAATCACAGACAGGTCCAGGAACTTGGTTCAGGTTAATTTTACAGTGAATAAATCACATTTAAACACTTTGAATACTATTCTCTGACTCAGTATCTTTACATCTGTCTGTCTGTCTGTCTGTTTACCTGTCAGTTTAAACGATCACCTGTCAGAGAACAAGACAGAGTTTCAGAGTTTCAAATCTGTCGAAAGTGAATGGAGTTCTGAATGGGGCGGGACTTCCTGGTGACGCGTGACGACGACATTGGCGGCGGTGATGACGCAGCTTATGTAAATGATGAAAACCTCCCCCTGTGATTCGCGGGAAAAGTAAAAAAATGGCGACGGTGGGAGTTTGAAGTTTAGCGCCACGAAACAGAGATAGAGACGCCGAGGACACAGAGACACACCGCGCCTGTCTGTCTGTCTGTCTGTGGGTCAGAGAACTGGAGGACAGGTGGGACGTGGACCGGATCAGCGGAGGTAAGACGGTCCGCTCTGGTGATAGTTGTCCCCGGGTGAGGCTGTATGAGGACCCGGAGCTCCGTCCGGTTCACCGCAGATTAACGACATGTTTTCATGTTAACGGCAGAACTCCATTCTTAGCGTTAGTTACCGGACAGCTAACTGTGTGTGTGTGTGTGTGTGTGTGTCTGTCTGTCTGTCTGTCTGTCTGTCTGTCTGTCTGTCTGTCTGTTTTTTACAGGTTGTGTTTTCAGTGAATTAACTAGTAATAACTAACACGGGTTAATTATTTGCTCATCACCACAGTTAGTCCGTTAGTTGACTGGTTGTGACCTGGGTCAGTTTGTGGTTGGGTAGTTAATGGTAGTTAATGGTAGTTAATGGTAGTTAATGGTAGTCAAGTGATGAGAGGACACACTGAGCATGCTCCTGTCAAAATCCCCCGGACAGTAAAGGAATGACTCACAGCCACAACTTGTCTAACTGACTGTCTGTCTGTTCACCTGTCTGTTCACCTGTCTGTCTGACTGTGTGAACTTGTCTAACTGACTGTCTGTCTGTTCACCTGTCTGTTCACCTGTCTGTCTGACTGTGTGTCTGTCTAATTGACTGTCTGTCTGATCACCTGTCTGTCTGACTAACTGACTGTGTGTCTGTCTAATTGACTGTCTGTCTGATCACCTGTCTGTCAGACTAACTGACTGTCTGTCTGTCTGATTAACTGTCTCTCTGTCCATCTGACTAACTGTCTGACCACCTGTCTGTCTTTCTAACTGTCTAACAGTCTATCTCTCCGACTACCTGTCTGTCTAACTGTTTGTCTGTCTGTCTGACCACCTGTCTGTCTATCTGACTGACTTAATGACTGTCTGTCTGTCTGTCTGACTGACTACCTGTCTAACTAACTGACTACCTGTCTGTCTCTTTGCAGGATGTTTGAGGACCTAGATGAAGCGTTCTGTGGTCTGGAGCCTGAAGTGTCTCCCGGGGGAGGGGTATGTCGAAGGGGGCGCGTCCTTGAGGAAGAGGAAGGGGCGGAGTCCAGTCTGAGTGTGGGACAGTTCGTCCTCTGTCATTGGTCAGACGGGCTCTACTACCTGGGCAAGATACAGAGGGTAACACACAAAACTCACACTGAAATACACACTGTGTTTTGATTGGTGGTTGTTTTGACTCTCTGTGTTCTGATTGGTGGACAGGTGAGCCCCCCCAGGCAGAGCTGCTTCGTCACGTTTGAGGACAACTCAAAGTTCTGGGTCCTCTGGAAGGACATCCAACATGGTGAGAGCGAGACAGGTGGAGTAGGAGAGACAGGCAGAAAGACGGGGAGAAAGAGAGGGGGACGGGCAGAAAGACGGGGAGAGAGAGACAGGAATAAAGACGGGCAGAAAGACAGAGAGAGAGAAACGGGCAGATAGACAGGGGGAGAGAGACAGCTAGAAAGACACAGAGGAAGAAAGAGACGGGCAGAAAGACGGGGTGAGAGAGAGAGACGGTCAGAAAGACGGGGAGAGAAAGACAGCTAGAAAGACACAGAGAAAGAGAGCTGGGCAGAAAGACAGGGAGAGAGAGACAGGTAGAAAAACACACAGAGGAAGAAAGAGACGGGCAGAAAGACGGGGAGAGAGAGACAGGCAGAAAGACGGGGGGAGAGAGACAGGTAGAAAAACACATAGAGGAAGAAAGAGACGGGCAGAAAGACGGGGAGAGAGAGACAGGCAGAAAGACGGGGGGAGAGAGACAGGTAGAAAAACACACAGAGGAAGAAAGAGACGGGCAGAAAGACAGTGGGAGAGAGACAGGTAGAAAGACACAGGAAGAAAGAGACGGGCAGAAAAACAGAGAGAGAGACGGGCAGAAAGACGGGGAGAGAGACAGGTAGAAAGAAACAGGAAGAAAGAGACAGGCAGAAAGACAGAGAGAGAAACGGGCAAAGAGAGAGAAACAGGCAGAAAAACACATTGAGAGAGACAGAAAGACCTAAAATGACTGTGTCTCACCATCATGTTGTGTTTTGTCTGTCTCACTCTCTTTGCTCTCCCTGTCAATCACAATGTTTCATCCAATCATGTTTCAGCTGGTGTGCCGGGGGAGGAGCCTCGCTGCTCCATGTGTCGGGAGGCGGAGCCAAACCATGACGACCAATCAAATCAAAACAACCAGATCCTCATCTGTGGGAAGTGTGGCATCGGTGAGTGAGACAGGCTGGACTCATTTATAGGATAATTCTTTCAATGGTTGAACTCTGTCATGTGGTGAGGAGATGAGGATTCATCCTTCATGTCTACTAAAGTTACTCCCTTCGGTCATCAACCAGTCAGACTTCAGGACCAGGAAACAGGAAGTGATGACATGGGACTAATCTCTGTGTTTAAGACTCAGTTCTGCAGAACTATCACCAATAAGGTAAAACCGGTGAGTGACATTAATGACATAATCTCTCTCCCCCACCCCCTCTCTCTCCTCCTCTCTCTCCCTCTCTCAGGTTTCCATCAGCAGTGTCATGTTCCTCCTGTAGAGGGCAGTAACAGTCTCAGTCCCTGGTTCTGTAGACGTTGTGTCTTCGCTCTGGCTGTCAGGGTAACAACACACACACACTGATACACTGTAACAACACACACACACACACACTGATATACTCTAACAACACACACACACTGATACACTGTAACAACACACACACACACACACACACACACACTGATATACTCTAACAACACACACACTGATACACTGTAACAACACACACACACACACACTGATACACTTTAACAACACACACACACACTGATACAATTTAACAACACACGCTGCTACACTGTGACAACACACACACACACACTGATACACTTTAACAACACACGCTGCTACACTGTGACAACACACACACACACACTGATACAATTTAACAACACACGCTGCTACACTGTGACAACACACACACACTGATACACTTTAACAACACACACACTGATACACTGTAACAACACACACACACACACTGATACACTTTAACAACACACGCTGCTACACTGTGACAACACACACACACACACTGATACACTTTAGCAACACACACACTAATACACTGTAACAACACACACACTCTGATACACTTTAACAACACACACACACTGATACAATTTAACAACACACGCTGCTACACTGTGACAACACACACACACTGATACACTTTAACAACACACACGCTGCTACACTGTGACAACACACACACACACACTGATACACTGTAACAACACACACACACACTGATACACTGTAACAACACACACTGATACACTGTAACAACACACACACACTGATACACTGTAACAGCACACACACACACTGATACACTGTAACAACACACACACACACTGATATACTCTAACAACACACACACTGATACACTGTAACAACACACACACACACTGATATACTGTAACAACACACGCTGCTACACTGTGACAACACACACACACACTGATACACTTTAACAACACACGCTGCTACACTGTGACAACACACACACACACTGATACACTTTAACAACACACACACACACACTGATACAATTTAACAACACACACACTGATACACTGTAACAACACACACACACTGATACACTTTAACAACACACACGCTGCTACACTGTGACAACACACACACACACTGATACACTGTAACAACACACACACACTGATACACTGTAACAACACACACACACTGATACACTGTAACAACACACACACACTGATACACTGTAACAACACACACACACACTGATACACTGTAACAACACACACACTGATACACTGTAACAACACACACACACACACTGGACACAGACTCGGAGTCTGTGGTTTTCTAACAGACTCTGGTTCTGGTCTGGACTCTGTTTCCTGGCGACTGTCAGTTGTATCGAAACTCTTGAAGCTGACTCGACATTTCCTGTTGCTGCTTCACATTAAAAGTTTTTTCCCGCCAAAGCAGCAGGAAGCTGTTTGAGTTCAAACACTGATGTGAGCACAGTCCATATCGGTGAAATGTGGTGAATAGTCAGACAGGTTGTACACGTGAGGACTCACCCCTGTCCTCCTGTAGTGTTATTGATCATGTGACTGAGCAGTGTGTCAGTGGAAACAGAGAAATAATGGTGTTGATGGTGATGGTGTTGGTGATGATGAGATAAAGATTTGCAGTGTGTGGAGCTGAGCTGAAGTTTCTCAGGGTTCAGCTCAATTAGTATGAACCTTAAGCCTTTATCAGTGTTCTGCCTGTCTGTCTCTCTGACGACCTGTGTGTCTGATGACCTGTCCGTCTGTCCTCCCACAGAAAGGGGGCGCTCTGAAGAAAGGTCCTATAGCAAAAGCTCTGACAGCCATGAAGCAGGTGTTGCTGTACGACCTGGACACTCTGGACTGGGACTCCCAGCACCGGACCAATCAGCAGCAGTGTTACTGTTACTGTGGAGGCCCTGGAGAGTAAGAGCGACCAATCGGGGACAGACTGATTGACACACTGTGACATCATCCAGGTGTTGAGTGTTAATGTGTGTCTGTGTGTAGGTGGTACCTGAAGATGCTGCAGTGCTTTAGATGTCAACAGTGGTTCCATGAAGCCTGTACCCAATGTCTGCAGGAGTCCATGATGTTTGGAGACAGGTGAGTCAGCACCGGTTTACTGCTGTTTACTTTACCTGTTTACTCCTGTTTACCTGTTTACTGCTGTTTGCTTTACCTGTTTATTCCTGTTTACCTGTTTACTGCTGTTTACTCCTCTGTGGTCTCCTCCTCAGGTTTTACCTCTTCTTGTGCTCGGTGTGTAATAAAGGATCAGAGTACGTCCGGCGTCTCTCTCTCAGGTGGGTCGATCTGGTTCACCTGGTTCTCTACAACCTGTCGGTCAGCAGCAAAAAGAAATACTTCGAGCTGGACGAGATCCTGGCCTTCGTCTCCGCAAACTGGGAACATCTACAGCTAGGGAAGGTATCTGGACTAGACTGTACTAAATTAGACCGGGACTAGATTAGACTTGGACTAGACTGTACTAATCTATCCTGGACTAGACTGTACTAAACTAGACCTGGACTAGATTAGACTTGGACTAGACTTTACTATTCTATTCTATCCTGGACTAGACTGTACTAATCTATCCTGGACTAGACCATACTAATCAAGACCTGGACTAGATTAGATTTGGACTAGGCTGTCCTAATCTATCCTGGACTAAACTGTACTAAACTAGACCAGGACTAGATTAGACTTGGACTAGACTTTACTAATATAGACCTGGACTAGATTACATTTGGAGTAGACTGTACTAATCTAGATCTGGACTAGATTAGACTTGGACTAGACTGTACTAATCTATCATAGACTAGACTGTACTAAACTAGACCTGGACTACATTAGACTTGGACTAGACTGTACTAAACTAGACCAGGACTAGATTAGACTTGGACTTGACTACTAATCTAGACCTGGACTAGACTAAACTGTACTAATCTATCATAGACTAGACTGTACTAAACTAGACCTGGACTAGACTGTACTGATCTAGACCTGGACTAGATTAGACTTGGACTAGACTGTACTAGTCTATCATAGACTAGACTGTACTAAACTAGACCTGGACTAGATTAGACTTGGACTAGACTGTACTAATATAGACCTGGACTAGATTAGACTTGGACTAGACTGTACTAATATAGACTTGGACTAGATTAGACTTGAACTAGACTGTACTAATCTATCCTGGACTAGACTGTACTAATCTAAACCTGGATTAGATTAGACTTGGACTAGACTGTACTAATCTATCATAGACTAGACTGTACTAAACTAGACCTGGACTAGATTAGACATGGACTAGACTGTACTAATCTATCCTGGGCTAGTTATGGACTAGACTGTACTAAACTAGACTTGGACTAAAGTAAATTTAGATTAAGCTTTGTTTGTTTTTTGTGTAGCTGTCAAACACTCCTCCAGCAGAGCGGGGGCAGCACCTCCTGGATGCTCTGAACAAATACAAGAGCAAGTAAGACCCATCACTCACCTGCACTCACCTGCAGTCCGTACACCTTCATCAGTACCAGGTGAGTTCATTACCTTCCTCTGTGTTCAGGTTTCTGTGTGGGAAGGAGATCAAGAAGAGGAAGTGCATCTTTCGCCTGAGGACCAGAGTCCCTCCCAACCCCCCCTCCAAGCTGTTCCCTGAGCGCGCTCAGAATGATGGGGGGCGGGGCCGTAAGAAGGGCGTGGTCAGAAACAGGTAATTCTCCTCATTTACCTGCTGACTGTTTGATTGTCAGGTGAGTTTATCACCTGAGCCCATGCACCAACCTGCTGTGTTTGTGTGTTCAGTGTGTCAGCTGAGAGGAAGAGGAGGAAGTCCAAGTGGCTCCTAGAGGACGCCATTCCTAACGTACGACTCTTCTTCCTTCTATGCCTCTTGTTTCCTGACATGTTGTCGTATCAGAGGTTAATGTTTGTTCTGTTTGTAGAATGAGTACTCCTGCAGCTGGACCTCCAACCACCACATGGCCAACATCTTCGACTTCACCCTGGACGAGCTGCAGAGCCTCAAGAGGTGAGAGGATCAATACTCCAGATCCACCAATAATCAATATTCAGCTGATCAGCATGTTAACCACTGTCTGATTCTCCTCCTCAGTACTTCCAGTAGAACAGTCAGTATTGATCAGGACTCCACTGATGCCTCCACCTCAGGTTCTGCCACGACCAGTGCCTCCTACCACTTCAGGTAACTAGCAGTCAACTAACCCCTCCTCCTCAGCTGTGACATCATCATGATCATTTCCTGTTTACACTGAACTTTGTTTCCTTTGCCACGTTAAATCAAAACGCTAAGACTAATACTAACTAATACTATTACTAATACTAACTGATAACAATACTAACTGATATTAACTAATAATAATACTAACTGATTCTAATGCTGTCTGATACTAATACTAATACTAACTGATATTGATACTAATATTAACTAATACCAATGATAATTGATACTAATGAACCTTACTGACCAAGCCTCCTCATGATGCTTAGTAGACCTTTTGACCTCTGACCTCCTTGTCCTCAGGAGGAGGGTGGGCAGCAGGAAGAGGAAGTTACCTAGCAACAGCTATAGCCAGTGGGCCAATCGCAGCGAGGCAGGGGAGGAGCTTGGTGGGGAGGAGCTTTCTGGGATCCTGGAGGACCAAGAAGCTACTAACCACACTCACCTGTCATCAGACTCCTCCCACTTCCTTTCTGACCCCTCCCAGCTCCCTTCTGACTCCTCCCACCTCCACTCCTCCATCTCCTCCTATTTCGGAGTGGCGGGCAGACTGACCAATGGTGAGAGGTACCAGGTGTTGGCTCGACGCATCACTCCTCAGGGGACGGTCCAGTACCTGCTGGAGTGGGAGGGAACAACACCATATTAGGACATTGGCAGAGAAACAGCTTTGATTCCTTTTCCTCCATTCACTCCACTCAGAGCTCAGTCTCCTTGACAATAGTGCACCTGACTGATCACCTGAGCTGATATTCACGTTACTTGGGCCATGTTGATTATTTTAAATACCAACAACCATAAAATTTATTTAAGATTTTATTTTATTTTCATAAACATGAATTTAAACACATTGAAATTAACTTCCTGTTTTCAGCCCAGTCAGCCTCAGTCCCAACAAAGCCTGTTCTATACATGTCTGTCCAAACCTCAATCAGGTCCCCTCAAACGTCCGTCACACTTCAAACCTCCCTCACACCTATGTCCCCTTAAACCTCCGTCAGGTGGTTTTCAGGTGAGTTTGGAGGAATCCGGTTTCAAAGCTGATCATGATCCTGTAAAAAAAAGTATTTAGTGAAGCAAACGAAATGTTGAACTACAGCCAAAGACCACACACACACACACACTCACTCTTACACACACACACACACACACACACACTCACACACTCACACACACACTCACTCTTACACACACACACTCACTCACTCACACACACACACACACTCACTCTCTCGTACACACACACTCACTCACTCACTCACTCACTCACTCTCTCTCTCACACACACACACACACTCACTCTCTCTCACACACACACTCACTCACTCACTCACTCACTCACTCTCTCACTCTCTCTTACACACAAACACACACACACACACACTCAATCACTCTCTCTTACACACACACACACACACACATTCAGTAGTGTTATATGAACATGTAGTGTTCAGGTCAAGTTTCTTCTCCTTTGTCTCTGGTTGTTAAACAGTCAGAGGCGCCTGTAGTTTCCTGTAGCACCCCCAGCTGTCAAACAGCTCGCTGCCTTACCTGTCCGCACCCGTGAGTTACATCTGTCCTCACAGCTGAACATACAGCACTTCACTTAAAGCAGGGTCAACATCTGGAATGGGAGAGCAGCAGCTGATCTGAGTCGTTGTACCTGTGAAGAAATAATAACCCTCTGAGGTCTCAGGGTATTTTCTCCATGTTTAAATCTTTTCTTAAATTCACCTTTTTAAAAGGTACTTGCATGACATAACATAACACCCAAGTGTTTTATATCGCAATGTTCGGAGCAATCTCACCTCTTGTTATAATGAGGCCCCTTTTGTCGCAGAGCACCGTGTATCTGTGTAAACGGATCATTAGCCCGATGTTTGAAATTCTTCAAATCTCTCAAACCTTAACTAATGTGGATGAATTGTTTTGGTGCTTGAAATGGGTTCACCAAAGTTCTCAAAAACAGCACAATATATAATTAAAATAGTAGATTCTTGTATAATAAATGCCTAAAATGAACCAAATGCTTATTGGCCTTCCAGCTGCAACGGTGAGTCACATGAACTTGCAAGAATATGAACCAGAGATTGGCGAGTCTCCAAATTCAAACAGCATTCAAACCAAATTTCTGTGCTGTATTATTATAAAGAAATCAATAGAAACATCTTGAAGATCTCGGAGGGTTAAAGACAGAGCTGTGATAAAAATAATGAGTCCAGATCAGTCCAGTCCTGGTCTGAGGTCGGTCATCCCTGAGAGACCAAGGACTGAATCCAGTCTGAGTTCTGAACTCTATCTGAGGTTAATGACAGCAGGTCCTTATCAAGTAAAGGCTGAAAACATTTGGACTAAAACATGAGATTCAATGTGTCGTATGATGAAACCTGCAGATTCAGACCTCAGGACAAACTTACCGCCTCATTTACATCCGCTGATGTGTGTGCCGTGTGTGTGACCTCTGACCTTTGACCAAGACCAGAACCTCTTCACAGGAACATCAGATAAAAACCTGCTGCTGTGACTGACAAATGAAAACTACAAATCCCAGTGGGGTTGATTTCCCAGAGTTCAGTGTTCACCTTCAGAGTATTGATCTTCTTCTTCTTGCACTATCATTCAGTATCTATGCAAACATCAGATTTCACCTTCAAACTGATAATCAATCACCGGCATTGATCAGGATAAATAATTATTGTTCCATGTTAATGTTCACTTCTGTTTGTTTTTGACATCAGAGGTTAGCTTGAAGCTAACACAGCCCATTGGTTTGAATGAGGAATACTAATAGTGCTAACAGTCTCTGAGACGTTAAACTGTCACTCTGTCACTTTAAACCTGCAGCTCCTCCTTGCTGCCATGGTAACCACGCTCCCCTCCCATTGGCCCGTTGGACGGTTGTTTTGATCATGTGACTGTTTGTATTTTTGTCTTTTTTCTGTTGAACTGACCAATCAGCTGCCAGCTTTCTCTGGAATAAAAAAAAACTGATGTTTGACCTTTGACCTCCCTGTCTCTGTGTGTGTGTGTGTGTGTAGCAGTGAGAGTGCGATAGTTAATCTGTTAATACAATTAAGGTGTTAAACGACACATGAAGAACAAAACACATGAACAGTCAGACAGTTCAGGTGTTCAGGTTCTGTGGGGTTGTCCTGTGGATCCTGTCAGACAGACAGGTGTCAGACAGACATGTAAACTGTCTGATACACAGCTGAAGAGGCAAACTGCAGCTTCTGTAAGTGTTACTTTGTGTGTCTCTGTCTCTGAATTTACCTGTCTGTCTGTCCACCTGTAGCTTGCCTGTGTTTGTCTGTATACCTGTTTTCCTGTCTGTTTGTGTCTTTACCTGTGGATACCTGTCTTCATGTCTCTTTGTTCACATGTTCTTTACCTGTCTCTCTGTCTCTGTGGACCTGTCTGCCTGCCTCTGGTGTCTATGTAGTTTTAGAGACAAACAGGTGAGTGATCTCAGCCTGTAGATTTCCCAGAATGCTGCGCTCTACTCTATCTGCTCTATAAAGGACCCTGTTACCATGGAGGACCTGGTGAAACACCTGTCCAGGTGTCAACACCTGGGATGGATGAATGTAATTGGTGAGTTGATTGACAGGTGGGGCAGACAGAGCCCAACAGCACCTGATATTTGCCTGTTTACCTGCAGCTGTGACATCATCAGCTGGTAAATGAGAGCTACTGTGTGTTGCTGTTAGTAGTAGTGTTACCATTGCAACTAGTGTTAGCACTGAAGCTAGTGTTAGCACTGCTGCTAGTGTTACCATTGCAACTAGTGTTAGCACTGCTGCTAGTGTTACCACTGCAACTAGTGTTAGCACTGCAGCTAGTGTTACCATTGCAACTAGTGTTAGCACGGTTGCTAGTGTTACCACTGCAGCTAGTGTTAGCACTGCAGCTAGTGTTAGCATTGCAACTAGTGTTAGCACTGCTGCTAGTGTTACCACTGCAACTAGTGTTAGCACTGCAGCTAGTGTTAGCATTGCAACCAGTGTTAGCACTGTTGATAGTGTTACCATTGCAACTAGTGTTAGCACTGTTGCTAGTGTTACCATTGCAACTAGTGTTAGCACTGTTGCTAGTGTTACCATTGCAACTAGTGTTATTACTGCTGGTCTTATAATGAGGGGAAGCTCATTTTTCGGCCTACATCATAAAATGTGTCCGTTTATTTAAATGTAAATTCGCAGAGTGACAGAAGAGAGTCGCCAAACACAACGCTAGTCGTTTTTAACAAAGACAAAGTCGCTGAGGATCAGTAACGTCTCCAGATCAACTCAGAACAACGGAATGAAAAACTTGAACTGCTCCGGTGGATGCTTATACTTCAAGAGTATGCAGCTAGTGTTAGTACTGCTTTTAGTGTTACCATTGCAGCTAGTATTAGCACTGAAGCTAGTGTTAGCACTGCTGCTAGTGTTAGCACTTCAGCTAGTGTTAGCACTGCAGCTAGTGTTACCATTGCAACAGTGGCGATTGCTCTAAGACTGCAAGGGAAGCTCAGCTTCCCCTAAAATGTCAACAAAATAAGTGGTCAAATATGTGCTGTTGTGTGAACATTTCATTGACTAAATATGCGCTAGAACACGTTCATCTTTTGTTCAGAATCAGCTCCTTATCACAGGTAACCGACACGACTTCTTCTCATTCATCCCCGCAGCGCCACAGTGCTTTACACAGTGTAGACGCCGAGCGTCTACTGACTTCAATGGGGAAGCAGAGAGTGGGTTGTTCCACTGCAGCGAAACTAGATGGTCATTGGATAAATGCTGGGCTTTGTCCCGCCCATCGGACGCTCAGCGTCTCTGGGGGTCTATGGGACAGTGGGCTGGCCCGGACGCTCGGCATCTGCATGATGATTGGATGATCTGTCTGAGGCTGAGTCCCTTTTTGATTAATAGCGAAATGAGCGAATTAGCGATCTTGAAGTATAAGCATCCACCGGAGCCGTTTTCAAGTTTTTCATTACGTTGTTCTGAGTTGATCTGGAGACGTTACTGATCCTCAGCGACTTTGTCTTTGTTAAAAACGACTAGTGTTGTGTTTGGCGACTCTCTTCTGTCACTCTGCGAATTGACATATAAATAAACGGACACCTTTTATGATGTAGGCCGAAAAATGAGCTTCCCCTCCTTATAAGACCAGCAGCCGCCACTGCATTGCAACTATTGTTAGCACTGCAGCTGGTGTTAGTACTGCTGCTAGTGTTACTATTGCAGCTAGTAATAGCACTGCTGCTAGTGTTACCATTGCAACTAGTGTTAGCGCGGCAGCTAGTGTTAGTACTGCTATTAGTGTTACCATTGCAACTAGTGTTAGCACTGCTATAGAGTATAATGTGACGGTGTTGTGATGATGTCACAGAGTTGAAGAGCGCCTCCATCCATTGGCTGTCGTGTGGTCGGAAGGCGGAGCCTGACATCTGGAGTAAAATGTTCTGCATCCTGTCAGATTCACAGTTACTGATGCTTGATAACCTGGAGGTAAAAACACAAACTCTATAGTTTATAAAAATAATGTTAAAGTCACCTTCAGATAGAACAGCTTCTTCTTCTAATGTTTTTGATCTGCCTCCATTTTATTTGACATGTTGTTTGCTGCTGGAGCTCTAACTGTGAGAAACACTTTCTGTTTCAAAAGTCATGTTTTCATCCTGTTTTCACATTAAAAGCCTGCCTGTTAACAAAGGGAAAGAATTTTAATGTGAAAACGTGTGTTGAGTGTGTTAACAGGTGAAATCAGTCCATCACTAACAAACTTCTCCCCTTACACTGAGGGAACCTTTGATGAATTAACACCCCAACCTGTTCTTCCTCTTCTTTAGATTCATCCTCTTCTTCTGGCAGAGAGGGCGGAGACTTGTACTGTCTGGTTGCTAAGATACACTCTCCATGTGACCTCAGCACCTCCTTGCTCCACCCCCAAAGGTAAGGAAGTCAAGACGGGTTTAAACATCTGCAGAAGAAGAAGACAGAGAGACAGATAGACAGACAAATACAGACAAATACAGACAGACGATGGACGTGGAGTTTGATTCTGAGTTTGATGACCTGAACAGTGAGAAAACATCAGTTATTTTCTGTTTGAGCTTTAGTGTGTTTATGTGTTGTGTGTTTGTGTAGTTTTGTGTTTATGTTATATGTTGCGTAGTTGTGTTGTGCAGTTGTGTAGTTATGTGTTTGTGTGCAGCAGGATTTAGTTTGGTTAATCTTGGGGACATGTCTCTATAATAATCTTATAATCTGATATCTGAGGTCAGTTACCATGGCAATGTGACTGGCCACTCCTGGTTACAAGTTAACTTTGACCAACCTTGCCTAACCATCACCTGCTGTCCCAGCTGGAGGTCAAAGGTCATAGCGTAGTCAGCAATCAATACAGTTATTTGTAGTAAATGATACAGAACTGTGTGTGTTTGTGTGTGTGTTTGTTGTGTAATAACTGGCTGCATCTCAGCTGAGCTTTAGTTTTTAGTTATTTATGATTTGATTCTGTCCAGAACTAAATGGTTCTGTCTGTTAATGTCATGTTAACTGAGGATAAACACTGTGATGAGCCTGTACTGATCGACCAGAACCTGCTGTTCACTGGAAGAACCACACGACCACAACACTGTAAGCACTGAGCTGTTCTCAGTGTTGACAGAAGAGACGGTCAACAACAGTAAACAAAAATATAATGAAGAAAACATGTAAAATAGAACTGCAGTAACGTTAGAACGTTAAACATAGAACTGCAGGAACGTAAGAACATGTAAAACAGAACTGCAGTAATGTTAGATCAAATAGAACAAACAAACAAAACAACAGAATCAACTAAACAATCAGACAGAGATGATCCTGTGTGTGTGTGTGTGTGTGTGTGTGTGTGTGTCACGTTATTAATAACTTTATTTGTAGTACAACTAACATACATGCACTGACTGCTGCTGGTCACCATGGTAACAGCTATTACTGTCAGTTACCATGGCAACAGCAAGGAGCCAAGATGGGTAACTGCTGGTGAAAACTACAAACTACAAGCACTCCCATGATGCACTTTCTCTGTTCCAGATGTTCTGGAGAAGGGGGTGCGCCGACAGAGCATGCCAAGTCGCTCTGCCATGGACACGCCCACTGCCAGAGTGACGGTGAACACACACACACATACACACACACATATACCTCCTCATAGATGGACTCAACCCGTTGTTTCCATGGTAGCAGGACCTGTAAGCTGATTGGCTGCCCCTACAGGTGAACCACAGAGATGATGTTTTATATGAGGCTGTTTATTAAACTCACTTTCTTCTTCACTGACACCCAATCCTCACAGGAAATGATGTCATTCGCCAGATGTGTTTGTCAAGCTGCTGCTTTTGAATTCTCACAGTGAGAGGGAGAATACACTCAGTGATCACTTTATTAGGAACACCTCACTAACACTTGGGTGTTCCTCAGTTCTTCATTGATCCACCAAATGTTGAAACTCTCCTCTGAGACTCCATGTTGATATCATCATCATCATCATCTCTGCCAATCTCCTGTGTGAAATGGAGCATGATCCATTAGAAGATGGTGAACTGTTCCATGAAGGTTGGACATGGTCAACAACAATACTCATACTGTGACATTCAGACCATGACTGACTGACTACTCCACACCATCACACCACCATCACCTGCCTAGACAGGTAGTGTCCATGGATTCAGACTGACCATCTGCTGCCTCAGCACAAACTCAGATCCATCAGACCAGTTCCTATAATGGTCCCTAGAGTCTGGCTCCATCAGTGTCTTTACCAGCTCTATCAGTGTCTTTACCAGCTCTATCAGTGTCTTTATCAGCTTCATCAGTGTCTTTACCAGCTCTATCAGTGTCTTTACCAGCTTCATCAGTGTCTTTACCAGCTCCATCAGTGTCTTTATCAGCTTCACCAGTGTCTTTACCAGCTCTATCAGTGTCTTTACCAGCTTCATCAGTGTCTTTACCAGCTCCATAAGTGTCTTTATCAGCTCCATCAGTGTCTTTACCAGCAGGCGATGTCCATCTTTATTTAAAGTCTGTGGTCTGGACTCAGGTTTCTGGTCTTGGTGAGAGGAAGTGGAACCTGACAAAGTCTTCTGCTGTTGTAGACACCAACAATCACCGTTTTCCTTAATTGACTGAAGCTCCTCACCTGGATCTGCTGCAGACATGTGATTGGCTGATTAGATCGGGTGTACAGGTGTTCCTAATAAAGTGCACTAACTGTACACTCAGAAATAAAGAGGTTATGATTGTGAACAGCTCAGATCTGGTTCAGACTCTTCAGCTGCGTTCAGGTTCAGACCAGGAGTGGTTCAAATGTCTCAGTTGATGATCTGGTCTTGAGACCTTCATCAGATCCATCAGGGTTCACCTCGATTCAGAAAGTATTCAGACCCTGATGGTCCCTCTGAGCTCCAGAGACCACCATGTCTGGTTTTTTCCAGACATGACCCTGAGACCTGAGACCAGACAGTTAAGTCCTGGTCTCATTAGATCTGAACCTGGTTTCTCTCAGTCTCAGAGTCCTCTAGCTGTCCCTGAGGAGAGGCTCTGTCTGGACCCTCTGACATGAAGTCCACATCAGTGGAGCTGCAGTGATGGTTGTTCTTCTGGAAGTTTCTCTGGAGCTCAGAGACCATCAGGTGGACTCCAGTCAAGGTGGAGAAACACCGGAGAGATGAACCTGAGTGTGAATCACTGTGATGATTCAGTTTTGAATTTCATCATCAAACTTTAACAACATGTCAGAAGAGAGACAGAAACTATGAAAACCATTAGCTGGTACTTCCTGTTTACCTGAGACCTGGATCAGCTGATGACCCCCCCAACCCCCAC
>NW_019525515.1:143124-143225 GCF_002814215.2 Seriola lalandi dorsalis
CGGAGGTTGAAGCAGTCTCTGCGTCGAACTCGATCTCAAACCAAACTGTGTCGGCAGAGCAGCGTGAGGAGCGACGCCCTCAGTCCTACTGACACCAGGTG
>NW_019525515.1:144061-146503 GCF_002814215.2 Seriola lalandi dorsalis
TCTTTCACCTGATTTGCATGATCATGCATGCTGCATTTGTGTGTGTGTGTGTGTGTGTGTGTGTGTGTGTGTGTGTGTGTGTGTGTGTGTGTGTATGTGTGTGTTAGCCTGGCTTCAGCCTGCACACAGCTAGCCTGGTATGTTAGCATGTGGCTAGGCTAGTCACACACTGTTAGCCACGATGTTTAGCTAAACAAGGTTAAGCAACAGCACACACACACAAGCAGACATCCCTGAAGATTTGGCATTGTAAGCAGCTAACATTAAGCAGCTCGTTAAGATAATGACAGATAACGAGCTAACAGAGGGACAACATGAGTTTCTGAGAGATCATCCTGTGTGTGGGTGTGTGTGTGGTCAGCTGACAGAGCTGATCATCGTTCTATCCAAAAAAATCTACTGTTCTGTATTCTACTGTGCTCTACTGAGTTCTACTGTTCTACTGTGTTCTACAAACAGGAACAATCAGCTGTTCGTTATTACAGAGGAAACAGGCTGTTATTTAGAAGAACATGTTCTCTATTCTAAAGTTTGAACAGTCATTGTCCATGTTCAGATGGAGGGGTTGTTGTGTTGTTGGTGTTGATGTTGTTTCTGTTGTGTTGATGTGTTGATTTGATGTTTTTGGTGTTGATGTGTTGATGTTGTTTCTGTTGATGTGTTGATGTTGATGTGTTGTTGGTGTTGATGTGTTGTGTTTATGTGTTGTTTCTGTTGATGTTGTTTCTGTTGTTGTTGTTGTGTTGATGTGTTGATTTGATGTTTTTGGTGTTGATGTGTTGATATTGTTTCCGTTGATGTGTTGATGTGTTGTTGGTGTTGATATGTTGTGTTGTTTGTGTTTAGTAGCACCTCCTGAAGGGGGCGGATCCTCAGCCCTCTACTGGTTGAGTCTGTACGTCTTCTTTCTCCTGCTTTCTCATTAGCCCACAGTCTTGACAGAGAATAATTAATTCACCATTTGACACACCAAAAACATGGAGGACAGAACAGCTGATGGTAGGAGACCAGGGCCAGAACCAGGGAGACCAGTCCAAACAAGCAAAAGGAGCAAATGGGCAGGGACCTGAAGAGCCTGGACCTGGGGATCTCAGGTGAGACAGATCAGGAGACCTCGAGTGGTCAGCCGAATGGAGCTACACAGGAGGAGGGTCAGACAGGCAGACGCATGGACGAAGGCAGCACCGCTCTGGTGGGCTGTGGTAAAGGACTGGAGGCAGGGCTGGGTACTGGGGTCCAGAGGAGGCCTGGGCAGGCTGCAGATGAAGACAGGAACCAGATGAAACTGAGGCTGAAAACTTGAATATCAGACAGTCAGCCAAATTATCTTTGATCATGGTGCTGGACAGTTTGGACGATTGACTTTTATAGGACCTGAGCTTCAGACTACCACTCCTGCTGCCAGTGGATGCCACTTCTGCTGCCAGTGGATACCACTCCTGCTTCCTGTGGATACTACTCCTGCTTCCTGTGGACTGTGGATACCACTCCTGCTGCCTGTGGATACCATTCCTGCTGTCTGTGGATACTACTCCTGCTGCCTGTGGAGACCCTGTGAACTAACAGTGCTGAGACCTGCTGTGGTTTGTTTGGTAGTGGACCCTACAGCTTCATGCTTCTGAAGGATAATGTCAGTGTCCAGATGGATCCAGAGCCAGCCAGTAATTAAAAAAACGGAACATTTAGGGGTCCAGACCTGGGTACCTGGAACCTGGTCTCACCGCACTGTCCTCTGTGTACTTAGACCTGGTTAGAGTTTAGGATGATGCTGTTTCACACCATGCTAACACTATGTGTGTGTGTTTGTGTGTGTGTGTGTGTGTGTGTGTGTGTGTGTGTGTGTGTGTGTGTGTTCCAGGTGTGTGATGCGGCGGCTGCGTTGTGGTAGCCAGGAGTCGTTGCTAAGCGCCGGCTGTGTGTCATCTCTGGAGCTCAGGATGGACCAGTCAGTGATCATCAAACCAGTTCACTCCTCCCTGCTGGGACAGGACTACTGCTTCGAGGTCACACACAAACCACACACAGCACACACTCTTAATACACACTGAAAACACAATACATACTCATCCTCGTGTTTCTGTGGTGATGACCTCCCCTGTGTGTCTCCTAGGTAACCACCACAACAGGCACCAAGTGTTTTTCGTGTCGCTCGGCAGCAGAGAGAGATAAATGGATGGAGAACCTCCGACGAGCAGTTCACCCCAACAAAGACAACAGCAGGCGGCTGGAGAATGTCCTGACAGTGTGGGTCATCGAGGCCAAAGACCTGCCCGCCAAGAAGAGGTAGGGGGCAGGGCCACCGGCTCAATCTTACAAATGTCAAAAAAAAAAGACGAGGTAGGGGGCACCATGTCCCAAATGTGCCTCACTATTATTCTAACATGTACAACTAGAGGGTGCTACACCTGAGATCTGTGACAGCAGTATGTGTGTAATAACAGT
>NW_019525515.1:146805-151020 GCF_002814215.2 Seriola lalandi dorsalis
CAGTGTGTAGTAACAGTAGCAACAGTTGTAACAGTAGTAACTGTGAAGTAACAGTAGTAACAGTAGTAACAGTGTGTAGTAACAGTAGCAACAGTTGTAACAGTAGTAACTGTGAAGTAACAGTAGTAACAGTGTGTAGTAACAGTAGCAACAGTTGTAACAGTAGTAACTGTGAAGTAACAGTAGTGACAGTAGTGACAGTGGGTAGTAACAGTAGTAACAGTGTGTAGTAAGAGGTGTGACAGTGTGTAGTAACAGTAGCAACAGTAGTAAGTGTATAGTAACAGTAGTGACAATGTGTAGTGACAGTGTGTGGTAACAGTAGCAACAGTTGTAACTGTAGTGACAGTGTGTAATGACAGTAGCAACAGTATTAACAGTATGTACTTGTACTACAGGTACTTCTGCGAGCTGTGTCTGGACGACAGTCTTTACGCTCGGACGTCTTGTAAACTGAAGACTGACAACATATTCTGGGGGGAACGTTTCGACTTCAGCAGTCTGCCCTCCATCAGTGCTGTCACCCTCCACCTCTACAAAGACACAGACAGGAAGAGGAAGAAGGACAAGAGCAGCTATGTCGGGTTGGTCAACATCCCTGTTGCTATGGTGACCAGTAGACAGCTGGTGGAGAAGTGGTACTCAGTGAGCACGCCGAGTACAAGTCGGGGTACGTACACTGTTTCAGTTGATTCTTGACTTAAGAGACGGTGGTTGACCAATGCAGCCAGTCCCCACCAGGAGTTAGTCCACAACAGGAGTCAGTCCACAACAGGAGTCAGTCCACACTATAAGTCAGTTCACACCAGGAGTCAGTTCACACAAGGAGTTAGTCCACACCAGGAGTCTGTTCACACCAGGAGTCAGTTCACACCAGGAGTCAGTTCACACAAGGAGTTAGTCCACAACAGGAGTTAGTCCACACCAGGAGTCAGTCCACACCAGGAGTCAGTCCACACCAGGAGTCAGTCCACACCAGGAGTTAGTCCACACCAGGAGTCAGTCCACACCAGGAGTCAGTCCACACCAGGAGTCAGTTCATACCAGGAGTTAATCCACAACAGGAGTCAGTCCACACCAGGAGTCAGTTCACACCAGGAGTTAATCCACAACAGGAGTCAGTCCACACCAGGAGTCAGTCCACACCATCAGCCGGTTCCACAGAGACATGTCAGACTGGTCTGTGTTTCGCTGCAGATCAGTCAGATGTTATTCAGAAAAATAAAGACACATTTTAAACAGACTCAAGACAAAAACATTAGACACTTTACCCCCAGAGTAATTAAGGTCTAATGGTTGATGGTCAGTTAATAAGCATCGGCTATCTGTCAGAAAAAAATAAAAAATGAGCATCTCTATTATGGAGTGAGCAAAGAAAAGGGAAAGAGTTTTTATTTTTATTGTAAAACGTCTTGTAACTGTTGAATTCTTCCTAAAAACACACGTTCTGCTGGGGGTAAACTGAGCTGAGCAGTTGGATGTCTATGTGAAGACTGTTTGTTAAAGTCTGTCTCTGTGACACCGGCCCCTGGTCTCACCTGAGAGGACTCGTAAGGACGAGACGTCCTTTAAAGACCTTGTTAAAATGGAAATGTTTAGTGACAGCTGGGCAAAATCTATCAGCTGAGGATGATCATGTGATGCAATCAAAATCAATCAATCAATCAGTCTTTCTTATATCATTGTATAAGTTGAGTCAGAAGTGAAATGCTGCATCGCCATGATCCCATACTGGACAGGAGAAGTCCAGGATGTGGTTCATGTGGGCAGAATACGACAGAACCACTGATGGAGTCATTCATTCATCAGACAGGTGACAGAGCTCAAGTGTGTTTGTCTCGAGAAACATCTGGAGTTAGTGATGTAGATAGATGGAGCACGAGTCCAGTTTGTTCCTGAACCACAGGAGAAGAGATGTAAAATGGGTCAGAGGACTGACTCTGTAGACACTAAGAGATGGACCAGAAGGAGACCTGGAGTCTGAACCCTCATCACATCATCATACCTTTACACACCTGAGACCACCTGCTGCTGACAGTGATACTGACCCGTTGTGTTTCAGGGAAGTCGTCTGTGCCGACTGTGCGGATCAAGGCTCGGTACCAGAGCATCGTCATCCTGCCCATGGAGCAGTACAAAGAGTTTGCCGAGTACATCAGCTCCAACTACCTGCTGCTCTGCAACACGCTGGAGGCCACCATCAGCCTGAGAGCCAAGGAGGAGCTGGCTGCTGCGCTGGTCCACATCCTGCACAGCACAGGGAAGGCAAAGGTAACCCTGCCCCCACACCAAAGTCCGCCCACAACACCTCAACCCAACACCTAGTTTTCATAACCACGCCCACTATACCTGAGCCCACCCACCTTCAAAATGAAAGTATTCCATCTTGCAGCACATCTACATTTTCAAGCCTGTAGCTCAGACAGTGACACTGTGTATAAGGGGTGTGACCTAGGCCTCATCAGGCTGACCTTTGACCCCTGTCTGCAGGACTTCCTGACAGACCTGATGATGTCTGAGGTGGATCGTTGCCGTGACAACGACCAGCTGATCTTCAGAGAGAATACGTTGGCTACAAAAAGCATTGAGGAATACCTGAAGCTGATTGGACAGAAGTATCTGCAGGATGCCCTCGGTGTGTGTGTGTGTGTGTGTGTGTGTGTGTATGTGTATAAATACCTGTACCTGTGGGACTGAGATTAGCAGGTGATGAACTCAGGTGTTCCTCTGTCTTCAGGTGAGTTCATTAAAGCTCTGTACGAGTCTGATGAGAACTGTGAGGTCGACCCTTCTCGCTGTTCGACCTCTGACCTTGCGGAGCATCAGGCCAACCTGAGGATGTGCTGTGAACTCGCCTTCTGCAAGATCCTTGACTCGTACAGGTAAACACACATTCACAGTGTGAACACACACATCTGGTTTGTCCTTTAACCCAACATGATGTCATCAAACAGGGTCTTCCCCCGAGAGCTGAAGGAGGTGTTCGCATCATGGCGACAGGAGTGCGGTAACCGAGGACGACCAGACATCAGCGAGCGTCTCATCAGCGCCTCGTTGTTCCTGCGCTTCCTGTGTCCAGCTGTGATGTCACCGTCGCTGTTCGACCTGATGCAGGAATATCCTGACGAGCGCACAGCAAGGACATTAACCCTTATCGCCAAAGTCATCCAGAACCTCGCCAACTTCAGCAAGTACGTTTGGGCTTTTACTGTGAAGGAGCAGGAGGGCTTTTACTGTGAAGGAGCAGGAGGGGCTTTACTGTGATTATTATGAAATACCTGTACCTGTCCATTCATCTGTTCGTTCACCTGTACCTCACCTGTTGCTGCAGGTTCGGCACTAAAGAGGAGTACATGCTGTTCATGAACGACTTCGTGGAGCGGCAGTGGAGCAGCATGCAGCGGTTCCTGCAGGAGATCTCCAACCCGGACGGATTGAACCACACCGCCGGCTTTGACGGATACATCGACCTGGGCAGAGAGCTGTCCAGTCTGCACACCCTGCTGACCGAGCTCGACCAGGTAACACACCTGAGCAGGTGAGCTAGGACCTCCTCTGGCCGGCCCTGACTCCGAGGTTTAGAAATCAGTCTAATGACAACAAGACCCTAAGCTGGATCTGATGCTGTTGTGGATCTCAGAGTCTGACACAGTCTAATGTCTGGTTCAACTTCACTGCAGCAATTAGACTGGACCCATTACAGACTCACCTGCACAGGTGAACATGTAGTTCACACAGTCACTGCTGAAGACTGGAACAGTTCATGATCTTCATGTTCATGTGAACATGTTAGTGAATAAGCAATAATCATTGATAATCGCTAATAATCATTCCCCAAATCCTCCCAATACACTGTTTATCGAAATCATTCAAGTAGAAGTGATCAACTGTGGACATGGATTAATTATTACTTGTCTGTCTCTCTCTACCTGTCTCTCTCTCTCTGCCTGTCTTTCTCTCTCTTCCTGTCTGTCTCGCTACCTGTCTCCCTCTCTCTACCTGTCTGTCTCGCTACCTGTCTCTCTCTCTCTACCTGTCTCCAGTCGTCTCTGTTGAAGCTAGGTCCTCTTCCTCGGATCCTCAGAGAAGTGTCTGCAGCTTTGGCTAACCCCGGGGGTGTGGCTACTCCTGGGGGCATGTCTGTTTCCACTCCAGAGCCTCAGCGAGTGGTGTCTCCGCCCCCACTTTCCCCTCCCCCTCTGTCTCCCCCCCTCT
>NW_019525515.1:151040-168006 GCF_002814215.2 Seriola lalandi dorsalis
CCCCCCCTCTCCCCCCCCCTGGCCACCTGTAATCCCTCCATTGGCCTGCAGGGCAGCGTTGGACTGGACGGAGGGTTAGCATTGTGTTTCTGTTAGCATTAGCATCCAGTACTCACATATCAATCAAAAGGTGGGGATGGGGGGGTGCTAACTGGGGTGTTACTTTGTGGTTGCTATGGTGACAAAGGGCAGCATTCTCTGATAAAAAAACACTTACTTCCTGCTAATTAAGTGATCAATAATGTGTGTGTGTGTGTGTGTGTGTGTGTGTGTGTTTAGTTTGGTGGACTTCACCAGACTTCCGTCTCCGACTCCAGAAAACAAAGACTTGTTTTTTGTCACCAAAGGATCCAGCCTGCAGCCTGCATCAGGTGACCTTTGACCTATGTTCTTTATCCAATCAACTTCTTTATCTCCTGACCTCACTCTGTGACCTTTGACCTCTGATGTCACTTCCTGTAGGCCTGCAGGGCTCTCCAGCTCCGAGCTCTTCCTACTCAGAGCCAAATGAGAACGAGGCAGGATTTGAAATTACCAATGGGGGCAGGAGGGAGGGGCCAGAGTTGACCAGTGAGAACCGCAGTCTGTCTCTGGTCGATCTGCAGGACTGCTCCCCTAGCGACGGCCTCGACGACAGCCAATGGCAGCGCAGAACGGGGCTCCTCCCCCTCTCCTTCCAGAACCCGGTGTATCACATGACCACCACGTCTCCTCGGCAACCACAGCAGCAGACAGACACCACGCCCTCAGACGGCTCAGTGGGGTCGCAGGGAAACGCAGATGACAGGATTGCCATGGCAACCAAACCGGCGTTTCTTACCCAGATGTCTGTGGGGCTGGGAGGAGGGGAGAGGACGTCGGCCATGTCAAGCAGCAGCAGTGGAGAAGAATACTCGAGACGAGCTCTGTCTCTGACTGAGACTCTGACAGGTACAAGAATATCATCTTATTATATACATGTATATGGTATTATATAACTTTAATATAATTAAATAATATACATTTATATAATAATATTCTATATCTTTAATATATAGATTTAATATTCTGTAACTTAAATATATAACTTTAATATTCTATAACTTTAATATAGTATATATCTTTAATATTTTATCATTTTAATATATAACTAATATTCTATAACTTCAATATATAAATTTAATAATTTATAACTTTAATATACAACTTTAATATTCTATAACTTTAATATATTACTTCAATATTATATAACTTTTTATATAACTTTAATATACAACTTTATTGTTCTATAACTCAAATATAAAACTTTAATATTCTATAACTTTAATATTCTATAACTTTAATATTCTATAACTTTAATATACAACTTTAATATTCTATAACTTTATTATTCTATAACTTTAATATTCTATAACTTTAATATACAATTTTAATATTATATTACTTTAATATATAAGTTTAATATTATATAACTTTAAGCCCTGCAACCTTTACCAATATCTGTTTTAATTGTTTTCTTTTTCCCTGTCCCTCTCAGGTAGCTCCGTCCCCTCTCGTCAGACCTCCTCAGGTCCTCAGAGACGCATTGATCAGCCCCCTCCCCCCAACTCTGCTCCCCCGGGACCTCCTCGAGGCCGGACGCCTCCCAGCATGCTTGGCGGCGGCAGCAGCGGGGGCACGGCCTACCCTCCCCGCCCTGCCTCTGGCAGCATGATGTCATCAAGCCCCGATTGGCCGAGCAGTGGTCAGTCGCGGCTCAGACAGACGTCATCGTCATCTAAAGGAGACAGCCCCGAGAAACAACGGCCTGCTGCTAAGGTAACCAGGCTGTTACCGTGGTAACCTGTCAGTCTACACTCTGAGGGCAAGAACTGTAAATCACCTAGAACCCGTAGCAGCAGGTGTGGTCTGAAATTAAACGGACCAATCACAGGATGAGATCTGATCATCTGTGTTTGTGATGTCATCAGTCACATGACCCATCTAATACAGGAGGGTAGTCCAATTTTCACTGCATGTTCATGTTGCTATGGTGACGACATTGGTGTGTGTGTGTGTGTGTGTGTGTGTGTGTGTGTGTGCGTGTGTGTGTGTGTGTGTGTGTGTGTGTGTGTGTGTCCAGGCTCCCTCTCCTTGTGCATTGGATCGTACTGCAGCCTGGCTGCTCAACATGAACTCCGCCTCCTCCTATGGTGAGACGGAGGACGATCGCCATGACGACCCCCTCATCGAGAAGGTAAGAGAGGTGTGTGTGTCTCTGACTGTGTGTGTGTTTGTCACTGACTCTGTGTGTGTGTGTGTGTGTATGTGTCTCTCTGACTCTGTGTGTGTGTGTGTGTGTGTGTATGTGTATGTCTGACTGTGTGTGTGTGTGTGTGTTTGTGTGTGTGTGTGTCTCTCTGACTCTGTGTGTGTGTGTGTGTCTCTGACTCTGTGTGTGTGTGTGTCTCTGACTCTGTGTGTGTGTGTGTCTCTCTGACTGTGTGTATGTGTCTCTCTCTCTGACTCTGTGTGTGTGTGTGTCTCTCTCTCTCTGACTCTGTGTGTGTGTGTGTGTGTGTGTCTCTCTCTGACTCTGTGTGTGTGTGTGTCTCTCTCTCTGACTCTGTGTGTGTGTCTCTCTCTGACTCTGTGTGTGTGTGTGTGTATGTCTGACTGTGTGTGTGTGTCTCTGACTCTGTGTGTGTGTGTGTGTGTGTGTGTCTCTCTCTCTGACTCTGTGTGTGTATGTATGTGTGTGTGTCTCTCTCTGACTCTGTGTGTGTGTGTGTGTGTGTGTCTCTGACTCTGTGTGTGTGTGTGTGTGTGTGTGTTTGTGTGTGTGTGTATGTATGTCTGACTGTGTGTGTGTGTGTGTGTGTGTGTCTCTCTGACTCTGTGTGTGTGTGTGTGTGTATGTCTGACTGTGTGTGTATGTGTGTGCGTGTCTCTGACTGTGTGTGTGTGTGTGTGTGTGTGTGTGTGTGTGTCTCTCTGACTCTGTGTGTGTGTGTGTGTGTGTGTGTGTGTGTGTGTGTAGTACCAGCAGGAGATTGCGTTGCTGCAGGAGAAGCTGCGAGTGTCGTCTCTGCGTCAGGAGGAGTGTGAAGCTCGTCTGATGGTTCAGGATCAACAAAACCAACGAATGCTGCAGGAGTACCAGGTCAGACCACACCTGCTGTACCTGACTCACCTGTACAGACACTCTGCTCATGACACGGTCACATGACATGGTCACATGACACAGCTGGACCAATAGGAGTGTTTTTTTCAGGCTCGGCTGGAGGACACAGAGAGCAGACTGAGGAGACTGCAGGATGACAAAGACCTGCAGATGAACAGCATCATCAGCAGGTTTGACCACCTGTCTGTGTGTACACCTGTCTGTCTGAACACCTGTCTGTGTGTACACCTGTCTGAACACCTGTCTGTGTGTACACCTGTCTGTTTGAACACCTGTTTGTGTGAACACCTGTCTGTGTGTACACCTGTCTGTCTGACCACCTGTCTGTGTGTACACTTGTCCGTCTGAACACCTGTCTGTGTGTACACCTGTCCGTCTGAACACCTGTCTGTGTGTACACCTGTCCGTCTGAACACCTGTCTGTGTGTACACCTGTCTGTCTGAACACCTGTCTGTGTGTACACCTGTCTCTGTGTACACCTGTCTGAACACCTGTCTCTGTGTACACCTTTCTGTCTGAACACCAAATCTAGACACCTGTCTGGGTGTACACCTGTCTGTCTTAACACCTGTCTGTGTACATCTGTCTGAACACCTGTCTGTGTGTACACTTGTCTGTCTGAACAACTGTCTGTGTGTACTCCTGTCTGTCTGAACACCAAATCTGAACACCTGTCTGTCTGAACACCTGTCTGTGTACCCCTGTCTGAACACCTGTCTGTCTGTACGCCTGTCTGTCTGAACACCTGTCTGTGTGTACACCTCTCTGTCCGTACCACCTGTCTGTCTGAACACCTGTCTGTCTTTACCACCTGTCTGTCTGAACACCTGTCTCTCTGTACACCTGTCTGTCTTAAAACCTGTCCTTATGTACACAACTGTCTGTCTGAACACCGAATCTGAACACCTGTCTTTCTGTACACCTGTCTGTCTGAACACCTGTCTGTCTGTATGCCTGTCTGAACACCTGTCTGTCTGTACGCCTGTCTGTCGGAACACCAATCTGTCTGTACACCTGTCTTTCTGTACACCTGTCTGTCTGAACACCTGTCTGTCTGTATGCCTGTCTGTCTGAACACCTGTCTGTCTGTACACCTGTCTGTCTGAACACCTGTCTGTCTGTACACCTGTCTGTCTGAACACTTGTCTGTCTGTACGCCTGTCTGTCTGAACACCTGTCTGTCTGTACACCTGTCTGTCTGAGCACCTGTGTACCTGTGTGTCAGTTACCTGTTTGTCTGAACACCTGTGCAGGTTGATGGCGGTGGAGGAGGAGCTGAAGAAGGATCACTCTGACATGCAGGCTGTGGTCGATTCCAAACAAAAGATCATAGA
Source organism: Seriola lalandi dorsalis (assembly GCF_002814215.2). Lineage (NCBI taxonomy): Eukaryota > Metazoa > Chordata > Actinopteri > Carangiformes > Carangidae > Seriola > Seriola lalandi. Next base: position 155,518 of record NW_019525515.1, read on the forward strand.
GGCACAGGTACCTGTCTTTCTTCCTATCTGTTTACCTGTTTAGCCTCTCACCTGTCTCTCTCTCACCTGTGTGTCTCACCTGTCTCCCTCATTTATCTGTCTGTCCCTCACATGTCTCTCTCTCACCCGTCCGCCTCACCTTCCTGTCTCACCTGTCTCTCTTTCACTTGCCTGTCTCCCACCTGCCTGTCTCATCTGTCTCTCTCTCACTTGCCTGTCTCTCACCTGTCTGTCTCTCACCTGTCTCTTTCTCACCTGTCTGTCTCTCAGGAGAAGAGGATAGCGAGTCTCGATGCAGCGAACACTCGCCTGATGGCGGCTCTGACACAACTGAAGGAGAGGTATGCTGTGACATCACAGAGGAACGGCCTGTCTCCAAGCAACACATCGTCTCTGCAGATCACAGAGAACGGAGAGTTCCGCAACTCTGGCAACTGCTAGGCAACCTGCTGCTGAGCTCTGATTGGCCGTGGCTCATTGAGCGGGAGGGGCTGAACTGCTGGCAGCAAGATGAAGTCATCGACCAGGCTTTTTAAAAAATCAACCAATCACAGCCGTCGTAGTTTCCATAGACCTGTCAATCAACCCTCCTACAGCCACAGATCTGACCTCTGACTAGACTCCGCCCATGTTGCTAGGTTACCCCTCAGTTCCTGTTTTGTTTTGCATGTTTTCTCTTTGAACATCTTCCGATGTCTGACATCATATCCTGTTTCCTTTTGATACTTCCTGTTAAGAGATGGAAACTTCCACCAACAAAACTGAACACATCATCTGGAACAACCCCACCTGTGTATGGCTCTGGTCCAATCACACTGACTCTTTCCATGTATGGCTTCAGTCCTACTGGACCAACTTTGGCTGTATATGGCTCTTGTCTAATTGGACTACACTCATCCATATATGGTTCTGTTTTAATCTGATAAACTGGAACAACTCCAGCTGTATATGGCTCTGGTGTGACTAAGCTCAGAACTGTTTATCTGTTTTTAGGTTCTTTATCTTCAGATGGTGATTTAAAGGAGCAGCCCAACAGTCAGATCAGCTTCATGTCTGTACAGAGACAGATTAGCCTAGCTTAGCACAAAGACTGGAAGCAGAGGGAAACTGTTGAACTGTAGTTGACCCTCCAGACAGTTAGAGGTTAGTTTGTGTTGTTTCAGAGAATTCTACTGATTTTAGTGTAAACATCAGATTTAATTGTAAAACAGTAAAAACTCTTTAAATTGTGATGAATAGTTTGTGAACACACACACACATCTGCTGTCCTGTATAAACTCGGCTGTTCTCTACTGAACTCTACTGGACTCTAAGGTTCTTTGCTGGACTCTGTTATACTGTATTCATGAGAAATGTTTTGTTTGTTTCCTCTTGCTGTTATTTATCAACATCAGTATTTATAAAGAGATGCTCCAATAAACTATTACACTATCCAACTGTTGCTATAGCGATGAGTGACAGGAGACACCGTGGCAACAAGCAACACACACACACACACACACACACACACACACACACACACACACACACACACACACACACCAGGTATGGTCAGTGCTGCTTCACACAGAGACAGACAGGTGTGCAGGCAGACAGCTTTTATTTATTGCAGCAGTGAGACCCACAGCTCTTTATCTCTAAACAGGAAGTGATGTCACATGTTCTCCATGAGGCGCTCCAGCGGGTCGACTTTCCAATACTCGTGGTTCCAGCCCAGGAACCAGCCGGTAAAGGTCGGCGGTTCGAACCCCTGCTTCACCATCACTGTGGGGGTGCGAGGGTCTCTGGAGGACGGGTCGCTCTCTATGTACTGGACAGCTGCACAGGAAACACAGTTAGCCCTTAGCATCCTGGACCACCTGGACCAGGTTCAGTCTCAGGTACCTGTGACCAGGTAGTTGTGTGTTTGATCAGGTGATGCTGGGTTCACACTTCCTGTATGTCTCACCTGACACCGCCGCCTCCGTCTTCTCCTGCTCATGAGCCTTGTGTCCGATCCAAACAAACACCTGCAGGAGGAAAAAGGAAGTGAGGGGTTGTAGCAGGAAAGGAGACTAGGATGCCACAGGGGCAGGACCTGTAACCATGGTGACAGCGGGAGAGACTTACCTGGTCCCAGGTATCCAAGATCATGACATCATCAGGAGCAAGGTCATCCTGCGTCAGCTCACCTGGAACCTCCTCCATCTGAACACAGAGAGAGATAGTGACTGTGTGGCCTGACCATGTGACCTGATCATGTGACCACGTGACCAGCCTGACATACCAGGAAGTTGCCAGTCTTGTTGGAGCAGGCGAACAGACGAGGAGGATGAGCCTCCATCTCATTCTCCATCCGGGGCAAGCGACAGTAGTCTTCCTGCCCTCCCAACGCATCCCAAAATGCATCTGTACACAAACACACAGTCAGGTAGGGTGGACTTCAGCTGGTTTGAATGTTGAGACTCCCTCATCACTCCCCCCCTCACCTTCCTCCTCCCCCTCCTCAAGTGGAGCAGGTGTCACCTGCAGGATCCCGGCCAGGTGTTCAGCTCCCTGGACCTCCGCGGAGCTGCTCCTGCGGCCTCTCCAGGTCCACGATCCAGAGGAGGACACCAGCAGGAACACGTCACTGGAGTTCAGACTGGAGGAGGACGGATCCACCTGAAGACGACAGAGGAGACACACTGGTCTAACTGGTCTAACTGGACCAACTGGACTGACCGGTCTAACTGGACCGACTGGTCTAACTGGACCGACCGGTCTGACTGGACCGACTGGTCTAACTGGTCTAACTGGACCAACTGGACCGACTGGTCTAACTGGACCGACCGGTCTAACTGGTCTGACTGGACCGACCGGTCTAACTGGTCTGACTGAACCGACCGGTCTAACTGGACCGACTGGTCTAACTGGACTGACTGGACCGACTGGTCTAACTGGACTGACTGGTCTGGATCAGATCCATTATATAAACCTGATCCCTGTCTGATCAGGACTCAGTCTCTGACTCTGGTTTCTCTCTCACCTCCACAGCTCTGGTGTCTCTCGCTGGATTCGCTCGAACCTGGAACAAGCGTGTATTTGCCGCCTCTGATTGGCCACCTTCTCTGGAAGTCCCACCTTTGTACACCACCATTGGCTGGCCCCCGAACAGGCTCATGACGTGGGCGGGCTCTTTTCCCTGAACCACTCGCACCTGCAGACAGGTAACAGTGAGGTCTGTAAGACTGGAGGTTTCTACAGATCTGGGTCCAGAGTCCAGAGTCCAGTACCTGAACAGCACCGCCTCCCAGCTCATCATCCATCTGGACAGCCAAGATGGCCGACGCTCCAACCTCATCCTGGCTAGACTCCGCCCCCTGCCTGTAAACACGGATCCTTGTTATTGTTGCTGTAGCAGGAAGCGAACACCAGGTGGAGCTCAGAGTCACAACACGTGTGTTAGAACACGTGTGACATGACGTCTCACCACATGTAGACAATGTGTCCGTCTCTGTCTCCATGGTGATACTGGTACAGTATGATGTAACTGTCTCCTCCATAGAACTGACCAAAGACTGACAGGTCCACCAGAACTTTCTCTGACCCCTCAACACGCCACACCTGAGACAGACAGGTAGACAAGTCAGACAAATAGGTAAAGAGACAGGCAGGCCAGAAAGACAGGTGAAGAGAGACAGACAACACCCTCCTCACCTGCTTCTCTCCGTCTCCTCTGTCCACCATACCGTGCTGCGCTGCCATGGCGTCTGATTGGTGGAGCTTCGACACGTCAAACGGCACCTGTCCAATCAGAGGAGTTAGGACTGGTTTGGTCGGGTCTGGGTCTGGAACACTTTGGTCCTGGACTGGACCTTGTTTGGTTTACCTTCTTGATCTTTGCTATCTGATTGGACACATAGGCCTTTCCCATGCCAACGGTGTCGTCAGGATCCGTCCAGTCCTTAAAGTATTGTTTGAAGAGAGGAGTCTCCCCGTGTTCAGGAAGGACCTGGACCTGAGGGGACAGAGTCAGGGGTGTGTGTGTGTGTGTGTGTGTGTGTGTGTGTGTGTGTGTGTGTTTGTTTACCTGTGTGTGTGCTGGGTAGTTCATCTTGTGGATGAACTGCTCTGAAGTTTTCAGAACAGCATGGCGCTCCTCAGCGTTCGAATCCTTACCTACACACACACACACACACACACACACACACACACACACACACACACATGCACTTTATAATGACTCTCAGGTGACTGTCCACATTGATCAGGTTACAGATTTCAGCTCCTCAGTCTGAACTGGTGTGAGAGAAGAGATGAAACTTTGAACCTTTCCAGACGAAGATGTGTCCGTTGGCTCCGTTGTCGAGGATGAAACACTCGCTGGGCTGCAAAGCATCCTGGGAAAAGGGGTTGTGCTCTGCTACCATGGTAACTTCTATGTCCCCATCTGTATTCGACACCTGAGAGACAGACAGGTGAAGACTTCCTGCTGCACAACAACAACAAGTCCTAAGGTGAGAGACACCTGCCTCACCTTGTAGAGCTGAGCCTGCTTCCTGTTGGAGGCATCCATCATGGTGTCGTCACTGTGAGCTTCAGGAAGCTCCGGCTTCTCCCCGAGGACCTGAGGTCAGGGGTCAGGGGTCAGAGGTCATGGACTCATTGATCAAAGGTCTGTCACATCAACCAGACAGTTACTTCTTCCTCCATGTTTCTGTGCAGACGACTTTCTGACGTTCACTTCAGTTTTCCCAGGAGGAAACTGTCATATTCCGACCACACATGAACGCAGCACAGACCTGCCTCACATTAACACACTGCAGTACAGTACAATACTCTCACTGTAGTATTCATAGTATCAGTATGTTTTTGTCAGGTCATGTGACGTCATCACCTCCAGCATCCTGTCTGGCTCCGCCCCTTCATCACAGATCAGCAGCTTGGCCCGCCCACACCGCTCATCGTCACGGATACCCTTAGACACCTGTCAAATAACCAATCAATCAGTCATGCATGATGTCACTCAATAATGATGATTTCAGGGGGTGATGTCACCACTCACCATGGTGGCCTTCAGCTTCTCAAAGTGGTTACTATGGGAACCAGACCACTGGATGATTTCCTGTAAAAAGAAAGAGACAGGTTCAGAGCTGTCTGTCTGATGGCCTGTCTCACTTCCTGTGTCACCTCTCTCTACCTGTGTCTCTCAACCCATCTCACCTCCGTCTACCTGTCTCACTTCTCTACCTGTGTCACCTCTCTCTCTACCTGTCTCACCTCACTTCCTGTCTCACCTCTCTCTACCTGTGTCTCTCTACCCATCTCACCTCTGTCTACCTGTCTCACTTCTCTACCTGTGTCACCTCTCTCTACCTGTCTCACCGGTCTACCTGTTTCACCTCACTACCTGTCTCACCTCTCTCTACCTGTGTCTCTCTACCCATCTCACCTCCGTCTACCTGTCTCACTTCTCTACCTGTGTCACCTCTCTCTACCTGTCTCACCTCACTCTCTACCTGTCTCACTTCTCTACCTGTGTCACCTCTCTCTACCTGTCTCGCCGGTCTACCTGTTTCACCTCACTACCTGTCTCACCTCTCTCTACCTGTGTCTCTCTACCCATCTCACCTCTCTCTACCTGTCTCACCGGTCTACCTGTTTCACCTCACTACCTGTCTCACCTCTCTCTACCTGTGTCTCTCTACCCATCTCACCTCCGTCTACCTGTCTCACTTCTCTACCTGTGTCACCTCTCTCTACCTGTCTCACCTCACTCTCTACCTGTCTCACCTCACTTCCGGTGTCACCTCTCTCTCTACCTGTCTCACCTCACTTCCTGTCTCACCTTTCTCTACCTGTGTCTCTACCCATCTCACCTCCGTCTACCTGTCTCACTTCTCTACCTATGTCACCTCTCTCTACCTGTCTCACCTCACTCTCTACCTGTCTCACTTCTCTACCTGTGTCACCTCTCTCTACCTGTTTCACCTCTCTCTTCCTGTTTCACCTCTCTCTACCTGTCTCACTTCACTCTCTACCTGTCTCACTTCTCTACCTGTGTCACCTCTGTCTACCTGTCTCACCTCTCTCTCTACCCGTCTCACCTATCTCTACCTGTGTTTCTCTACCGGTCTCACCTCCCTGTACCTGTCTCACCTCTCTACCTGTTTCACTTCTTTCTACCTGTCTGTCTCACCTCTCCCAGGTCCAGGATGAAACTGTCGCCCTGGTTGAAACTCTCCCACGTGACAGGAACCTCTGTTGCCCTGACGACGTGTCGACCTTTGACCTGCAGCAGCCTCTGAACATCCACGTCATTGGTCACCACATGATTGAACCCTGAGGCCACACCCCCTTTCTGGGAAGAAACAAGAAGTGATGTCATCAATGCCAAAAACAGATCTTTAAGTCAACTCAGGAAAATGTGTATCTTTACTGCAGTATCAGTAGTACTCAGTACTCTCAGTATCAGTTGTACTCTCAGTACTCTCAGTATCAGTAGTACTCTCAGTACTCTCATTATCAGTAGTACCCTCAGTATCAGTAGTACTCTCAGTACTCTCATTATCAGTAGTACTGACAGTATCAGTAGTACTCTCAGTACTCTCATTATCAGTAGTACTCTCATTATCAGTAGTACTCTCAGTACTCTCATTATCAGTAGTACCCTCAGTATCAGTAGTACTCTCAGTACTCTCATTATCAGTAGTACCCTCAGTATCAGTAGTACTCTCAGTACTCTCATTATCAGTAGTACCCTCAGTATCAGTTGTACTCTCAGTACTCTCAGTATCAGTAGTACTCACAGTATCAGTAGTACTCTCAGTACTCTCATTATCAGTAGTACTCTCATTATCAGTAGTACTCTCAGTATCAGTTGTACTCTCAGAACTGATAATAAGTAAACAATACATCAATAAATAAATAAACAGACCATCAGACAAATGTCAGAGTAGAAACTAAGCAATTACACAGAAAAGGTTCAGAGTTCAAATGTAAGAAAGGTACTACAGTACTGGGAGTTCTGGTCTTGTAGTTACCATGTACTTGAGCCCTGTTTTGAAGTATCCGGTGAAGGTACTGGACTCATGGCCCTGGACTTCACGGTACTGGACTGGCCCCCCCTGCAGGAACTCGTCCATCTGAACTGCAAAGATGGCCGCTGCTCCGCTCTCATCCTGAGAACATTCTGTACCTGCAGACCAACCAGCCAATCACAGAGCAACATCAGAGTCACACCTGTGTCAACGTTCAGGCCATTATACTACTATCAGTGTTAGAGAACAGGAAGTGTACCGGTCTGAGACTGAAGACGTCCCTCAGGGTTCAGCCCTGGGTCCACTTCTGTTCATCATTTATATTAATTTCTATTCATTTGTATTTATTTATATTGATTTATATTGATTTATATTCACTGCAGGTGTAGTACTTATTGCGGCTTTCAAGTACCTAAAAAAGTCGCTTGTGAGGCAGAATAGGTCCTGTATATTTGTGTGACACGCTGCTGCTGTTCCAGAGAAGTTTCGGAGGTTTTAATGACACAATCGGATAATACAGCGGCTTTACACGCGCCATTTGATGTTAAATGTGGACACTTGGCGAACGTGTATCAAAGCAAACAAAAGAACAAAAGCGATAATGCAAAGCGGTCAACAAAAATTACGTGCAGGTGAAGCAGGTTCTGATATAACCTACCAGCTGTCAACGACGGTGCTCATGTGACCCCAAACACTGCATATCCCCATGGCAACAAGACAAAACTAATCAAACACAGAATAACCGATCAGAACCAATATATGGCTCCTACAGTAGTATTAGTACATGATGTATTGCAGTACCTTGCCAGTAGTGCAGGTCATACTGCAGGGATCCTCTGCGGGTCTCGGTGCTGTGGAGAACCAGGTAAGCATCTCCGCTGTAGAACCCTCCGTACAGACTGTCAGGTACAGGAACCAGCTCCATGTTCTCCACCCGCCACACCTGAAGCCCCGCCTTCTGACCGGCATGTTCAAACTCTGGGTGGAACACCATGATGTCACCTGTAGGGGCAGGACCGCAGAAAAACACCTGAACACAATTATGTTGCCTGCAGGGGGCGGAGCCACACAACACCGGACCGTGTCAGGTGTGTTCAATGTTTCTTTGTTTCTTTTGGTGTCAATAAAGTTTTGTTTAAAAAGAAACAAAAAGGTCAGTCAGTCACCTGTAGCTTTACCTCTTGGTTTTCAGTCTGTAGGAAACCATCTGTTATCTACATGTTCAGTATTTGGTATTAACATGTTGTGTTTCTGCTGTACTGTTCATCTTCCTGCTGTTACACTGCAAATGTCCTCAATGTGGGAAGAAGACAGGATTATCTATCTTGCCTTATTTCTCCTTTTCTTATTTATATTATCTTTCCTTTTCTTTGTTCTCCTTTCTTTTCTTTTCTTATTTTATCTTTTCTTTCTTTTCTTATCTTTTCTTTTCCCAAATGATGTGTTTATTCTTTACAGACCAAAATAAAAGAGCGAAGTGATTGTTGTGTATCACGTCTTCAGAGAGACCTCCTCTCCTCACACCTCTAATACCTGAACGTGTCTCAGTGGCTGTGACTGAACACCTGATCTTCACTTATTAAATACAAGTAGAACTGAGAAGCTTCACCGAAGAGTCTCACGAACCTCACTGTGAGTCTCTGTCTGATGAGTGAATGTAAATGTTGTAATCTGTAACAGCCTCAGGGACAAATAGCAGAGTGACTCATCTTCTCCAACACAAACATCTTTGCTGCAGCTCAGAGATGCAGGAAGTGACTCTGCCCTCCCGGACGGACGGACGGACGGACGGACGGATAGATAGACGGACAGACGGACAGACGGACAGACAGACAGACAGACAGACAGACAGACAGACAGACAGACAGACAGACAGACAGACAGACAGGTCGAAGCTGTTTCACATTTAAACTGCTTAAAGAGGAAGCAGCTTCACAGACGTTCAAAAACTCCACAGTAAACGCCTCATTGGGGACTGGAACAGCTCTAGGATCAGATTCATAAAGTCCACAGTGAAGGTGTGAAACTTAGCTGCTGTTCACACATGAGTTATTGATGAGAGGATGAACAGAAACTAATGACGCCATGATGAAGATGATGAAGACTAAAAACAGTTTTTAAACTGTTTGTTTCAGAGTCTGACCCAGTCTGGACCTGAACATGGACCTGGACCTGAACATGGACCTGGACTCACAAAAACACAGACGGATGTTAAGTAAAGAGGAAACTCACCGTCAGTGTTTGTCGGACGTCGTTCAGCTGGATGGAAACTGCTGCAGACAAACGAAGGCTGAGCTCCACCTGAGACTGACTGACTGTGAGGGAGGGGCTGCAGGTAACCTTACCTGTACAACCCCCTCACTTCCTCCTGTGTGCAGCTGAGCAGACACACCCAGCTGATCCACACCCAGACTGAACACCAGCTGCTGCTTCCTTTGTGGTTTCATGAGTCATTGTTCAGAAGACTTTCAACAAACTTTTCTGTTTCTGTTCAGATTTTTTATTTTCTACTTAGTTTCTATCAGTGAGACTGTTGTAAACAGTGTGTGTGTGTGTGTGTGCGCGTGTGTGTGCACTTGTGCTTGTGTGTGTGTGTGGGAAACGAGATGGTGAAGATCTGTTGGACACATGCAAACTCTCTGTCAGTCAATACAGGAATGGTCGTTACTATGACGACTGTGTGATGTGAAGTGATTAGACAGAGGAACTAAAGTTACATATGACATCAGTGTTGACCAAGATGTGTTTATTTGTTTAATTCACAGGGGGACATGAGAGTTATGACACGTGTTCTAACTTTTGATGTCTTTATTTATTTTTACTGTTTACGAGGAAGAATGCATAAATTAAATACATTCAGGGGTCTAGTTTGTTCTGGTCTGGGTGTGGTGAACATGCCCCCACCCCTACACACACACACACACACATATATATATATATATATATATATATATATAGACAGAAACACACAAACACCATCTCTATGATTTTGATTAACCTTCAAAATAATTTTTTATCACTTAAGGTAGGCTAAATAACAGAAACACCTCAGTATAATGTAATATACACTACATCCTCCACAGTGATCAATTGAATCAACAACTGTCTAAAACTATTTTAATAATAAATTGCCAACTGAGTATATTAGTAATTATTAGGTGTATGCTCAGGCTCCAAAGTGCCTAACTACGATTAATTGGTTGATTTCGTTGCTGTTCTCAGCTGGGAACTGATATATCTGGTAACCTAAAGATGTTCTTTCATTTTTATAGTTTTATCATATATTATTATTATCACCCTGTAACATGTTTTACCCCTCCATCCTCATTTTCAAATGTAACACAATAACACGTTTACTCAGAAACATTTTAACTGACTTACTTTGTTCTTTTATCTGAGAACATTTTTACACAGTGGTTTACTTCTACTGATGTTGTTCCACTAATACTAGTGACGCTGTTCACATGTTGATGTGCTGACGTCAGTGTGGTGTCCCATCGCCAGTCAGTTTATTGCTGCTCTGTCTGAACACAGTTAATGTTGCTGTTTTCTTCATCACAGAGTCTAACTGCTGCACATTTAAACTTACACTAGTTCTGCTCCAGCACCCAGAGCTCTCTACTCCTTTTAGCAACTCTCACTAACTCAGCAGTTGTTTACATGCTGTTCAGATCTGCTAGTTGCTTTAGCTTAGCAGTCTCCCTCTCTCTCGCTCGCTCAGTGTAGTGTTGTTGTAACTTCACTGTAGGGGATGTGGTATTTACTACGTCTTCAGCAAAGTCTGCTGTCTTTAGGCACAGCTTCACTCGTTAACCAGAGCTAACTGCTATCCCTGAAAATTTTCTTCAAAAGAAGTCAGACAAACTCTTTTAAATCCCACAATTTGCAACCTTCATTGACAATTTTTATATCAAGAATGTAGAGATTTTCTGTCCTATATCACCCAGTTTTGGTCTCTTTCTTATCTTTAATGGTTTTCGAGGAAATCCATCTTACTTTTTTGATATTCACCTTTAAAACAAGAGTCTCAACCAGGTAAAAAGAACTTACTAGAGGTTCTGTTGGGCAGCTCTACCGCTACACTCAAAAAACACACACATACACACACATACACACACACACACATATATATATTGACAGAAACACACAAACAATGTCTGTACGATTTTGATTAACCTTCAAAATAAGTCTTAACATGGTAAGAAGAAATTATTGGCTCTGTTGTACAAAACCTTATGCAATTTATACTGCCAAACACAGAAGCACAGACACTTTCAAAATAAGAATCCCAAAAAGTTAACAGGTGAGGTTGGTCAAATAAGTCCGATCTTAGAAGCGATCGTCTATATGGGGATATAGTGGTATAGCTTTATTGCAAGGCAACTTCTGTTGGTCATGTACATGTGTGTGTACATGTACATGTGTGTGTACATGTCTTGCTGTGGTTGTGGGGACACATTTGTGTTTGAAACCATCAGTGTGAGGTTATTGTGGCCAGTTTCGACAACTTGAAAAGGCTTTCTGAGAGACACCTGCAGTGACTGAGGTCAGTGTCAGGATGAGTCTCTACAACATGAATGAAACTGAAAGTAACGTCCTTTGTGCAGATTGAAATGTGAAGTCTGAAATTCACGAACCTTGCAGCAGGCACATTCAAAATTTCTCCAGGAATTTTCTTGTATATTTTACTGTATTATTTGATCTTATTGATGCACTCACAGAGTGATCTCCTGTGTTTACATTCTGTTGGATCATTTCATCCCTGAAGATGCATCATATTAATGGAAAATAACTAATAACTCCATACTCAAAAGTATTTACTGCATCATCAACTTTTCTTGATCACTAATTTATCTTTTTAATCATTGTTAATAATTGTATTGTACATCACGTGCTTTGGAAACATTATCATAATTAATTAATTAATTAATTAATTTCTTTTAATCATTAACGCTGCTGCTCTGACTCTATTTTCATTTAACGTCCTGAGAAGTCTTTGTTTTGTTAACGAAGCTCTTATTTTGAAGATCGAATTCATCCGGACTGCGTTTTGTTTTGAAACTGGACCCCGGAAGTGAACTGACACTGTGTTGTTGACAGAGCGGTCAGCTGTTAGTTAACTTGTGAAAATGTCGCAGTAAACCTGTAACTGATAGACAACTGACCGGGTTTAGTCCAGGTTAACGGACAATCGGGGGGTTTTGGTGGGAGAATGGAGACGTTCAGTAAGCTAACCAGCATGCTCCTGCACGCGCTGGAGACGGTGAGTTAGCCCAGTTAGATCAGTTAGCTTCTGTTAGCTTGTTAGCTTCTGTTAGCTTGCTCTGTGTAAAAAGTTTAAGTTAGTTTGTGACGTGGAGGACGGAGCGGGAAAAGACCGTCCGTGTGTCCGGGTCCCTCTCTCTCCGTGTCTAAGTCTCTTTGAGTCTCTGTCTGTCTGTCTCTCTCTGTTTCTCTCTGTCTCTCTCTCTGTCTGAGTCTCTGTGTC
>NW_019525515.1:169451-169552 GCF_002814215.2 Seriola lalandi dorsalis
GGAGCCCACAGTGGACCTGCTGGATTCCTTTGTGGATCATTGGAAATCAATCACAAACTATTACATCGAGACAACAGGTGTGTGTGTGTGTGGGGGGGGGG
>NW_019525515.1:172870-174521 GCF_002814215.2 Seriola lalandi dorsalis
CTCATTTACATGTAGACACGCCCCCAAGATGCCGAATATAGTCGACACTTTCTGTAGGAAGGTCCTGCGTAGTAATGTAGAGTTAAGGAAGTGATGACATTTAATATCCAAAAGGTCAAAGGTCATCGTCACTGTGATGTCATCATGTTCTGGTCTTTATTCAACACTAACTGAGGAGGAGACTGTGATTGGTTGATGGAGGAGCTGATTCTAGTTTTACCTTCAGTCAATTAATCAATCAGTTGATTGTTGATAATTGATCAGTTGTTCACTTTTCAATCCTCAAATATTTACTGTTTCTACCTTTTCAACTAATGATGACATCACAGGCTTCAGCCCCTCCCCTCTGACAACAGCTGATAAAGCTCAGTTAGGTTTAATTGTAGAAATGAATGATGATGTCACTGTGACATCACCTCTGTTCCGCCCCTCTCAGAAGCTGATTCGTCTCTGTGCACTTCCTGGTTCCCAAACGGAGAAGGAGGAAGCTCAGTTCCTATTGGTCGTCTGCTCCAGAGTCAAACAGGATCCGCACATGCTCAGATATGTCTTAGAGGTAACCAGCAGCTAACCAATTAAACCAGCTTAACCAGCCTCACTTACTGTCCACTAGCTAACTTCATTAACTACATCTAACATGCAACATCAGATGAGTTTCACTAACTATTAACCAACATTGTCTACTAATCAGCTTCACTAAAGATTTACATTTTACCAGTTTACTTACTCTTTACTCACCAACTTCACTAACTTAACATGTCTCGATGTTCCATAAGTTTCGTAACTTTAAATTTAGTAACTAACTTTAGTAGTTCAGTGTTAACTAACCAACGCTTTACTACTACCCAGTCTAACCAGCTTATCTACCAACTGTTGACTTTTAACTTTTAATGTCAATTAAATGATTATTAAACTGTTTATTAGTCACCACAGTCTTAATTGAGCAGCTTCACTTACTAACGAACCTGTCACTGGTCACCTGTTGATGGTTAATCAATCAGCTGACTGGAATCTGGAGCAGTTCATGTGACCACCTTGTTGTTCAAACTTGTTGGTGTGTCATCAGATTCTGGACCAACCAGCAGCCGGGACTCCAGCTTCTGACCAATCACAGCTCGGCACACAGGTGTCCAATCAGGGGACAGAGACACCAGCGTCCTCCAGCCAATCAGATTCATCAGGCTCCAGTCATGTCCAATCAGAGAGCAGTCTGCTGTCGTCTCTGCTGCAGCTCACCAAGGATAAGGTCAGTTAACTACTTATAACTAGTCCAGCAGACAGGTCACTAACACAGGAGTCAATCATTACACCTGTATTCAATCAGTGATTATTGAATATCTGTATAATAACCAGGTCACATGACCTCTCTCCTCAGAGGGGCGGAGTCAGTCTGAAAGCCTATGAAAGCCTCCTTCTGCTCTCTGGACTCCAGTCTGGATCCTCAGGGGAGGTTCTGGCAGATCAGACCCAGCTGGGAGAGCTGCTGACTGGGAGGCTGACGAAGCTTTACTCCCTGCTGCCTCTGGAGAGTCTGGATCCTGGACAGGTGCAGAGCTGGCCCCAGACACCATGGAGGTAACACACACACACACACACACACTGACACACACATACACATACACACAACCTGACACACACTGACACACACATA
>NW_019525515.1:174844-183537 GCF_002814215.2 Seriola lalandi dorsalis
CACACACACACAGACACACACACAGACACGGAACACACACATACACACTAACACCAAACACACACACACACACATACACTGACACACTGACACACACATACACATACACACAAACTGACACACTGTCATACACACTAACACCAAACACACACATACACATACACACACACTGACACCAAACACACAGACACACACACACACTGACACCAAACACACACACACACACACACACACACACACACTGACACCAAACACGCACACACTGACACCACACACACACACAGACACGGAACACACACATACACACTAACACCAAACACACACACACACACGCACACACTGCAGTATCTCTCTCTGTTCAGTTCTCAGTTCTCTCGCTGCAGCTCTGATCTCAGGTCAGAGTCTCCTGCTTCTGATCACATGACCAACTTCTTCTCCTGGTTTGACTTCCTGGATCACCTGATAAGAGAGGCCCCACAGGTACACACACCTGCTCACTGTGACATCACACACCTGCTCACTGTCTTCACCAACTTCTTCTCCTGGTTTGACTTCCTGGATCACCTGATAAGAGAGGCCCCACAGGTACACACACCTGCTCACTGTGACATCACACACCTGCTCACTGTCTTCAGTTATGACTTAAGATAAATATCTGACTCTTTGTGTGTGTGTGTGTGTGTGTGTGTGTGTGTGTGTGTGTGTGTGTGTGTGAACAGGTGTTGTCAGTGAAGTTATCTCAGTGTGTTCATCAGTTGTGGTTGGTGGATGTTCTTCAGCCTCAGCTGCTGAACACGTAAGTTTAATCTCATCTTCATCGTCTTCATCATCATCATCGTCATCATGTGATCCAGGTGTTGTCCTGTCTGATGTCCAGGTGTGAACAGGTGGTCCTGGTCTCCACTTCTGTCCTCTGTGCTGCTGTCAGACTGGTCCAGTCCTCCTCTCTGTTGGATCAGCTGGTCCACTTCCTGTTGAGGACACACCCCCTGACACACCTGCTGCTGCAGCGCTGTGACCACATCTCAGACCAGGTGAGTCCAGGCACAGTAGTGATGAGGGACGGGGAGATGGGTAGGTGAGGATAAAGGAGAGACGCTCAGTGTCCAGCTTATTAGGAACGCCTGTCCTGAGGCTGGTCCATCTGGTCATGTGACCACGCCCCTTGTGTGTCCTCAGATCAGCATGGCGTCCCTGTCTCTGGTAGAGGAGTTACTACAGAAGCCTCACAGGGACATTCTGGAGGTCCTGGTGTTGAGTTATCTGCGGGGGCGGGCTTACCTGTCTCCATCAGCTGCAGGTGTGGACGACAGACACACAGAGAGCAACGAGGACAGCGAGTGAGTCCGTCATATCTGTATCACATCTGCATCACCCCTGAACCTCACCTGTGTTCACCTGGTTCTCTGTTTGTCTCTGAAGCTTCCTGTCTGGTTCTCAGTGACTCTAGACCAGTTCAGTCCTTGGTTCCTCATAGAACCTTAGAGAATGTCAGAGACAGAGCAGCAGGTCAAACAGATAAATCAATCCATGTTTACTGATGTTTCTGTTTAAACGCGACATTTTCATTAACAAGATTCTGTGTGTGTGTGTGTGTGTGTGTGAGTGTGTGTGTGTGTGTGTGTGTGTGTGTGTGTGTGTCAGGGATCTGGAGGAGGACCCCTTCTTCTCTGACAGCTTGTTCTCAGACAGTCAGCTCCTTCCTCCTCCTCCTCCTCCCCTCCCCCCCTCTGCTCCTCTTCCCTCTGGACTGGGATCAACTGCTGATGTCATCAACAGGTAACAGGACCAGGAGTGTTTACGTGGTCTCAGACCACCACCTGAGTCCTGGTCCTTAGACAGCATCAGTGTCCGCAGAAACACCTGCACAGCTGACTGATTAAAACTGGAGAAGATGATAAGGTTCACTTATTGATCTGGTATCAATAAAGATTCAACTGGATGGTTTATTAGAGACGATATCTCACTCTGTTACAGAATACAGAAACACTCTGATTGAACAGAGTGGAGCATCTTTTAGCACACAAACAATCTTTGATTGACTCCAGGTTGAGTTGCAGAGTTCAGTCAGAGACGGATAGTGACATCACATCCTGACATCATAATCATCATCATCACCTGTAGTTTAATGTCAGTCAGTCAGAAAAATTATCATTTGTAAATTAATTCATTCATCACACTGCTGATTAATGTGTGTGTGTGTGTGTGTGTGTGTGTGTGTGTGTGTGTGTGTGTGTGTGTGTGTGTGTGTGTGTGTAGTTTCCTGTGTTTAGTTCCTGTTCAGGTTCGATCAGCTCAGCTGCTGCAGGAGGGAGGATACGAGTCATATGTTCACGACGCTCACACACTGGTCAGAGCACACACACACACACACATCAGAGAGCACCTCAGTTTACATTAGAGCTGAAACCATCAGTTGATCAATAGATCAATAATCTCATTGATTCATAGTGAAGAACTCTAAATGTGATCTGATGGTAAATTAGAGAACTTCCTGTTTGAAGTGTCTCACTGCGTCGTCATGACGGTTGACACACAAATGATTGATCTGCAGATTAATCAATAATGTTCCAGAGACCTGATCCTGATTCAGACCCTGGTCCAGAGTCTGGACCTTCCAACAGTCCTCAGTATAACAGGCTCCTCCCCCTCCTTCAGGTGACTGACTGCCAGTCTCTCTCTCAGTCGTGGGATTGGCCACCCAGTCTTCCTCCCTCCTCCTCCTCAGGTGAGGGGGAGGAGTTCTCCGAGGGTCATCTGTTCAAAGTTCTGTTTGACCGACTGGGACGCATCCTGGAGCAGGTACACACACCTGTCTGACCCCTAACCACTTGTCTGACCCCTAACCACCTGTCTGTCTGACCCCAAACCACCTGTCTGACCCCTAACCACCTGTCTGTCTGACCCCAAACCACCTGTCTGACCCCTAACCACCTGTCTGTCTGACCCCAAACCACCTGTCTGACCCCTAACCACCTGTCTGTCTGACCCCTAACCACCTGTCTGACCCCTAACCACCTGTCTGTCTGACCCCAAACCAGGTGACTCAGTGACTCACCTGCAGCAGATGTGTGTGTGTGATGACTCACCTGCAGCAGGTGTGTGTGTGTGTGTGTGATGATTCACCTGCTGCAGGTGTACCTATCTGTTTCCAGCCGTACGAGTTGAACCTGCAGCTGACGGCGGTTCTGTCCAGACTGTCGGCCTTCAACCATCCACTGCTGCATGAGTACCTGCTCAACCCCTACATACACCTGTCTCACTGCTCCAGGTCACTCTTCTCCGTCCTCATTAGGGTAAGACAGAGAGACAGACAAGTATCTATCAGAGCTGTCAGGTATCAGCCTGTCTGTCTGAGTCATCTGGCTTTTATTGTGAAAAGTAATGTATACTCGTCTGTCTGTCTGTCTGTCTGTCTCTCTGTCTCATCTGTCTACCTGTCTGTCTGTCTGTCTCTCAGGTGATGGGAGACTTGATGCAGAGGATCCAACACATTTCCAGTCTGACGGACAGACTGTTGAACACTAGGAGACGCCTGCTGGGACTGAGCCACAACACTGGGTAACTTCCTGTCTGTCTTCCTGCCTGTCTGTCTGCTTGTCTGTCTGTCTGTCTGCCTACCTGTCTGTCTCTCTACCTGTCTATCTGACCTCCAGTCCTCTGAACCTTTACCTGAGTTTACCTGTGGGCGTGTCCTCAGGCTGGAGTACCTGACCCTGCTGAGGGGGGTCATTGTCCTGGAGGAGTTCTGTAAAGAGCTTGCCGCCATTGTCTTCGTCAAACTGCCCCTGGACCAGCAGTGACTCACCTGGACCAGAACAGATTCACCTGGACCAGCTGGACAGGTACTTCTGACAAACCCGGGACAGGTATACACTGACCGGTACAGCTGACACAGGTGGACTAGGCAGTTTGGTACAGGTTCACCTGGTAGTCCTGCTGCACCTGGAACAGACAGGAAGTGGACTCACTATCTAAGATAAGACGCATCTTTATATCTTTATTGATCGATGTTGTGGTCTTCAGACCTGAATTAGAACCTGCAGGACCCTGAACAGGTCACTATCATCAGGGTTCAACTGTGACATCACTGTGACATCACTGTGTATTTCTTTATTGTGGTTGGATTGTACTGTGTCTCTGGTGAGAGAGCAGAGAGATTCATGTGATACAGACTCTGTAGACCTCCACCAAGACCAGACAGTCCTGCACGTCTGTCAGGTCCAGATCCACATCTGGATCCAGATCCAGATCCAGATGTGGATCTCAACATGTCTGAGTTTTTACCTCAAATCCAAACAAACTGACAAAGTGTTTAAAATGTGATGAAAGCTTCTGGCTCCGCCTCTCTAACCGGATCAGAACCAACAGTTTCTACTCTGGACCAGGATCCATCCCACAGACAGACAGACAGACAAACAGGTGAAAACATGAGCTCTGTGATGGAGGTGACGAGTAAATAAATATGACCCCTCCCCCACAGTCTCAGGTGTGGGCAGTACCTTCCTTCTCACCTGCTGAACATGTGGAAATCCACCTGCTTTTATGAATATTGAGCCCAGAGATCTGATTGGATAAAATCTTGCTGTAACAGAAGTCCTTTCCATCAGGTACTGATACTGAAACCTGGTCTGAGGTGGGTCACATGACCACATGTCACTGATGATGACATCATCATTATTAAGTTTCTACTGTTTTTAGTCCAACACACTAAGATTATTTAAATATTTAAGTGCAATTCAACTGGTTTAGTCCAAAGATGGATGAATGATGATGGATGGATGGATGGATGGATGGATGGATGGATGGATGGATGGATGTGAGCTCAGTGTGTCAATAGTTCTGATAAACATGATGTATGTTTGTTGTTGATTTTCAGTCAAACAGACGTTTGACATCTTTAAATTTCTGCCGTCAGAAACTTTTCTCTTTATTCAATCCATCACACTTTATTTTGATTGGTTCAAAGTGCCTTTCAGTCTGAGAGGGAAAATGTATTTATGTTCAGTGAGTAAAGAGAAAGAACACTGAATGATGATAATAATAATAATAATAATGATAATCACAGGAGAAATGACAAACAGTGAACGAAGCTTGTTCTTCAGACTCTGCTGTGTCACTTTAAATCCTTTGATCCATATTAGTGACAGTTTGAATGTTTGAATCTGCTGGAGTTTTAAATAAAGTTCTGACAGTTTGAACAAAGTCTGAACCTTTTGTCCAGATTGAACTGAATCTGTTTTTGTGTTGAGCTTCACACCTGATCGTGACCTGAGTGCTGATTGGCTGAATTCACTTTTCATTGACTCATGTCTGAACTGGGTATTGGTCTTTTTTTAGACCAGTTCAGCTGTGTCGCTGGTTTGACTGCTGTTACTGGTCTCTACGGTGTTGAATGAATCTGCTTGTTTTTATTTACATTTACATTGTTTTTAATTAAATTTGGTCTGAAAAAAAAATTAAATGTAAAAACAGTTTGTGACTCTTCGTGCTTCATACTCTTGATTTTCTTCATCGACGCTGGAATGGATGAGTTTTACACACTGATACTGAGTCTGTCAATAATCGATCAATAATCACTTCATGTGTTCAGTGTTTGAGTCTGTAAAGTTTCTGCAGCGCCTCCTGGTGCTTCAGCCCTGCATCAACACAACAACAACAACAACACAACAACTCAGAGGACAAAAGGTAACAATAATAAAAGTCTTAAAAACCTGGATGTGTTGGGGTTACAGATGTGAGAACAGGTGATGTAATAGATTACTTTATAATTTGTTGCTTTTATATTTATTGACATTAGAGTCTCATTATGTGTCCATCATATTTTAAGATTTATTATTCAGTTATTTAGTAAATGATAAACACACCAGGACAGATGCAGACATGATGACCAGTAAATAAAACCGTCAACTCTGAGTTTCCTGTAAATCTGTCCATGTTCAGATCAATGACAGCTATTGATCAGTGCCGATAGAAGCTCTGCAGTTAAATTCATCGATGACTTCTGTAACAGTGAATCCTCATTAGCTCTAAATTAAATTTTATGATTCCAGTATTGGAGGATGTGCAATTCATTTTTGATTTACTAGCTACACTCCAGCTTTTATTCTGAAGGTGTGCACCGGATGCGTGTGTATGTGTGTTGTGGAGTGTTGCGGGCTGGTCCCTCCCTGCAGCAGAGGAAGAGGAGGAGGAGCGGGAGCTGAAGGTCACAGCTGGAGGACCGTCATCACTGCGATCACCGATACTGATAATGATTATCGATTGACTGGTCGGATTCATCAGCTGCACGAGGAGCATTGGCCCGCCGTGAGACAGACGATCAGCTGCTGTATCTCCGTCTGTCTGTCTGTTTGTCTGCTGCCTGTCTGTCCGCCTCCATCACCAGCCTCCACCTGTCTCCCCGCCTGCGTGTCTCTACGCCCGTCGCTCCGCCATGGGGAACCGGGGGATGGAGGAGCTGATCCCGCTGGTGAACCAGCTCCAGGACGCCTTCTCCTCCATCGGCCAGAACGCCAGTCTCGACCTGCCGCAGATCGCAGTGGTGGGCGGGCAGAGCGCCGGGAAGAGCTCGGTGCTGGAGAACTTCGTGGGCAAGTGAGTGTACCTGTCTGTCTCTCCACCTGTCTGTCTCTCCACCTGTCTGTCTGCCTGCCTGCTGGTTATACATAACATTAAATGACATTATATTATATTACATGATATTCATGTATTGTACAGTAGGTTATATTACAGTGTTAAACATTATATTAGATTATATTACATTTTATTATTATAGATTAGATTACATTAAATCACATTACATTACGGTACATTGCATTAGATTAGATGTATTATGTTTTGTATTGTACAGTATATTATTTTAGATCACATACATTACAGTACATTACATTATAGTACATTATTGTACATTAAATTACAATATTATATATCATACATTTTATTATTATACATTATTATATATTAAATTACAATATATTATATAATACATCTTACTATTATACATTATTATATATTAAATTACATTACATTAGTTCATATTAGATGACATAATTATACATGAGATTACAGGACATGAGACATATTTGTGCATTTAATAAAAAGCTTTTCCTTCAGACTGAAGAATCTTCAAAGATTTGATTGAAATTTTAACTTTATTTTTGTTAGATTTTGTGTTTCTCGTTGATGAACTAGTTTAATATTTTTTTCTATGTCCTATATTTAATGTTTTTTTGGTTCCCATATTATTTGATCTGTTCAGCATTTTTTATTTAGAGAAGTGTTATATTCATAAATTGATATTATTATACTCTGAGAGTATCAGGCAGAAAATCACTGCTAAAACTTTATTGATGAAGTTGTTTTAGACAATAACAATCAAATATAAATTAGAAATGACACATGTAGCAAAGTTAATAATAAACTATTAAAGATATGACATCACAGTTCTAAGACACAGACCTCCATTGTCATAGCAACAATAATAATCACTTGGTTGAACTCGTGGATAAAACAAACATTGATTATTGGTTTGTAAACAAACAGCGGCCTCAACCTCATGTGTCAGTGTGTGTTCAGTGTGTGTGTTCAGTGTGTGTGTTCAGTGTGTGTTCAGTGTGTGTGCAGTGTGTGTGTGCAGTGTGTGTGTTCAGTGTGTGTGTGCAGTGTGTGTGTCAGTGTGTGTGTTCAGTGTGTGTGTCAGTGTGTGTGTTCAGTGTGTGTTCAGTGTGTGTTCAGTGTGTGTTCAGTGTGTGTTGCAGTGTGTGTGTGCAGTGTGTGTGTGCAGTGTGTGTGTGCAGTGTGTGTGTGCAGTGTGTGTGTTCAGTGTCGGGCTGGTCCTGACCTGATCAGGGAGCTGGTTTTGGCCTTGAGTGCATCCAGGTCTGAAGAGTCGATGATATTGGTTTGTAAACAAACAGCGGCCTAAACCTGACGTGTCACCTGACCTCCTCCAATCCTGCTTACATCATCACAATGGCCACTAGAGGGCGCCGTCATTCTGCCTGACGACCTGAAGCTCCTGAGTTTAGTTCTTCTTCGGTGATTAAAAACTGATTTTTCAGTTTGTTCTTCCACAGAACGAAATGAACTCTGAAGCTAACTAACTTAGCATGTGATTTATTTTCACTTCAAGAAAAACATTCAACTGTCAGGTTTTGGACTTGAGTGCATCCAGGTCTGAAGAGTCGATGATGTTGATTGGCTCTCTGATTAAAGCTGAGACACGATTGGCTGAATATTTTTATCTTCCGCCTCACCCCTGAGGATGAGGAGGGTCGCTCTCTCTCTCTCTCCCTCTCTCGCTCCCCCCTCCCTCTCTCTCCTCTCATTGGTTGGTGTTGGTCATGTGACTCAGCAGGGTTCTGGTTGAAGCAGCATCACATGACAATAAGAGCGTAATGTGTGTGTGTAGGTGGAGAGCTGCAGTGTCTGAATCCCCCACAGTTAGCTCTATCTCTGTCTCTGTCTCTGTCTCTCTCTCTCTCTCTGTCTCTCTCTCTCTCTCTGTCTCTCTCTCTCTCTCTGTCTCTCTCTCTGTCTCTGTCTCTGTCTCTCTCTCTGTCTCTCTCTCTCTCTCTGTCTCTCTCTCTGTCTCTGTCTCTGTCTCTCTCTCTGTCTCTCTCTCTCTCTCTGTCTCTCTCTCTGTCTCTGTCTCTGTCTCTCTCTCTCTCTCTCTCTCTGTCTCTCTCTCT
>NW_019525515.1:183557-184119 GCF_002814215.2 Seriola lalandi dorsalis
TTTTCATGTGAGCAAAAGTATTGGAACATGTGACTGACAGGTGTGTATTGTTGCCCAGGTGTGTCCTATTACACTGATTATTCAAACAATAAATAGCACTGAATGTCTACGCTCAGTTTCAGATTTGGATTTTATAGTTTTTATATATAGCATTTATAGTTAGAGGTGTAACCAACATGAAAACCAGAGAACTGTCTCTGGGTGAAGCTGAGAGAAGATGGAAAATCAATCAGAGCCGTTGCACAAACATTGGCCGTAGCCAGTACGACCATTATGAATGTCCTGAAGAAGAAAGAAAGCACTGGTGTACTAAGTAACAGTGATCGAACGGGTAGACCGAGGAAAACAGCAGCTGTTGAGGACAGAAACGTTGTGACAGCTGTAAAGAAAGACCCTAAAACAACTGTTAGTGACATCAGCAACAACCTCCAGAGGGCAGGAGTGAAGGGATCAGAATCTACTGTTCGCAGAAGACTTCATGAACAACAGAACAGAGGCTACACCAGAAGATACAAACCACTCATTAGCAAGAGGAATAAGAAGGCCAGGCTGGAATTTGCTA
>NW_019525515.1:184139-187021 GCF_002814215.2 Seriola lalandi dorsalis
TCTCTCTCTCTCTCTGTCTCTCTCTCTCTGTCTCTCTCCCTCTCTCCCTCTCTCTCTCTGTCTCTCTCTGTCTCTCTCTCCCTCTCTCTCTCTGTCTCTCTCTGTCTCTCTCTCCCTCTCTCCCTCTCTCTCTCTGTCTCTCTCTCTCCCTCTCTCTCTCTGTCTCTCTCTCTCTGTCTCTCTCTCTCTCTGTCTCTCTCTCTCCCTCTCTCTGTCTGTCTCTCTCTCTCTCTGTCTCTCTGTCTCTCTCTCTGAGGATGTTGTGACGATGTCTCTCCTCGAGCTGCAGGAGTCACATCAGCTCATAGAACATGCTGTACAGTAGAATAGAATTACACCTGTCATTATGAACTAAACCTGACATTTCTCCCCCTCCTTCTACTCCCCCTCCTCCTCTCTTCCTCTCCTCCTCTCCCCCTCCTCCCCCTCCTCTCCTCCTCTCAGAGACTTCCTCCCTCGTGGTTCAGGTATCGTCACCCGGCGCCCCCTGGTGCTGCAGCTCATCACCTGTCCCACAGGTGAGACATGGCGTCACACTGCAGACACAGAGTGTGTGTTTAGTTCTTTGATCTGACTCAGATGTGTGTGTGTGTGTGTGTGTGTGTGTGTGTGTGTGTGTGTGTGTGTGTGTGTGTGTGTGTGTGTGTGGTCAGAGTACGCTGAGTTCCTGCACTGCAAAGGGAAGAAGTTCACAGACTTTGATGAAGTTCGTCAGGAGATCGAGGCCGAGACGGATCGAGTGACTGGACACAACAAGGGGATCAGTCCAGTTCCCATCAACCTGAGAGTCTACTCCCCCAATGGTAACACACTAACACACACACACAAACACACACACACAAACACACACACTGACACACACCAGCTCATTGGAATAAACCAATGAATCAACATGGCTTCTCGGCTCAAACTACAAACTGTGAACAGGATGTGTGTGTGTGTGTGTGTGTGTGTGTGTGTGTGTGTGTGTGTGTGTGTGTGTGTGCGTGCGCATGGTCAGTGTTGAACCTGACTCTGGTGGATCTTCCTGGGATGACTAAAGTCCCGGTGGGGGACCAGCCGGCCGACATCGAGCACCAGATCAGAGAAATGTTGATGCAGTTTGTCACCAAGGACAACTGCCTCCTATTGGCTGTTTCTCCCGCCAACTCTGACCTCGCCAACTCTGATGCTCTGAAGATCGCCAAGGAGGTCGACCCGCAAGGTTAGAGTCCACTGCCACACCTCCACACCTCCTGTATCTCTCTCATCAGGTTCAGAGCATGTTGTGTATCTCAGTCTGGGTGTCTTGCTTCTCTGTTGGAGGTGGGGGTCTTTCACCTGCCTGTGTTCACGGTCTGATGCTTGTTATGTATTTGGCGGGTTTACATAAAGCGTTTAAAATGTGTGTGTGTACAGGTCTGAGGACCATCGGTGTGATCACCAAACTGGATCTGATGGATGAAGGAACTGATGCCAGGGACATCCTGGAGAACAAGCTGCTGCCGCTCCGCAGAGGTACAGAGACATCACAGAGCCCAGAGTCTCCACAGGGCGCTTCCACAAACACCTCACATGCAGGCTGTCGTTAGAGGCTACAAATTACCAATGTTCCCTCAACGCCTCACATGCAGGCTGTCGTTAGAGGCTACAAATTACCAATGTTCCCTCAACGCCTCACATGCAGGCTGTCGTTAGAGGCTACAAATTACCAATGTTCCCTCAACGCCTCACATGCAGGCTGTCGTTAGAGGCTACAAATTACCAATGTTCCCTCAACGCCTCACATGCAGGCTGTCGTTAGAGGCTACAAATTACCAATGTTCCCTCAACGCCTCACATGCAGGCTGTCAGGCCAGATTTGAAGGTCCCCAGGTTAATGGTAAGAGACATACTAAAATATGAGGACAGGACCCAGGGGGGACCCTGAGGACCTCCACAGGCCAGAGGAAGAAACCAATCAACAACTGTAGTAGATCTCCCAACCTCTTAACCACACCTCCAGGTGTAGAAACCTATGTCAGGTAACCATAGCAACTGATGTGAACTGTGTCAGGTTACATCGGGGTGGTGAATCGCAGTCAGAAGGACATCGACGGGAAGAAGGACATCAATGCAGCACTGCAGGCCGAGAGGAAGTTCTTCCTGTCTCACCCGGCATACCGACACCTGGCTGACCGCATGGGAACCGCCTTCCTGCAGAAAATCCTCAACCAGGTAACTGCACAAGCACAGCACTCACCTTCATTTTAGATGTCTAGAACTCCTTTTCTGAAGTGAGATGTTGAGAGGGATCAGTCTCTGTCGGTGAGGCGTCTCATGGGGTCTCAGATCATCCTGAGAACGCCAGGGTCACAACATCCACAGACGGTTTATCAGACTAATGTGAACACGTGAGTCTCAGTCAGGTTCTTCACACTGATACTCGCTCTCTGCTTCCTCTGTAACTATAGTAACAGAACATTTTTCTGTCACCCCTAGCAACTTACCAACCACATCCGGGACACGTTGCCAGGGTTACGCAGCAAATTGCAGAGCCAGCTGCTGTCCATTGAGAAGGAGGTGGAGGAGTACAAGAACTTCAGACCTGACGACCCAAGCCGCAAGACCAAGGCTCTGCTGCAGTAAATACACACACTAATACACACTAATACACACACTAATACACACTAATACATACACTAATACACACTAATACACACACTAATACACACACTAATACACACTAATACACACACTAATACACACACTAATACACACTAATACACACACTAATACACACTAATACACACACTAATACACACTAATACACACACTAATACACACACTAATACACACTAATACACACACTAATACACACACTAATACACACACTAATACACACACTAATACACACTAATACA
>NW_019525515.1:187041-188590 GCF_002814215.2 Seriola lalandi dorsalis
AAGGGAAAACCTAAAAAGAGTAAAAATGAGGGTCTTAGAAAAGCAAGAAACTGGTTAGCAGAATCCAGGAAAAGGCACGAAGGAATAAAAAAAGGGTAAAGAAGAGAAAAAGACAGAGACAAAGACTGAAGTAACGACTTTGACCGACAGAGAAGATGACAATGTCGTAGTGAGAGGAAGCCACAGAGCAGACATTGCATTGGGACCAGAACCAGATCCTCCACCCGACCCGGACCAGAGGCAGACATGATCTGCAGGATACTCTGACTTAAGACAGGTAGAACAGGTACACTCCCCTCCAAAAGTATTGGAACAATGAGGCCAATTCCTTTACTTTTGCTGCAGACTGGAAACATTTGGGTTTAACATCAAAAGATGAATATGAGACAAGAGATCAACATTTCAGCTTTTATTTCCAGGTGTTTACATCTGGATCTGATAAGCACCTTAGAAGATAGCACCTTTTATTTTGAACACACCCATTTTTCATGTGAGCAAAAGTATTGGAACATGTGACTGACAGGTGTGTATTGTTGCCCAGGTGTGTCCTATTACACTGATTATTCAAACAATAAATAGCACTGAATGTCTACGCTCAGTTTCAGATTGGGATTTTATAGGTTTTATATATAGCATTTATAGTTAGAGGTGTAACCAACATGAAAACCAGAGAGCTGTCTCTGGGTGAAGCTGAGAGAAGATGGAAAATCAATCAGAGCCGTTGCACAAACATTGGCCATAGCCAGTACAACCATTATGAATGTCCTGAAGAAGAAAGAAAGCACTGGTGTACTAAGTAACAGTGATCGAATGGGTAGACCGAGGAAAACAGCAGCTGTTGAGGACAGAAACGTTGTGAGAGCTGTAAAGAAAGACCCTAAAACAACTGTTAGTGACATCAGCAACAACCTCCAGAGGGCAGGAGTGAAGGAATCAGAATCTACTGTTCGCAGAAGACTTCATGAACAACAGAACAGAGGCTACACCAGAAGATACAAACCACTCATTAGCAAGAAGAATAAGAAGGCCAGGCTGGAATTTGCCAAAAAAGTACAGAGACGAGCATCAAAACTTCTGGGACAAAGTTTTATGGACTGATGAGACAAAGATGAACCTTCACCAAAGTGATGGAAAGGCTAAAGTTTGGAGAAAGAAAGGATCTGCTCATGATCCCAAACATACAAGCTCATCTGTGAAACACGGTGGAGGTGATGTCATGGCTTCTTCTGGGACGGGCTCATTAGTCTTCATTGATGATGTAACACATGATGGCAGCAGCAAAATGAACTCAGAAGTCTACAGAAACATTTTGTCTGCCAATTTAAAGAAAGATGCAACCAAACTGATTGGGAGATCCTTCATCATGCAGCAAGATAATGACCCAAAATGCATTGCAATAACAACAAAGGAGTTCATCAGGGGCAAGAAGTGGAAGGTTTTAGACTGGCCAAGTCAATCTCCAGACTTAAACCCTACAGAGCATTTTACCTGCTAAAGAAGAGACTGAAGGGAGAAACCCCCCAAAACAAACAACATCTGAAAGAGGCTG
>NW_019525515.1:188610-191743 GCF_002814215.2 Seriola lalandi dorsalis
TAATACACACTAATACACACTAATACACACTAATACACACACTAATACACACACTAATACACACACTAATACACACTAATACACACTAATACACACACTAATACACACTAATACACACACTAATACACACTAATACACACACTAATACACACACTAATACACACTAATACACACACTAATACACACATTAATACACACACTAATACACACACTAATACACACACTAATACACACAAATACACACTAATACACACACTAATACACATTAATACACACACTAATACACATTAATACACACACTAATACACACACTAATACACATTAATACACACACTAATACACACACTAATACACACACTAATACACATTAATACACACATTAATACACACACTAATACACACACTAATACACACACTAATACACACACTAATACACACTAATACACACACTAATACACACTAATACACACACTAATACACATTAATACACACATGACAAGCCAACATATGACAAAGAATAACTCGACGAATTCACAATTCACATAACAACTCAACACCACCTCACTGATGAGTTAAAAAAACGTGTGTGTGTGTGTGTGTGTGTGTGTGTGTGTGTGTGTGTGTGTGTGTGTGTGTGTGTGTGTGTCAGGATGGTGCAGCAGTTTGCAGTGGACTTTGAGAAGCGGATCGAAGGATCTGGAGATCAGGTCGACACCTATGAGCTGTCGGGAGGAGCCAAGATCAACCGGATCTTCCACGAACGCTTCCCATTTGATCTGGTCAAGGTAACACACACACACACACACACACACTCTGTCTCTCTCTCTAACATTGTGACGGTAGCCACATAAAAGTGTGTGTGTGTGTGTGTGTGTGTGTGTGTGTGTGTGTGCAGTTGGAGGGTGATGAGAAGACCCTTCGTAAAGAGATCAGCTACGCCATCAAGAACATCCATGGAATCAGGTGAGTCTAAAGCCCTAGTGTGTTCAGGTGTGTGTTCAGGTGCGTTCAGGTGTGTGTCGCAGTATGTGTGTCTCACAATACCTGGTTGGAACCTGACTCACCTGTGTTCTGTGTCCAGGACTGGTCTGTTTACACCTGACATGGCGTTTGAGACAATCGTGAAGCGTCAGATCGCTCAGATCAAAGAGCCGTGTCAGAAATGTGTCGACATGGTGATCAGTGAGCTGGTGAACACCGTCAGGCAGTGTACACAAAAGGTACTACTACTAGTAGTACTACTACTGCTACTGCTTTGGTTTCACATAACATTTCCTGTTGTTCTCAATCTTTGACCTCTGACCTCTATGTTGTTCACAGTTAGCTCAATATCCAATGCTCAGAGAGGAGATGGAGAGAATTGTCACTCAGCACATCAGAGACCGAGAGAGTCGCACCAAAAACCAGGTCTGTCACATGATCACTGCTTCATGTTTCTGACACCAGCTGGGTACACAGTCTGATTCATCCCTTCATATTCATCCTTCATATTCATCCCGTCATTATTCATCCCTCATATTCATCCTTTCATTGTTCATCCTTCATATTGATTCTGTCATTCTTCATCCTTCATATTGATTCTGTCATTCTTCATCCTTCATATTCATCCTTTCATTGTTCATCCTTCGTATTGATTCTGTCATTCTTCATCCTTCATATTCATCCTTTCATTATTCATCCTTTCATTGTTCATCCTTCATATTGATTCTGTCATTCTTCATCCTTCATATTCATCCTTTCATTATTCATCCTTTCATTCTTCATCCTTCATATTGATTCTGTCATTCTTCATCCTTCATATTCATCCTTCATATTCATCCCGTCATTACTCATCCCTCATATTCATCCTTTCATTGTTCATCCTTCATATTCATCCTTTCATTATTCATCCTTTCATTGTTCATCCTTCATATTGATTCTGTCATTCTTCATCCTTCATATTCATCCTTTCATTCTTCATCCTTCATATTCATCCTTTCATTATTCATCCTTCATATTCATCCTGTCATCATTCATTCTTCATATTCATCCTTTCATTATTCATCCTTCGTATTCATCCTTTCATATTCACACTGTCATTATTCATTCTTCATAGTCATCCTTTCATATTCATCCTTCATATTCATACTGTCATTATTCATCCTTTCATTGTTCATCCTTTCATTGTTCCTCATTTGTATTCATCCTTCATATTCATCCTCTCATTATTCATCCTTTTATTGTTCATCATTCACATATTCATCCTTTCATTATTCATCCTTTTATTGTTCATCATTCACATTCATCCTTCGTATTCATCCTTCATATTCATCCTCTCATTATTCATCCTTCGTATTCATCCTTCCATATTCATCATTTCATTATTCAGCCTTCATATTCATCCTGTCATTATTCATTCTTCATATTCATCCTTTCATATTCATCATTTCATTATTCAGCCTTCATATTCATCCTGTCATTATTCATCCTTCATATTCATCCTTTCATTGTTCATCCTTTCATTGTTCATCCTTCGTATTCATCCTTTCTATTCATCTTTCATGAAGTGAGCTGTGAGCCTGTCCGTAGATCCTCACCTGTCTGTCTGTCTCTACCTGTCTGTCTCTTCCTGTCTTTCTCTACCTGTCTGTCTGTCTCTATGTGTGTGTCTATTCCTGTCTGTCTCTTTGTGTGTGTCTCTACCTGTGTGTCTCTACCTGTCTGTCTGTCTGTCTCAACCTGTCTGTCTCTACGTGTGTGTCTCTACCTGTCTGTCTCTACGTGTGTGTCTCTATCTGTCTGTCTCTATGTGTGTGTCTCTTTCTGTCTGCCTGTCTCTTCCTGTCTTTCTCTACCTGTCTGTCTCTTCCTGTCTGTGTGTTTCTTCCTGTCTTTCTTTACCTGTCTGTCTCTTCCTGTCTGTCTCTACCTGTCTGTCTCTTCCTGTCTGTCTCTACCTGCCTGTCTGTCTCTACCTGTCTGTCTCTTCCTGTCTGTCTCCACCTGTCTGTCTGTCTCTTCCCGTCTGCCTCTTCCCGTCTGTCTCTACCTGTCTGTCTCTTCCTGTCTGTCTCTACCTGTCTGTCTGTCTCTACCTGTCTTTCTGTCTCTACCTGTCTTTCTGTCTCTACCTGTCTGTCTCTACCTGTCTGTC
>NW_019525515.1:191763-192870 GCF_002814215.2 Seriola lalandi dorsalis
TATTGATTCTGTCATTCTTCATCCTTCATATTCATCCTTTCATTGTTCATCCTTCGTATTCATCCTTTCATTATTCATCCTTGTATTGATTCTATCCTTCGTATTGATTCTGTCATTATTCATCCTTTCATTGTTCATCCTTCATATTCATCCCGTCATTATTCATCCCTCATATTCATCCTGTCATTCTTCATCCTTCATATTGATTCTGTCATTCTTCATCCTTCATATTCATCCTTTCATTGTTCATCCTTCGTATTGATTCTGTCATTATTCATCCTTTCATTGTTCATCCTTCATATGGATTCTGTCATTGTTCATCCTTTCATATTCATCCTTCATATTCATCCTTTCATTGTTCATCCTTCGTATTGATTCTGTCATTATTCATCCTTTCATTGTTCATCCTTCATATTCATCCCGTCATTATTCATCCCTCATATTCATCCTTTCATTATTCATCCTTTCATTGTTCATCCTTCATATTGATTCTGTCATTCTTCATCCTTCATATTGATTCTGTCATTATTCATCCCTCATATTCATCCTTTCATTGTTCATCCTTCGTATTGATTCTGTCATTATTCATCCTTTCATTGTTCATCCTTCGTATTGATTCTGTCATTATTCATCCTTTCATTGTTCATCCTTCATATTGATTCTGTCATTATTCATCCTTTCATTGTTCATCCTTCATATTGATTCTGTCATTCTTCATCCTTCATATTCATCCTTTCATTGTTCATCCTTCGTATTCATCCTTTCATTATTCATCCTTCGTATTGATTCTGTCATTCTTCATCCTTCATATTCATCCTTTCATTGTTCATCCTTCGTATTCATCCTTTCATTATTCATCCTTCGTATTGATTCTGTCATTCATTCATCCTTCATATTCATCCTTTCATTATTCATCCTTCGTATTCATCCTTTCATATTCACACTGTCATTATTCATTCTTCATAGTCATCCTTTCATATTCATCCTTCATATTCATACTGTCATTATTCATCCTTTCATTGTTCATCCTTTCGTTGTTCCTCATTTGTATTCATCCTTCATATTCATCCTCTCATTATTCATCCTTTTATTGTTCATCATTCACAT
>NW_019525515.1:192890-194766 GCF_002814215.2 Seriola lalandi dorsalis
CACCTGTCTGTCTGTCTCTTCCCGTCTGCCTCTTCCTGTCTGTCTCTACCTGTCTGTCTCTACCTGTCTGTCTCTTCCTGTCTGTCTCTACCTGTCTGTCTGTCTCTACCTGTCTTTCTGTCTCTACCTGTCTGTCTCTACCTGTCTGTCTCTTCCTGTCTGTCTCTACCTGTCTGTCTCTACCTGTCTGTCTCTTCCTGTCTGTCTCTACCTGTCTTTCTCTACCTGTCTGTCTGTCTCTTCCTGTCTGTCTCTACCTGTCTGTCTGTCTCTTCCTGTCTGTCTCTACCTGTCTTTCTGTGTCTTCCTGTCTGTTTCTACCTGTCTGTCTGTCTCTTCTTGTCTGTCTCTACCTGTCTGTCTGGTTCTTCCTGTCTGTCTATACCTGTCTGTCTCTACCTGTCTGTCTGTCTCTTCTTGTCTGTCTCTACCTGTCTGTCTCTTCCGATCTGTCTCTACCTGTCTGTCTCTTCCTGTCTGTCTCTACCTGTCTGTCTCAACCTGTCTGTCTCTACCTGTCTGTCTGTCTCTACCTGTCTGTCTCTACCTGTCTGTCTGTCTCTTCCTGTCTGTCTCTACCTGTCTGTCTCTACCTGTCTTTCTCTACCTGTCTGTCTGTCTCTTCCTGTCTGTCTCTACCTGTCTGTCTCAACCTGTCTGTCTCTACCTGTCTGTCTCTACCTGTCTGTCTGTCTCTACCTGTCTGTCTGTCTCTTCCTGTCTGTCTCTACCTGCCTGTCTCTACCTGTCTGTCTCTACCTGTCTGTCTCTACCTGTCCGTCTGTCTCTTCCTGTCTGTCTCTACCTGTCTGTCTCTACCTGTCTGTCTCAACCTGTCTGTCTCTACCTGTCTGTCTCTACCTGTCTGTCTGTCTCTACCTGTCTGTCTGTCTCATCCTGTCTGTCTCTACCTGCCTGTCTCTACCTGTCTGTCTCTACCTGTCTGTCTGTCTCTACCTGTCTGTCTGTCTCTACCTGTCTGTCTCTACCTGTCTGTCTCTACCTGTCTGTCTCTACCTGTCTTTCTCTTCCTGTCTGTCTGTCTCTACCTGTCTGTCTGTCTCTACCTGTCTGTCTCTACCTGCCTGTCTCTTCCTGTCTGTCTCTACCTGCCTGTCTCTACCTGTCTGTCTCTACCTGTCTGTCTGTCTCTACCTGTCTGTCTGTCTCTTCCTGTCTGTCTCTACCTGTCTGTCTCTACCTGCCTGTCTCTACCTGTCTGTCTATACCTGTCTGTCTCTACCTGTCTGTGTCTTCCTGTCTGTCTCAACCTGCCTGTCTCAACCTGTCTGTCTCTACCTGTCTGTCTCTACCTGTCTGTCTCTACCTGTCTGTCTCTACCTGTCTGTCTCTACCTGTCTGTCTCTACCTGTCTGTCTCTACCTGTCTGTCTCTACCCCTCCCCCTCAGGTGATGCTGTTGATTGACATTGAGCTGGCCTACATGAACACTAACCATGAAGACTTCATCGGCTTCGCAAAGTAAGAAACAAACACACATACACTCCCCTAGAGTCTCGGAACAATGAGGCCAGTTCCTTTGTTTTTGCTGCAGACTGGAAACATTTGGGTTTGACATCAAAAGATGAATATGAGACAAGAGATCAACATTTCAGCTTTTATTTCCAGGTGTTTACATCTGGATCTGATAACCACCTTAGAAGATAGCACCTTTTATTTTGAACACACCCATTTTTCATGTGAGCAAAAGTATTGGAACATGTGACTGACAGGTGTGTATTGTTGCCCAGGTGTGTCCTATTACACTGATTATTCAAACAATAAATAGCACTGAATGTCTACGCTCAGTTTCAGATTGGGATTTTATAGCATTTATAGTTAGAGGTGTAACC
Organism: Seriola lalandi dorsalis; assembly: GCF_002814215.2. NCBI lineage: Eukaryota > Metazoa > Chordata > Actinopteri > Carangiformes > Carangidae > Seriola > Seriola lalandi. Next base: position 194,743 of record NW_019525515.1, read on the forward strand.
AACATGAAAACCAGAGAGCTGTCT
>NW_019525515.1:194786-204329 GCF_002814215.2 Seriola lalandi dorsalis
GGTGAAAGTCTGGAAAAGCATCACAGAAGAAGAATCAACAGTTTGGTGATGTCAGTGGGTCACAGGCTTCATGCAGTTATTGCAACTAAATATTAAGTCTTATTCACTTTAATCCATTTTAAGTCTATCTGTTCTGTTCCAATACTTTTGCTCACCTAAGAATTTGGTGTTCTGTTACAAATAATGCTATTTTCTAAGCTGTGCATCAGATCCAGATGTAAACACCTGGAAATAAAAGCTGAAATGTTGATCTCTTGTCTCATATTCATCTTTTGATGTCAAACCCAAATGTTTCAGTCTACAGCAAAAACAAAGGAACTGGCCTCATTGTTCCGAGACTCTAGGGGAGTGTATACTCTAACTCATCTGATAAATAAACATACAGATAATCATCATCATTAGAGGAGGAGGAGGAGGAGGAGGAGTTGACACTTGAACTAACTGACAATCACATCTAATGAACAGAACAGGAAGTAAATACCTACAGAATATAAGTGTCGATGGATGTAGATAGAGAGAAGAAGAAAGTAAACACATTTGTCTGGACCCACATCTGTGTTTGACAGTATCAGATAATAAACACTGTCCTGATGTGTGTGTGTGTGTGTGTGTGTGTGTGTGTGTGTGTGTGTGTGTGTGTGTGTGTGTGTGTGTGTGTGTGTGTCAGCGCTCAGCAGAAGAGCAGTCAGATGCACAAGAAGAAAGCAGCAGGAAACCAGGTGAGTCTCTACAGGTAACCTGGGGGAGGAGGTGTCCTTATTCACGTTTCTCTCTTCTCACTCTGTCTTCATCCTCCTCCCTGCCTTCGTTGCCACGGCAACCAGGACGAGATCATGGTGAGTGGCTCTGTGTGTGTGTGTGTTCTCAGGAAGTCATGTCACTCATTCTGCTGATTGATCTCTGATCAGTGAAACCTGAGAACTGATCAGTTATCACCATAGTAACATCAGCTGATTCTCTGATAAACAATGATGACTGTCTGAATGTTTTATTAATATTATTTATTAATTAGTGATTTGACTTCCTGTTGACTTTTGACTTTGTGAATATGTTGCTAACATTGAATAAAGGTGGTTTAAAAAACACCTGGATTTGCCTGCTTCCTGCTACAGTTCAGAAGATAATCAATCATGAACTAATCAATTAGTGATAATGATCAGTGAAGAGGGAAACATCTCAGTATGTGTGTTGTCTCACTGTGTCTGTGTCGATGACATCACGGCTCATCTGGTGTGTGCAGGTGATCCGTAAAGGTTGGCTCACCATCAACAACATCGGCATCATGAAGGGCGGAGCTAAAGAGTACTGGTTTGTCCTGACTGCAGAGACGCTGTCCTGGTACAAAGATGACGAGGTAACACACACACACACACACACACACACACACACACACACATACACACATAGCCCCCTGTTTTCTGCTGATGTTAGCGTTAGCTCCTTGCATGCTTGTTTGTTAACCGTTCTTCCTCTATCTTGCCATTGTTTATGCTTCCGGGCATCCCCTGGTAACCATGGCAACCCCATGTTTAATGTCCCAATGCTATGAACTTTGGGTAATTCCCTCAGGCAAAGTCTGCACAAATGCGGACTTTCAGAAAGTGTGAATAAAGAACTGAAAATGTCTTTAGAGACTCATGTCCTCGATGGTTTGGGGACAGAACTAAGACCTCACAGACTGACCAGGAACAAACCTCCAAGTCTGTGAGTCTGTGAGGGGGGGCACTGGGATTGGGCCTACCTGTCGTCCTGACACAGAGTCACAGCAGACGATCCTCTGTTCCCTAGCATCACTGTGACCTTTGACCCTGATCAGTCCTCTTTAATGTGGCTGTGTCTCCCCGTTCAGGAGAAGGAGAAGAAGTACATGCTTCCTGTGGACAACCTGAAACTGAAAGACATTGAGAAAAGCTTCATGTCCAGCAAACACATCTTCGCTCTGTTCAACACTGAGCACAGGTCTGTGACACCCCGATTAATATTATTGATATTGATCAATTGATATTGATATTACCTGATCAGCAGCAGAGTGCAGGTGATCGACTCTGGTGTTTGTTGTAGGAATGTGTACAAGGACTACCGTCAGCTGGAGCTGGCCAGTGAGTCTCAGGAGGAGGTGGACAGCTGGAAGGCTTCTTTCCTACGAGCCGGAGTGTACCCTGAACGCAGCGTGGTACAGCTCTGTATTATTACTAACTACATTTAACATTATTAGTCATTATTAGATCATATTTACTTCATCATCATGTTTCATTATGATATGATGATGTCACATGTTCAGTGGGTCTGTGCTGATGTTGTGCTCTGTCCCTCCTGCAGGACAAAGAGAAGGTGAGTCCCTCTGTCTTCTTACCTGCTTACAGCTGTTAGCATACAGCTACAGGTACAGACAGGTATCAGGCGGGGCTAATCAGCAGCATGTTGTCTCAGGTGGAGGTGGAGGAGTCGAGCGGCGATGGGCAGATCCACAGTCTGGACCCACAGCTGGAGCGACAGGTGGAGATCGTCAGGAACCTGGTGGATTCCTACTTGTCCATCATCCACCGCACCGTCAGAGACCTGATCCCCAAGACCATCATGCACCTGATGGTCAACAACGTACGCCACAATCAGACACACACACACACACAAACTGATAAACACTGATACACACACAGTCATGTGACCTCTCTGCTCCTCAGACGAAGGAGTTCATCCACGCCGACCTCCTCGCTCAGCTCTACTCCTGCGGAGACCAGAACTCCCTGATGGAGGAGTCCCAGGAACAGGTGAGACTCTGAGACACAGACAGACAGACAGACAGGCAGAGAGACAGACAGACAGACAGAGACAGACGGACAGGCAGACAGACAGAGAGAAAGATAGGAGAACAGACAGAGAGACAGACAAACAGACAGACAGACAGACAGAGAGACAGACAGACAGACAGAGACAGACGGACAGGCAGACAGACAGAGAGAAAGATAGGAGAACAGACAGAGAGACAGACAAACAGACAGACAGACAGACAGACAGACAGACAGACAGACAGAGACAGACGGACAAGCTGAATCTGGCCACACTGATCAGGCACTGATTAGCATTGTATTAGTTTTCTGGGCCGTTACTTACGCCGACACAGACTGAGGCTGAGTCCAGCTGTGATGCCGTGACCAGACTGAGGCAGGGAGGGAGCAGCAGGGATGTGGAGGCTTTCTGGAGAGGCGGGGGTGTCAGGAGGCTTAATGTGAAGTGACTGATCACAGTGAACTCAGGTTTGCTGCTTGTGTTTGCTGAGAGTGTCTGTTTGTTTGTTGTTTGTTTGTTTGTGAAGATTATGTAAATAAAGTATTTTTAAAAATCTCTCTATCTCTCTCTTTCTTTCTCTCCCTATCTCTTTGTCTCTCACCCAGGCTCAGCACCGTGATGAGATGTTGAGGATGTACCACGCTCTGCGCGAAGGCCTCAACATCATCGGTGACATCAGCACCTCCACCATCACCACAGCGATGCCTCCACCTGTCGACGACTCCTGGCTGCAGGTGACGGGGATGCCGTCGGGACGCAGGTAACCTAGCAACAGGTCAGCTATTCCACAGGTACAGTGCAGGTGTTCAACCTCACTGAGGTGGTCTGTTGTCTCTCTCTCCAGGTCTCCTATGTCCAGTCCGACCCCCCAGCGTCGGGCCCCTCCTGGACCCCCTCGCCCAGGCGGTCGTGCAGCCCCAGGGCCCCCCTCTCGTCCCGCAGTGTCACCTGACCCTGGACCCCCTCCGTCTGTCCCCTCCCGGCCCAACAGAGCACCCCCACCTGGAGTCCCCAGGTAACCACGCACCCAGATTTCAGTCTGATTATTTTATTTGAACATGTAAAATGTGAAATTTCCCACACTCTCAAGTTATCTGAATGCAGCATGAATGTGGTTCAAGGTGTTTTCAGGTGTTCAGGTCAGAGTGGTGAAGTGTCACTGTGTCCAGTTTGATTGTAACACACACACAGAGACAATTACAAAATAAAAGTAATTTCCTGTTTTAAATCAGCAGTTATGAGTCAAAATAAACTTTATTTGTCCATTTGATTCTGTCAGCAACACTATGTCTGTAACAGTGTTTTATTATGAAAGAACCATGTTGTTTTATTTTGAAAGAACCAAGTTTTTATTATGAAAGAACCATGTTGTTTTATTTTGAAAGAACCAAGTTTTTATTTTGAAAGAACCAAGTTGTTTTTATTTTGAAAGAACCAAGTTGATGAAGAGAAGAAGAAGAGGAAGTGTTTTTGTTTCTTCTTCGTTGCTGTCATAGACAGAACAGCAGCGATCCACAAACAACTTGCACAGACATGAAGAAGAAAGACCAGTCTGTCTTCTTCTCCGCCCTCTGCCCATTCTTCATCCTCCCTGTCTGTCCACCTGTCTGACCACATGTCTCTCTCTCTCTCTATCTACCTGTCCGTCTCTCTGTCTACTTGTCTGTCTGTCTCTGTTTGTGTGATCCTGTTCTAATAGTACCATATAAATCTAAACACGAATCACTCAGGTGTCAGTGTCAGAGCAGGTAGCCCCTCCCCCCTCATATTGACCATATATGGTTATTTTTTCAGAATCTCTATCAGTGACCAGTGAGGAGTTCACCAATGGTACGTCAGCTGTCTGTGATGTCGCTGTCTCTCACTGTGTGTCTGTGTATGTGTGTGTATGTGTGGTTAGTGCCTCATCGTCCAATCAGATTGCTGTCCTCGCCATGTGACCCCACCCACTCCCCAGCATTATAATTGGCCATGTGATTGACAGCTCCATCGACTTGTAACTGTCTCTCTCTCTCTCTCTCTCTGTCTGTCTGTCTGTCTGTCTGCCTGTCTGTCTGTCTCTCTCTCTCTGTCTGTCTGTCCCTCTCTCTCTCTCTGTCTCTCTCTCTCTCTATCTGTCTGTCTCTCTCTCTCTGTCTGTCTGTCTCTCTCTCTCTCTCTCTGTCTGTCTGTCTCTATCTCTGTCTCTCTCTCTCTCTGTCTGTCTGTCTCTCTTTGTCTCTGTCTGTCTCTCTCTCTGTCTGTCTCTCTCTGTCTCTCTCTGTCTGTCTCTCTCTCTCTCTCTCTATCTCTGTCTGTCTCTCTCTCTCTGTCTCTCTCTTTCTGTCTGTCTGTCTCTCTCTCTCTCTCTGTCTGTCTCTATCTCTGTCTCTCTCTCTCTCTGTCTGTCTGTCTCTCTATCTCTCTCTCTCTGTCTGTCTGTCTCTATCTCTGTCTCTCTCTCTCTCTGTCTGTCTGTCTCTCTATCTCTCTCTGTCTGTCTGTCTCTCTATCTCTCTCTGTCTGTCTGTCTCTCTTTGTCTCTGTCTGTCTCTCTCTCTGTCTGTCTCTGTCTGTCTCTCTCTGTCGTCTCCAGTTGGAGGAGTCCTGCATCTCCATCATGATCCTCCAGACCAGCCTCTGACTCCTCCCTCTAACACACACACTAAATTGTGCTGGTTTCTACTGGTTCCAATAGGTTCCAGTTGGTTCTTGTTTGTACCATCTGGTCCCAAAGAGCTTCTACTTGTTCCAGGAGGCTTCAGATGGTTCCAGTAAGTTCTAGCTGGTTCCAGCAGGTTCCTACTTGGATATTTTGGATCTGGTAGAGTGTTTTACTGCCAACTGGTTCCAGTTGGTTCTAACAGGTCTCTACAGGTTTCAGACAGGTCCATATGGTTCCACATCTGGAACACTATATTTCTATGATCCTCAAGTCCTGCCCACCTTCAGAGCTGACCCCTGTTCCTTTGGTCTGAAGTTTAACCAGCACCAGTCCAGACCATTTCAGTCCAGTCCAGTACTGGACCAGTGTCAGTAAAGACTGAGAACCTTGTTTTGTGTTTATAAGCACCATGCCTTCCTGTATGACATCACAGACATCAGCCAATCAGATGTCAGCAGGCGTTGGTGGTGGTGGGGTGTCATGTTGAGTTTAATGTCATCAGATGTGAATATCAACTCTACTGTGTCCTACTGTGATGGAGTAGAATCTATGTTTGACCTCTCCTCTGTTCTAACCGGTTCCCACTGGTCGTAACTGGTTCCCACTGCTCCCAGCAGAGTGCTGATTATTGAGTGACTTGACCTTTGACCCTTGATTTACTGTTCTCCTCTTTTCTTTTCTCTTTCTTTGTGGTCGTTCTGTCGTTTTTTTCCAGTCGTCCCAGTAAAGGTAGCCCCGCCCACGGAGAGAGCCCCCAGTCTTCTATTGAGGGTTAACCTGGTCCAGTGTTTGTGTCTCTACTGATGATGCTGTGTTACTCTGAACCTTACTAGTAATAACGATATTGATTATCAGTATATTATCAATATATAGCAACTGATCGGCAAAGTACTACTGCAATATGAGTGTGTTAATATGTCGTCCAGCTGTCTGTCTGCTGTCAGGAGGGTGAGACAGGTCAGCTGCCTGTCTGTCTGTGACAGAGTCATGTGACCATCAGCTGACATCAGGTTTATAAAGTACTGTAGAAGATGTCTCACTCCTCTCTGAATGTTCAGACCTGCAAAGACAACTAGCCTGTTAGCTAGCCTGTTAGCTAACTGCATCATCACATGGAGTTTATTTTTCTTTACAGTGTAAAGTTTATATATTGTTTGAAGTTATGTATTTATTGATCTATTTATTGATTTATTGATCATCTGTGAGGCTTTTATTGATGTTTCAGAAAATAATGAATCCAGCTCCAAGATTCTATTGTGTTTTACTCTCAAGTATTAGGTTCTAATGTTGTCTGTCCTGTTGTCAGATTCTACTGAACTACTATCTGAATGAACCAGTTCCACCTGGTTCAAACTGGTTCCAGCTGGTTTTGAAACCAATGGACAGAATTAGCATCAATCTACCAAAAACAACAAATATTCACCAGCTTCACTTTTTACTTTTTGTCATTTCCTAACAAATTCTTTGTGTGTTTCCTGAGAAGAATCATAATATAAATAAAATATAAATATAATATAAATATAACATTAATTAGGGTAATGAAGTAAACAAACCTGTAGCTGGTGATCTCCAGTGTTGTGAACGTTAATGAAGATCAACTTTATTTTATAATTCTGGTGTAAAAACATTTGTAGCAATAGAAGTGTCTCATATCCAGTGTGTTATTGATCCAGACCTCAGGTGTGATGAGGTGTGATCAGGAGTTTACCTGCTGACTGAACCACAGACTATATGACTCTCTACCTACTGATGTGTGTATCTCACCTGTGTGTAGTTCCTGTCGTGGTGTCTCTGTAGAGTTAGTGGAGCTTCGAGCTGCGTTCAACACATCAGGTGTTAGCGTGCGTTTGTGGCTGTGACGTGTCCTCATGTTCAGATTATCGTCAGCATGGTCGTAGCTGTTTAAAGGTGTTGTGTGATTTTGAACGTCGTGGCTGTTGAACGCAGCTCGGCCTCACGATCCTGTGATGTGGATAGTTCACTCTGTATGGTATTAATATAAATGTACTGTTTACACACTATATGAAATGATTATGTACCATGTTAATGTGAGAACATATATATAGATGTCTGAATCTGAAATATGCAGCGGCCCACAGTGTAGTGTGTGTGTATGTGTGTGTGTGTGTGTGTGTGGGTGTGCGTGTGTGTGTGTGTGTGTGTGTGTGTGTGTCTTAGTGTCATGTGATCAGGGCCAACAGGAATAAAGTTTATGTGACTGAACATTACGACTTCCTGTTTTTACTCAACTAGTTCTAACTAACTCGTTACCCAGCACTAACAGACCCTACTCTAACTGAACATTGACCTGATAACCTGTGCTATGTGTAGAATGATCGAGGGAAGGCTTTTCTCAGTTTAGCTGGGCTTTATTCTGACTCAGAACATACAGCTTGTAGCAACCAACATACAGCATTTGCGGGCTTTTTCTATGTCCCCCAAAACCTCCAACCTGCTACCGTAAAACGTCACGTCGTAAAACTGTGGTGTCTGTTAACATTACTTTTGCCTTATGAAACCATATATGACACTATGAGGCTCGTTATCTGGTTCAGTCAACTCTGGTTCACCTGTGCAGGTACGAGTGCGTTCATGTGAAAGAGTCCAACCCTACTGTTCTTTTACATGTTAGCACTCATTAGCAGGTGTCCGTGTCTGTGTTCACAATACATGGCTTGTTAGCTTAGCTCGTTAACCAGCTAATTAGCCGACAAGATGGCGCCGTTGAGTGACGTCACGGAAGCTACATTTGTTGGTAATAATTCACCTCCTTCAACCTCTGCCTGATGTTTATTGTTTAGTAACTACATGAGAGTTTAGCATGAGGATGATGTGCTGCTGTCAGGCGGGTTAGGGTTAGGCGGCATCTTCCCAAAATGTATATGTATGTTTTACTATATATGTTACATATATAATGTGGCGGCTGGTCAATAGGGGGCGCTAGGGCGCCGCCCTCCCTGATGGAAAGTGATTTTTAAATTTTTTTTTTTTTCCAAAAATAATCGTTTAAAATAAATAATTACTGCTGTCTCTTATACACATCTTGGTCGTAACTGGTTCCCACTGCTCCCAGCAGAGTGCTGATTATTGAGTGACTTGACCTTTGACCCTTGATTTACTGTTCTCCTCTTTTCTTTTCTCTTTCTTTGTGGTCGTTCTGTCGTTTTTTTCCAGTCGTCCCAGTAAAGGTAGCCCCGCCCACGGAGAGAGCCCCCAGTCTTCTATTGAGGGTTAACCTGGTCCAGTGTTTGTGTCTCTACTGATGATGCTGTGTTACTCTGAACCTTACTAGTAATAACGATATTGATTATCAGTATATTATCAATATATAGCAACTGATCGGCAAAGTACTACTGCAATATGAGTGTGTTAATATGTCGTCCAGCTGTCTGTCTGCTGTCAGGAGGGTGAGACAGGTCAGCTGCCTGTCTGTCTGTGACAGAGTCATGTGACCATCAGCTGACATCAGGTTTATAAAGTACTGTAGAAGATGTCTCACTCCTCTCTGAATGTTCAGACCTGCAAAGACAACTAGCCTGTTAGCTAGCCTGTTAGCTAACTGCATCATCACATGGAGTTTATTTTTCTTTACAGTGTAAAGTTTATATATTGTTTGAAGTTATGTATTTATTGATCTATTTATTGATTTATTGATCATCTGTGAGGCTTTTATTGATGTTTCAGAAAATAATGAATCCAGCTCCAAGATTCTATTGTGTTTTACTCTCAAGTATTAGGTTCTAATGTTGTCTGTCCTGTTGTCAGATTCTACTGAACTACTATCTGAATGAACCAGTTCCACCTGGTTCAAACTGGTTCCAGCTGGTTTTGAAACCAATGGACAGAATTAGCATCAATCTACCAAAAACAACAAATATTCACCAGCTTCACTTTTTACTTTTTGTCATTTCCTAACAAATTCTTTGTGTGTTTCCTGAGAAGAATCATAATATAAATAAAATATAAATATAATATAAATATAACATTAATTAGGGTAATGAAGTAAACAAACCTGTAGCTGGTGATCTCCAGTGTTGTGAACGTTAATGAAGATCAACTTTATTTTATAATTCTGGTGTAAAAACATTTGTAGCAATAGAAGTGTCTCATAT
>NW_019525515.1:209439-210276 GCF_002814215.2 Seriola lalandi dorsalis
TGAAAAGTAGAAAATATTTAAAGAAAGAGAGAGACATCGACAGAGAGAGCGATTGTTTAACATGAGAATAGAAGATTAACCTGTAGTTCTGCTGATTTGTGACCAGCTGTCTGTCTGTCCACCTGCAGACATGTCCTCCCGGCCTGAGAGTAAGACAGGTAAGCAGCTTCTTCTTTTTCACTTCATTCTGTCTCATGTGCTAACTGTTAGCCACCACACACTAACAACAGTCACTTCCTGTCAGTTTCCCTCAGGTTGTAGTCTAAACTGAAAGGCTTTTATTTTGTAGCTTATGATGTTGATGATGATGATGATGACGATGATTATGATTATGATGATTATGATTATGATGATTATGATTATGATGATGATAACTCTTCTTCAGCCTCTCAGTTCGTGTCTCTCACCATGAGACTGAAGGATAAGCTCCACCCACAGCGGATCAGACGCACTGAGCGAGTCAAACACACCCTGTCACAGAGGAGGAAGCCAGCTGATCTGAACCTGCAGGAACACACACTACATCACAAGGTACACACACACACACACACAAGGTACACACACACACTACATCAAAAGGTACACACACACACACACACTACATCACAAGGTACACACACACACACACACACACACTACAGCACAAGGTACACACACACACACACACTACATCACAAGGTACACACACACACTACATCACAAGGCACACACACACTACATCACAAGGCGCACACACACACACACTACATCACAAGGTACACACTCACACACACACTACATCACAAGGCGCACACACACACACTACATCACAAGGTACACACACACTACATCACAAGG
>NW_019525516.1:0-403 GCF_002814215.2 Seriola lalandi dorsalis
CTTACTATACTATGACGTTTTTATGCCTTACTATACTATGACGTTTTTTCAGACTTTTTATGCCTTACTATACTATGACGTTTTTTCAGACTTTTTATGCCTTACTATACTATGACGTTTTTATGCCTTACTATACTATTACATTTCTGTGACTTTTAATGCCTTACTATACTATGACGTTTTTTCTGACTTTTTATGCCTTACTATACTATGACGTTTACATGCTTTACTATACTATGACGTTTTTATGACTTTTTATGCCTTACTATACTATGACAATTTTATCACTTTTTATGCCTTACTATCCTATGACGTTTTTTCAGACTTTTTATGCCTTACTATACTATGACATTTTTTCTGACTTTTTATGCCTCACTATACTATGACGTTTTTATGCCTTACT
>NW_019525516.1:4459-27374 GCF_002814215.2 Seriola lalandi dorsalis
TTATGCCTTACTATACTATGACATTTTTTCTGACTTTTTATGCCTTACTATACTATGACGTTTTTTCTGACTTTTTATGCCTTACTATACTATGACGTTTTTTCTGACTTTTTATGCCTTACTATACTATGACGTTTTTTCTGACTTTTTATGCCTTACTATACTATGACGTTTTTTGCCTTACTATACTATGACGCTTTTTCTGACTTTTTATGCCTTACTATTCTATGACGTTTTCATGCTTTACTATACTATGACGTTTTTTCTGACTTTTTATGCCTTACTATACTATGACGTTTTTTGCCTTACTATACTATGACGTTTTTTGCCTTACTATACTATGACGCTTTTTCTGACTTTTTATGCCTTACTATTCTATGACGTTTTCATGCTTTACTATACTATGATGTTTTTATGACTTTTTATGCCTTACTATACTATGACGTTTTTTTGCCTTACTATACTATGACATTTTTATGCCTTACTATACTATGACGTTTTTTCAGACTTTTTATGCCTTACTATACTATGACGTTTTCATTCTTTACTATACTATGATGTTTTTATGACTTTTTATGCCTTACTATACTATGACGTTTTTTTGCCTTACAATACTATGACGTTTTTATGCTTTACTATAATATGACGTTTTTATGGCTTTTTATGCCTTACTATAATATGACGTTTTTATGGCTTTTTATGCCTTACTATACTATGACATTTTTTTCACTTTTTATGCCTCGCTATACTATGACGTTTTTATGCCTTACTATACTATGACAATTTTATCACTTTTTATGCCTTACTATCCTATGACGTTTTTTCTGACTTTTTATGCCTTACTATGCTATGACGTTTTCATGCTTTAATATACTATGACATTTTTATGACCTTTTATGGCTTACTATACTATGACATTTTTCCTGACTTTTTATGCCTTACTATACTATGACGTTTTCATGCGTTACTATACTATGACGTTTTTTCTGACGTCTTTATGCCTTACTATACTATGACATTTTTGTCACTTTTTATGCCTTACTATACTATGACATTTTTATGTCTTTTCATGCCTTACTATACTATGGCATTTTTTCTGACTTTTTATGCCTTACTATACTATGACGTTTTTATGCCTTACTATACTATGACATTTTTGTCACTTTTTATGCCTTACTATACTATGACGTTTTTATGACTTTTCATGCCTCACTATAATATTACATTTCTACGCCTTACCATACTGTGATGTTTTTTTGACGTTTTCATGCTTTACTATACTATGACGTTTTTTCCGACTTTTTATGCCTTACTATACTATGACATTTTTTCTGACTTTTTGTGACTTATTATACTATGACATTTTTTCTGACTTTTTCTATGCTATGATGTTTTACTTTACTATGACCTTTTTATGCCTTACTATACTATGACATTTTTATCACTTTTTATGGTTTACTATAATATGATATTTTTACGCCATACCATTCTATGACCTTTTTTTCCCTTACTATACTATGATGTTTTCATGCTTTACTATACTATCACGTTTTTATGCCTTACTATACTATGACACTTTTATGCCTTACTATACTTTGACGTTTTTTCTGACTTTTTACGCCTTACTATACTATGACGTATTTATGTCTTACTATACTATGATGTCTTTATGCCTTACTATACTATGATGTTTTTTCTGACTTTTTATGCCTTACTATACTACGATGTTTTTTTGCTTAATATACTATTTTATGACTTACTATGTCTTTTTTGACCTCCAAAAACATTTCTGACACTTTTTTCAGGTCAGGAGTGTATCAATGTTCCTAGTATTTTAACATTCACACAATTACAGTAAAACTATTGCGCAACAATACATGACAACTTTTTGTTCCTGAATAATGAAGCTCATTATCGATCAATGACTATGTGTATCCTTCCCTGGGTGATTAATACCCTGGCAGGTGGTGCACACACACATACTATGCTGTTATCTGATCTGCATGCTTCTCACACTGACATGCACACACACATACATATACACACACACACACACACAATTTCAAACAAGCAGCTGAGAAATGTGTTTGTGTCTGAGTATATCTGTAAAAAGTGGATATGTTGTGCTTGGAGGGGCGAATCATTCTTAAAACTGGAAGGAGAGAAAAAAATGAATTTATGAGGCTTGCATAAAGCTCCTTAATATTTCAGGTTGGTACACGCACTGAGGGATGAAAGAAAGAATAGATGGATGGATGGATGAAGGTCTGCCACTGCAGGACCGGTGACGTCAGCCTTGTAAACTGAGAACATAATCCTCTGTAGGCCCGACCCGCTCCTTCAGCGTACCATCCTGACATCTAGTGGTCAGCCAGCTAGAACAACACACTATAATTCTGAGGTTTTGTTCTCTTCTTTAGCACTTAAAACACTGAAAAATCTAAAAATGTATAATCGTCATTTCTTATTTAATTCTGTGTATGACATTTGTGTTTTCTCAAGCTGAGCACATTGGCCCAGTGACCTCTAAAGTGCCATAGAAACACCAAGGAACACAGATTGATGATGAAACCTTATCATACCGTAACCTGGAATAAAACGGAAATTAAAACAAGGTCACAGATAAGGCTTATGAAATTCCCTCCTTATCTGAATGCGCATTAAATTACAGTCTGTTGGCCTTTATTTCTTTCTCAGACCACCATACTGTATATGCATGGAGTGATTTTTGTGTGTGGAATATAGGTCAGACATCATCTGCTCTGCTGATGTTATAAAGTGGCTCCGGGCTTTATTGATGCTACGGTTGCTGGCTACTGTCATATGGGGCCAACTGCTACATTTCACAGTTGAACAAGCAGGTTCACTGTGTTCTACCAAACACTACAAGGTTCGTGTTATTTTTAGAATAATAATCAACCGAGACGTAAGTGTTAAACCGAATAAAACAGCACAATTGTTAGAGAGAGTATGTCCAGAGTAAAGACTGGACATACATTTGTCAGGTGGGTAGAAGCACATCTGTTTATGTTGATGTTACTGTTCATGTTTGTGTTGCTCTGTATCTGCTGGATGTGTGTTCCTCTGACCCCCTTTCATATGATTTTCATGGTCATGACTAAACAACAACCTTAAATATAATACAACCATAATACTCAGCTAATTTGCTTCGTCGAGACTGTGTGGGCTTGATCAGATTTGACCTGACAACATAAACAAACCACCACCACCACACAGCTGTCACCAGACTCAAATATTGCTTAGTCCTTATTGGTGCTTGGTTGATGCCTATAAATTGCTGTCAACACCTCTGGATGACCACAGTCTGTCTTTAATATCAGCCACTGTCCATTTTCCTGCACACGCCCAGGTGACAATATTTTCATGTTTTACAGTTTCACTGATACTAATTTGTTTGTGCACACATCATTTCAACTTGTCATCTGGATCTGTCAGTCACATTCACTACCGCCTCTGTCAGAGCTGCTCTCAATGTCTCAAGCTATTATTCGGATGAGTTTTTCCTGGGATTTGTTTTTTTATTTTTATTTTTATTTTGAGAGATCTTTATGAGGTGTAACCTTGTTCCTTAAGGACTTCGGCTTTGAGCCTCTGGTTTACATCACTTCAGTTGGAGTAATCATCACTCGGTTTAAACTTCTCTGAGCCAGTATGGATAATACAGACCAGGACGAGGGGCCTGTTCAGTCTTTGAGTCAGACAGAAACTGTGACATCGAACACAGGAGTCAGTTCAAAGGAACAACAGAAACAGCTGGATGAGTCTGAACATCAGCCTAAATCCAACCAGGAGACACCACAGACAAAAACAGACCCCCCATCGCTGGCGCTCATCAAGTTCCGCATAGAGCAGCTACACAACAGGCGTTTCCTTCTGCTGAAGATGCAGCACTTCAGAAAGAAACAGGGGGATAATGGCAGCGAGACCACAGAGGGAAGTGAGTCAGCGCCTTAATTTGATGATTAAAAACATAATACATCACTCCAGTTAAATAACCCTGTGACCTGTGACCCGTTGTCACAGGTTGTATGTATATGAGTGATTTTGCTTTCACAAGATTTTAATTTCAATAATTCTTAGTCACGAAAAAAATAAAAAGTTTAAAAAACTCACAAGACAAAATGTTAAGACGAATAACCTTTTAGTAGGGTTGCTAGGGTCGAGTGTAAAAAAAATATTAAGCCTAATACTGTTCTTAATACCTCGAATTTTAAAAAAAAGAAAACATTTTTGTTGATGAAATAAATTAAAACTTAATTTATCTATTTATTTATTTCTGTCTTTTACGGGTTCGTTTATTTTAATGTGTCATAGCATTTTAGCCAGAAAGCTAATGTAAGCTTTTTTCCTTCCCCTGCTGATAATAATAAGGCTGATAATAATAAGGTTAGCTATTGAAGCTAGGAGCTAGCTAGAATTTCTTTCCATTTCATTATCTTCGAGAAAGATAAATGAGCACGTAGTATATTTCTTTTTATATGCTATAATTAAAAATGGTGAACAGTAGCTCTGTAACTTAGTAAGCTTCCTCTGACACTGTGGTGTCTCCAGTGACGTGCGAGGACAGTGATGAAGTGTGTGAGCTGGAGACCATCCAGAAGGAGCTGGAGGAGCTGCTGGTTAAGATGGAGGAGCTAGAGAAACAGGGAAAGAGCACAGCAAAAGACGGTAATTTAAATCTCCAGGCTTTTTTCCACTTAACATGGGAGTTTAAAACTCTCACGTTGTATTACTGTCAAATACTCAACAACCAGATATTTCTTACTTCATCTGTAGTGGCACCATGAACATGTTTGAGCTGCTCATGTTTTAAATCAGGTCAACGGGATGCACTACGTCCCACTTTTTACAAAACCGAGACACCCACAGGGGGGATCTACATGCTGCCGCCACCTCAGCTGACACAGGAGGACGGCACACAGGGGCCCGTCATAAAAACTTTATCTGCAGCACAAACACCAACAGACATGATCGTTCCAGGTGGGTTACACCTCCCCACTCACACAGTACACTCATATAACATGCATATCGTGAATTTCAATACACCCTACTTGCTATTAGACCAGTAACAGTATCCTCTGTCTCTCCCGTGGGCAAGCGGACAGTCTGGGCGATTCGCCGGCCGCCACCCGGTGCCCGACCTGTAGAGAGGTCATCTTCACAGAAACCCGCAGCACAGTGAGCGAGACAATGTGGCTGCTCTGTTGCTTGTGCTCCATGATGGGGTAAATCTTCTTGGCGTGCTAGGCTGCTGTTAAAACTAGTCTTAAAGGAATAGTTCACCATTTGGTGAAGTACGCTTTATAATTTTTTTTTTTTTTTTAGAGTTAGATGAAAAGATTAGTATCTCTCCAATGTCTGTCCACTGCACATGAAGCTAAAGCCAGGAAATGATCTTAGCTTAGCATAAAGACTGTTAGCTAAATCTGCCTGAGAGCATTTATTTAATCTGTACAAAGTCTGTAAGTGTAAAGAAACTCTTGCAGGTCATATTGTTTCTCGGCCCAGCAGTTTTTTTGCATAGATAAAAACAAACGAGATATTATATAACGTGTCAGTGAGGGTCAGAGGTTAACTGTTTCCACCAGCCTCTAGTCGTTATGCTTAACTAAGCTTAGCTAACCATCTTCTGCGTAAAGCCTCATAGTTAACAGACAGACACGAGAGTGATGTCGATCTTCTCTTCTGACTCTTACAGTCAAAGTAGGAAAACACAAACTTGTTTTGCAGAGAGCTCAGTGACACTGCTGTCGCAAAGATTAACATTTGACCTTGAAACATGACGTGTCACATGTTTGTTTTCTCGCCGACAGGTGCGTCGGAGGCTGCTGTTTGATCCCTTTCTTCATGAAGCGGATGAAGAACATCCAGCACCAGTGCCCCCAGTGTCAGGCTCACATAGGCACCCATCAGCCATTCTGACATGGAGCTTTTGTTTTTACTCCTCAGCAGTTCATTAAGGAAACTCTCCAACACACTGGGTTTTTCATCTGGACAAGGACTTGTTCTTCTTCTTGTACTTTTGATTCGACAACTGATGTTGGAAATGTGCCTGGAGTCGACTACAACACTGGTGCAAACGCTCAGACAACTTCAAACTAAGTTTTTTGAACTGCCTTGGCCTGTGATGTCACTCAGTGCTCACTTCATTAGTGTGACTGTTGCTGATGAAAGGATACAGCTCGAAGGTTAACCAACAACCTGCTGACCTTTGTGACCGGTTTCTTTGGTATTAGGGAAATATATTTGTGAATATCTGTTATCTGAAAGGAAAATGGAAATCCCTTGCTGAACATATGCAAATGTCGGGCATGTGACCCGACCAGTGTAACAAAGAACTGTTGCATACACTGACGAGCACAATTCAAATGTAGTGGCTTCCTTCATTCTTTAGTTTCTGTTCTTTCAAAGGCAACACGGCTATTGTTCATATTGTTTGTAATATATATGAGTTTGTATTTTTTTTATAAAGTGTATTGATCTGTAATTAACTTCTGCAGAGGCGTCACAGTACACCAAATTTTATTGACACATAAAGGCATACAGTACTTATATACATCTTTTTGAGTATTTACAAAATAGAGAGCCCATGGATGTTACACATGTATAAAAATATGCATTACATCTATATAAATATATACACAATGTGCAAAACATATGGCATTACAAACAACAAGAGGCATGGCATGGGTGGTGGAGATAAGAGAGGAGACTCGGCTACAATGAAGATCATAAATCAAATGATGAGGGTGGAGAACCTCGGTGCCTCTCGCCTGTGCTTCCACTAATGTGCCCAAAATACATGTAATGCAATGAGACGTCTTGTACAGAGCTCTGTTCTTAAGTTCAGCTCCTCCACCCCGAAAAATGTATAATGTTCACGACGATGATAAGCGGCGCAAGGTGGGTGAGGACGAGCCGGAGAGCTGAGGTCAACATGTGGAAGCCTGATTGACGGCGCTTCCACGACCCTCTAATATAAGAGGGTTATTCAAACAAGCCCTCACTTATCTACTCAGATATGAAGTGCTTGTCAGCTTAAAAACTAATGTACTACTGTTTATGCAGTAAAGGCTCGTACATGAATAAAATCAAGGCAGGATTTGACATACAGTACAGTATATCAAGGGAGAGCAGCCATTATTGCTTTCAGCTGTCCCTGTCTGGCCAGTCAGCAACCACAGTGGCCAATGGTAAAGTGGTGTCACATCATAGTGGAAGTCATGTGTAGATTTACTGCAGCCAAGAGGTTTGTGTATGTCTGATATGCAAAATAAAAATGAAAATTAAAGAAAACTCTGCAAACCAAAAATATACACATGAAATCTCCGCTTACAGATTTTACACCAACATGAAAACAAGATTAAATGTTTTTTTTTTTTCCTTTTACGTTTCACCCTAAAATAAAAAAAACATATATAACAAAACATGATAATATGTTCCACTGCCGTTTAGACAACAAAATACCAAAATATGACAGAGAAAAACAAAATACACAATTAACTCATCATCGCTTTTAGGATACGCATAAACCAACTAGTGACTCTTACTGTTCATCCTACGAAGGATTTAACACTCGCAGCAACGTGGGAAAAAAGAAAAGAATTACGACTACACCTGCTCGTACAGGTACAGCGAGAACATGCGACAAAGCCTAGAAGCAGGTCTGTACAGTATTCAGCCGACTCTTTCAGGGGGTCAAACGTAACCAGGATTTGGGAACATCCAAGTGTCTCGACCTGATCTGATGATAAATGTGCATCTGCAGCAGTAAGAGTGTTATACTTATACGATGACGAGACAGTGTTGACATGGAGGGCTCTCAGTCATTTTGCTCAGGTCTCCACATTATTGCTGATGTGAACAGTAAATCAGCATTATACAGGCAGAGAATGCATCTCTGTAAAATGCAAAAAAATAAAAAAACACGAAAACAAAACAAAATAAAAGCCCCTTTTACTTTTTCTCCTGCTAGAAAATGACCCTGAAGTAACAGTTGCCACTGAAAATGTGCCGTCATGCCACAACTGGAGAGCGAGCGCCCTCTAGTGCCCATGGATGTAATAACACAATAAAGTGGTTCAATGCAAAATGTAATTTCAATGAATAGAATCGATTTAAAAGAGAATTAAAAAGAAAAAAAAAAAAAGCAATCTTATTTCAAAGTGCCATACAGTAAGACTGTATCAATCCCAAAAGAATATTTATCCTAAATCAATATTCAGGTTTGAAAAAAAAAAAAAAAGATTGAGCGGGATATGATGCAATCCATTGAAAATAAACATTAATATTTTATCACGGCTTTAAAAAGGAGCTGAGCCCTCTTCACTGACGCCCCCGCCGCGTGTCACACCTCAAAAGGTGTCTGTGCGTTTTTGAATGTATCACACCGACTGATAAAACAGTACAACAGTCATCAGAAGCCTTTTTGAAGAGTACATTTTTGGAATATGGCGACTGGAGAGCGAATGATTTGATTTCATAGATATTAGCAACTTTCTTGAAACGACTGGAGGCCGACGGCCGCAGAAAGAGCTGGAAACAGCCCGAGATTAAACGCGCAATACAATCATGCACACAGAGAGACACGCACAGACGTACATGCAAGAGAGACAGGAAGACAAATCCATACACACACACACACACGCACGCACACCTAAATCAACATGCATCTCTCACACAAACAAACGGTCAGGAAACAAACTTTCAGCGGCTGACGCATCACACGTTCAGCCAGATGTTGCTGGTTGGTCTCTTGATAACTTCTACAGGTCAGATACAGGTCATTTTGACTGGCGCGTTTGTTGGCTAGCGTTGCAGTGATTTCCACGCACACACACACACACACACACACACACGCACACACACACATGCACGCGCACACACACACACACACAAACACACGCACAGACAAAGTGCAGGGATACTGTAGGACAGCTAGATATAAAGCTCATCGTCTCCAAAGACATCTTTAATTCTTGATATAACTTGCAGCGTACACACAGTTCACACCTGTTACAGATGTGTGTCTGCATGTCTCATAAACTGATATTTGTTCCCTTTTTACTGTTTTATGTCAGTTTAATTTCAGAGGAAAAAAAAGCTGCCGACTATGTAAGTAAAGTCCTATTTTTTTTTTTGATCTTTTCAAAAGTACATTCAAAATTAGAGACTTGGACAACAACTGCTGTATCTCTGGATTGATTGGCCACATGATCATTACGCTGATCTCAATCATATCGATCACTTCATATTAACGATCACCTTGGGTATGCGAAGTTCACATTTCTTTGTTCTGAGGTGAATGAGGCGCATCACTAGATCTCTCCGCCTCTTTAGTGCATAGCTCTCACATTGACGGAGGAGCTTCCTCCTCTCGTCATCCGACTGGAGTCGAGTCTTTGTTCTTTACAGTCATTCATCAGCTTGACCGGAGGGGTCACGATAGGTCAGAGGAAAAACAGTCACATCTGATAGGACATATCAGATTAGTCAGCAAACACAATAATCTACAGTATGTGGTAGAGTGGACCAGTGTGAACAGAGGCTCCACCTCTTTCTCAGCTGGGGGAATTTTTGAAACCTGGCTCGGTGACTGACTGAGCACGTCTGGCCTCGAATTGTAAAGGGAAGAGAAGGGTTTGACTGTCCAGCACCTCAGACAGGCTGAAGCAACTTCTCAAAGCACTTAGACATTCCTGGGCGAATCGGTCAGTAACTGATGCTGCACTGACATCATCCCAAACAACCTACGTCCAAGGCAAGACTCAAACGCATCCTTCTTTAGAATCTAATCTCCCTTTTTTTTTCTTCAACGACTGGATTTAATCTGTAGTCTGTGGTCTGTGCTGTAACTACCAGCTTTTATATAAGATCTTATGGCACAGTACGCCTCAGTGGTTCAAAGGCCTTCACATCAGACACACCTACAGAACAATCTAGGAAGCCTTTCGCACATTTAGTTACTGTACTTACACAGTAAAGTCGTCACAGGCCGAACCTCCAGTGGGAATAAGTGGACGATCTCAGGCGTCAGCTCTGGCTCTCTGACCGAGACAAAAGTCAAGTTGTATTAGTGTGGTTTGAACAGTATTTACAAACAGTCCATGCTACCAGTCTTAGTTTGGCTTTGTCTCCTCCTTTCTGTAAATCATCATTAAAATCATGATGTCAGTCAATGAGAAAGTCTACTGTGTTTAAAATCCCTTTATCACAATCGCCTTAGTGATGACAGGTCCTCTTTTAAAGCTGTGCAAACTCCTGCTTGTAGTTCAGCTTGATCAGCGCACTGCCTGTACAGTGTCTCTTACTGTAGTATAGTGGGAATATTACAGATGGTATGGATGTACTGTAAAAGAGTGATAATAGCACAGGAGTGCCACGTTTTCTCCTCTTTTTGTTTCCTTTTTTAAAAAAATGTTTAAACTCTCAACCTCTTTGCCGCCGCCGATCCCTTTCTTCTTCTCTTCATCCATCCATCTCTCACTCCCGGCTCAGCTGCTCAGCCGACTCTCCTCCAGCTTCCTCACCCGAAAGCGCCGTCAGTCCCAGTGCAGCTGCAGGTCGTGTGTATCCAGGAAATCTGTGGGGATCCCCAGTGGTGTGAGCGCCCCAGCGGGCCCCGGGGGCATGGTGAGGTCCAGCCACTCCATATTGTCCAGTGCCGGGTCAGACAGACCCATGTTCAGTGAGGAGGGAGGTGAGGAGGAGTCGCAGAAGGACAGGTCTGATGTGTCCATGGGTGAGTAGGGCTGCTGGTCCATCAGCTGGGCCTGCAGCTCCTCCATCAGGCCCTGTGTGCGCGGGTCTGAGACTGGTGATGTCCCAGCCAGTGTCCCCTCCAAAAAAGCCTCCAGCTGATTGTCTGTGGCCAGAGAGGAGAGGCTGGACAGGCTGGGGTCGATGACGGGGCTCAGGGTGGGCGGGGGGGCCAAATGGATCTGTGGAGGCGGTCTGCAGAGGGCAGTGTTGACGGGCAGGGTGGTGATATTGGCTGTGACCGGGTGGGTCTTATTGAGAGACACGGGGGGGTCCTGCTGGATAAATGGTGTGATTTCTGGAGGGGGTACAAAGGTCAGGGAATAAAAAACATGGATGTTTATTAGGATTCAACCGACAGGGGCTTCACTGACTTTTTAAATCTGATTTTAAAGAATGTTGTACGGAGAACTAAACCTCAAACGCTGATACTGAAGAAAGATTTTTTTAGTTTTTTATGAGTATCTTAAAGAAATCAGCTATTATTGGTCAAATTCTGTTTACATAAGAGGTAACATACGGTTACATAAAGAACACTGTGAGAAGAGCGACAGCAGTTTTCTCAGTTTTTTCCCCTGAGACTAAAAAGCTTTAAACTTGCTCATAATAAACAGATTGTTCAGGGCTGTGCTGTCACTTTGCACCAAGTTACCTCCACTCTCTATGAGGATGTCGAACAAGTCATCCATTTGCTGGCTGGTTGCCGTGGGAACCTGAGAAAGACACAGTCAATGGTGTTAGGAGGCTTGAGGCTGGTACAAAAAAAAAAAGTGAAACAAATCCTCAAGGCTGAAAAACTGGAAACAGAATCAGATGGCTGGTGCATATCTAACCTGTGAAACATTGTTGATGTGCATGTTGCGGCTCTGTTTGACGGCGTCCTCATAGCGGGGAGGCTCTCTTGTTTTGGGAGGCTGCGTAATAAGAGAGGTGGGCTGCAGGATGAAGGTGGGCTGGGGAGAAGGGGACTGGGAGAACGAGAGGGAGATGGAGAAAATTGAGGTTTAGAGTTAAGGACCGAACCAATACAAGTTGAGAAGTTGTCATCTCAAAAAAAGTATACAGTAAGCAGCAGAGACTGAACCAAACTAACCGCCCCCTCCCCTCCAGTAAGTCAGCTGATACCTTATTAAGGGGTCCGTTGGACATGTGGTGGTTGGGTGAAGCCTGTGGAGAGACCCTGGTCTCTGGGGAGCTTCTGAGGAAACACTGGCGATTCATCTCAGGTCTAGTGTGGTTTTCCAGACCAGTGGTATTATTGCACAATGTCAGAGTCTGTCGGGACACAGGAGAGTCATCAGTCCAACGCGGGCTTGATATCATCAAAAACAGCACGGCAAAAAACAAGACAGATGCAACTGAAGCCACAAAAATCCCCTTCAACCCACCTGCCTCATAAATTAAACACAGCACAGTCATACTAGTCAGAAATGTGACACAAACCAAATATAGCTGTCGTATTAAAAGAGGAACTAAAAGAGCAGCAAATGGGACAAACACACATCTCTGTAGCTCTCACACCGAGCTACAGTCACAGGAAGATCTAAATATAATCTTTAGTAAAAGTCTAACATCAGCTACAGCAGTCCAGTTATCACCATCACAGGACACATTACAGGGGTTTGGGATTGTTTTATACTTGTATAACAACAACACATACAAGAGTAACACATAAACTTTTGATTTTGCAAGTGCAAAACTACATGTTAGCAAAAGTCGCTAGAGTGGAGGTGGAGCTAGTTATGTGGTGCGACTGACCTGTAGCAATGGGTTGTGGTTGGCTAACTGCTGACTGGGTGCCGTCTCCATCTTAGTGCTCTGCAGCTGAGGAACTGACAGGCCTGGATTTGAGACTGTGGCCTGGAGAACAGGCTGAGACGTGGGGAAATAACAGGGAGTGTAAGACCACAAACTTTGTATGTAAACCCTGCGTCTCCTCATCTGAACCTAAACCTAATTCGTTCAACACTTGTTTTAAGTCCCTTCAAGCAGGTAAACATGCTATAATAACTGTGACCTCACCTGCAGGCTGACAGCGGTGCTTGGCAGCTGGATTGCAGTAGCGCTGTTGGGCAGCGAGACTGGGAGGAGGATCTGAGTCCCAGCCTGGCCAGTCGTGGTCAGCAGAGTCTGAGGCTGACCCAGAACTTGGGAGACTCCACCTGAGTGGCTGATAAAGAACTGCTGCAGGCTGGGGGCTGCAGGTTGGGACTGGGCCTGGGTCTGAAGTTTGGGACTTCTCTGTGACTGGGGGAGAAGCTGCGGGCTGGTGGTGACTTGGGGCTGGGCTTGGGGCTGGATCTGGGTGAGGAGCTGGGTTTGGGTCTGGAGCTGGATCGGCTTGCCAGCAGAAACAGTCACGTCCTCCAACTTCACCACGGTTGGTAGGGGGCTGGTGAGAGCCCGGGAGCCCAGGACAGAGTTTGGGATGGTAGCAGCGGTGGATGAACAGTTTGACAGGACTGCACCCTCCATTTTTACTACATTTGAATTCAGAACAGTAGGAACGGGATTCATGGCAGGTATAGAGGTGAGTTTGGGAGATACAGAGAGAGAGTCGGCAGTGCAGCCCTGGCCTCTCTTCTCCACCTCCAGCTGCATCTTCAGCTCCTCCACCAGCCTCTGCTCGTGCTCCAGCTTCCTCATCAGCTCCTCTATCTGCCGCTCCTTCTCGTGGAGCCTCCTGTCCTTTTCCTCTGGGACTTGAAAAGGCGAGAGAGGGGAGGACCGCGGACCTGCCGAGCCGGAGCTCACCATTTGTACTTCAGGAGCCTCAGACATGCCTCCATCCTGCTGAAGGGTGCAGGGATCATTGGGGATGGGCGAGACCGGTGGCGTGGAGCTCATGCTCTCTGGAGTCACCTGCTGGACTGGGAGGACTAGGGCAGCGGGGGTGGTGGTAGTGGTGGTGGTGACCTCCATGGGGATGGAGGTGGTAGTGGCAAGAGGAATGGTGACAGGAGCAGAGGTGGTGGGATTGTCCTGGAAAGGCTTCAGCCTCTCTATCAGATCAGTCTTGGTTCCTGACACAGGGAGGCTGCGCAGCTTTAGCTCCAGTTTCAGCTCCGCCACCTACGAAGGTAAAAACGTGATCAGGTCATTTTATACGAGGGCCGGAGGAATAATGCATGTTTGTTGCATTTCTTACTCTCATGTCTGTGCGTTAAATGTGTAGCTGGAGCCAGCAGTTAGCTTAGCATAAAGACAGTGAACGTGGGGGAACAGCACCTATAAAGCTCACTAACGAACATCATTTATGATCTACAGTTTTTATCCAAACTAAACTCTTTATGTATGTATGTTTTGTATATTTACTGGACAGACATGGTGTCAATTCTTTCCTCTAACCCTCGGCAAGAAAGCAAACAATCGAAATACTCCTTTAAGTGCTGGTGTGTAAAATGTCTCACTGTGTAAAAGAAATCCTACAGGTCAAAGGTTAACTTCTGACACAAGTGATACTTCTCACACAACTACAAGATGAATAACAAATGGCAAAAATACTGAGTAAAACTTCCTGAGTAAAACCTTGTTGAATGTAGATTTGTAATATCTTGACACAGTTTGGTTTCAACAGCTGAGCAGGCTTATAAAGCCAAAAGGGTCAGCCCCTCTTTGGTTTATGATTGTTCCAATAATTTTTAAACTCTTTGGGGGATGCTGTTCCAAGCTACAGGGGTGAAGGGTTTGCCGATACACACAGGGGTTTCCAAATACCTTCATCTCCTCCAGGTTGGCAGGCAAGACTCCTGGCTTGCGGTTAGACAGCGAGTTGTTCAGCCGAGCCGGAGCTGGAGGCAGAGGAGGAGGTGGAGGGGCGGTGGGCAGAGACACCACGATGGAGGTTGGCAGGCTGCTGGCGGTGCTGCCCTGACCCTCTGCCACAGATCTACAGAGAGGAGGAAGAGGAGGAGGAGGAGGAGACACAAAAAAGTTGAGGTCACCGTTGCCGGAGGAAATCATTTAGACTATTCTGCGCATCACATGAATGAGAAACAGAAACAGAGGAAGAGGAGGTGGGAGAAAGAGACAAAAGAGTATTATTGTAGAGATAATTGGAAAGAGAGAGGAGTGAAAGAGAGGAAACACAGAGAGGAAATCTGCTCCCAATATGAACAGAGCCTCCATCCTGTGCCCTGCGCCTCACTAACAAAGCCAGTCAACCAAACCACAGTACACGAGCGCAGTTCAAAGGGAGCTCGGCCGTGCCGCCGCTGAGAGGACATATATGAAAACAGCAGCTGGTGAAACAACATCCTGTTAGTTATTAATATGATTAGACACAGAGTTGTTATTGGAAACTAGCTAATGGCCCTCTGGGTTGTTGAAAACAACAATATTTGGCTTGCTTTCAGGCGTGTTCTGATAAAGAGTGATGGAGGCGAGCCAAACCAGATTACAGGAAAAAAGAAAAGGTTAAAATTTTAAAACACACTACAACAGCAGCTGAGGCAACAGAACTCTATGTATCAATGGGACAAAGTTTGCCTTGTTGTTTGTATTTGTAATGTTTTATATACATACTTGAGTGGAGCTGGTAATATGGTCTGGTAGTTGTAGTGCTGCTGTTGCTGGCTGAGGATCTGCAGCTGGAGGAACAGCTGCTGCTGCTGCAATAGTCGGGCATAAGAGGAGTCCATGGGTGCTTCACTGGCCTCCTGTTTCTGGTCTGGAGGAACATACTGGTGGTATTTGAGCTTTTTCACCCTGGGCTTCGGTTCTTTGCCCTTCTTACTGCGACTCTTCTCCGAGGGCGTCTTCTGCTGGCTTTGCTGTTGGGAGGAAACAGTTTAACGTTCGGTTTTGCCCAGCAGCGTTGAAATGCAAACAAAGACGCTGTATTACATTCAGAGGTGAGATTAAGCGGTGGCCCCTTACTTTCACCAGTGTTGGGCCGGGTTTGGAGGGAGCAGGAATGACAGCCGGGCGGCAGGCGGGAAGCTCATTGGTAGAGATCACTTTCACAAAGTCCTGTCCTGCTTGTGTAGCAACAGGGAACGCCTGAATAAGAAAAACAAAAAGAGACTTATAACTGCAAAACAAACACAGAACTTCTCATAAACGCTGTAAAGTCCAATATCAATGTTATTAAGTTAGAAAAACATTCTGGGGATATTGAGCAGGCGTACACAAACACCAGTACTACACCAGCACTAGTTCTCATCTGACCTGCAGCATGGGGCTCGATAGTGGAGCTGGAGCTGGAACTGGAACCGGAGAGGGCGTCTCCGGTGCTTTGCTCTCGCCTGGTGAGGGGACAGAGCTCTGAGACTCCTGGCTGGCCGGCTGCTCCGGGGACAGGGCATCACAGCTGTCTTCGTCCAGCACCTTGGGATAATTCACCTGGCCCACTGAGAGACAAGCAGGGTGCTCTAAGTCTAAGTATGTCCGCTCACTGCATCTCTTGCTCTTATAATTCACTGTATCACGGTTGTTCAAGTAAAGATCTCTTTTTGAAACGCACTAATATCTCTGCTGCCATGCGTCTCACCGATGATGGCCTGTTTAAGGCTGGAATCGACCGGCAGGATGTTCTTCTCCACCAGCTCCATCGGGCCAGGTCGCTGGGCGATCTTCTCATTCAGGTTGTCGGCCAGCCGCGCCCTCTTCAGCTTCATCTGGGTGGCCTGTAGTGAGGGCTCTGCTCCGGTCTCTGAGGGAAGAGGAAAACAACATGTCACACAGCTTGTAGATTTCTTGTTTGCCATGTTGGGAAGATTCATTTGTTTATAGTCTGGCACAAACTTGAATCTTATGATGGTTGAAATGTGTAATAAATATTTGACCATGTTCCTGCCTGCACGACCCTCCACTGCTTAACATATATTCAGTAGGAGGAATTTCTTTGTGCTACAGTGAAGAGAGTCTTTCCATTCCTCTGCTTTACAGAACAGACTAAAATATGAAATGTACATTATTGTGAAATGGAGAATTATCAGTACCTTGCAGGATGTGCATCCTGACCAGCTCTGCTCTCTCTGGACGACTGCGGATCTTGTGCTTCAGGAAATTCTCAGTCTAAAAAAAAAATAAATAAAAATGTATTGACAGAACCGTCAGTAAGGTAGCTTAATTTTCATGATCTATTATTTCATGCAGCATTGAGTAACTCAACACCAGGAGTGCATTTCCTCTGCTTCTCAGGTGCAGACTGAGCACTTTGTTTTCCAAACTCTGTGCCTCACCCTCGCTCTCTCCAAGCTGCGAATCTGCCCGTGGAACGCCGCTGGGCTCTTGAGAGCTGCAAGACATAACATTTACATCAATGCAATCAAGTCTGAGCACAACTATATTGTACACAAACAATGTGATGCAGATTAAATAATAGAGTAAACATGTTTATTGTCTCAGCTATCAGTGTGATATTATACACTCGCCCACTCCACATTATCTTTTCTGCGAGTGGTGGACATCGAGCAGCACCGACACTCACGTGGCATGATGCCTTGGTCCACCAGCTGCTCCCGGGTTCGCCTTTGCTGAAGCCTCAACTGCAGGACTGAAAGCAGAATGGAAAAAAATGTCATAAAGAAAAACAGATTGAGTAGAAAAGAAAATTGATAACGCAGTATACAAAAACAGAAAAAGGGAAACTGACAATAGGAAAAGGAAGAAAATTTAATCAACCTGAGGAAGTAACCACATACTTGACTCATATCCTGCTTTCTAGTCATGAGGCCGGTCTTAATTTTTAATATCATCATCATATAATGCAGCGTTTCCCATACACCGATTCATTTGAGGTACAGGTGCTCCGATCAGGATCCATCCCCAATCACCGTTTGCTGGAAGCATTATCGGCTCATACCGATCACTGATCAGGGGGTCTGTTTGAAGTTTCATCATGTAACATTTTTTTTTTTTTTAACTGTTCTTAACAAAATTAAGTCTCAATCTGCTCATGTCTGAGCCATTTTTACCTATTTTTGATTGGACTGGTCTCCTTTTATAACCTCGACCCTGTAATGCACAATTAAGTTCCATGCATCTTTTTTAAGGCCAACCTGGACTATCAGGATACACGTTCCTGCAGTGATGTCACATGAATGTATAAACGCTCATACGACCATAAAGACAAAAGAAAAAAATAAAGTGGAAATTGAATGTTCTTTGTTCAAATCACACACAGAACAATAATGACAAATGTTGTCAGTCAAAATCTTTCCAACCAACACACATCAAAAGCTATTTGTATTTTTCTATCCAAATGCACAAAAGGAGAATCTGCACATTAATCATGACATTGACAGGATCATTTTATGGCTCTGCTCTGAGAGTGTACATCCATAAATAAGAGAATGGGTTGAAAAACCGTTGCATGATGCATTTAAAATCAGACCTGTCACACACATGCCCAGTCAGGAACACAGCCCGGACTGGCTGACAGGCTCAACCCAAAGCATCATGGGATTGCAAGTAGACAGCTAACAAACATTTCAAAATGATGTGAAAAAAATTGGAAAGTATCATGAATTGACTGTTTATATGTTATAACTGCCGGACCGATGAACCCAGGAAGCCATTTTAGCTGCACGTACAGAAATTGTCCAGCAAGTTTTGTGTCATCTGATCAAAACTATTTAGAACGAATATCAGCCAATAACAATTGGCGGGCGATGGAAAGGGGCACCCTTAATTTGTGGCGCGCCGCCACAATATCAACAATAAGTGCCACGTATTGATTTTCTACCGAGCACAACTTCTTACACAACTTACTTTTTAAGAACGGGATGATGCTTCATATCATTTCCCTTTAACTCTACCAGGGTATATGACATTACACAGTCTGTTAATATGTGCCCAAAAACCTGCTGTTTTAATGATTCAACCACTGCACTCAAGCTGGTGCCTCCCACAACGTATGTTTTTATAAACCCTCAGCATCACAATGACAAAGAAAGAAAGAGGAGCGCTCACCTGCTCTTGCTCTGAACCTAGCGCAGCAGCTGCTCATGGTGTCTACCTCCATACAGGCCATAGTCTCCTGGCACATTAAACAGTCCAGAACACAACTGAGTGATTAAGCCATTGGATTCCAGGGAGACAGCCTCAGTATTAAAGCCCAAAATATGTTGCTTATCGACTCTGAAACATGATCCATCGAATGATGAAAATCCAGCACTGCAGCACTACTAAGAATTAGAGAACCAACATTTGGTCCGTCCTTTATTTCTCTCTCCCTCCCCAACTTTTATTCTTTTTTTTCTTTTTTTATTACAGAGCCACAACCCCCGCCCTCCCTCTCTACTCTTACTTCCCTCTCTCACTCAGCCAGTCTGTGATAGGGTATTTTCTGGCTGTGGGCGAACCAAACACAGCCAGATGTGGAGGACACCACTGGTTCCTTGTAACTACTGTGGAACAGTCAAGAATATGACTAAAAAGGCAACAACAAAAGGAAACAACTTGCATCTTCACACTAAAAGGACGACTGTGTGGCAGCAACACGAGTTCTTTACAGCTTTAACCTGACTTTGTAAATTGGCTTACAACAAAGGGAGGAAACACACTAAGTAGAACATGTACATTGGCACATATTACATACTGGCCTTGAGTAGATACTTCTCCATTTACAGAAAGGGACGTGTCACAGTTTACAGCAAAACACAATCTCTTGCTCTGACGGGAAAAAGCCGACAACTTTGGTGTCCATTCATTATCACACGGTAACTCAGGGACCAATGGTTGCATCCCTACACAAAAACTGTCGTAACCTTTTTGCCCTGAAAAACTCCAACTTTAATCTAAACTACAGCTGTGGTGAAACATTTACAGAGAACTGACCCTGGCTCCTGTGAAGGAGGATAGATAAACCCTTTCGACCCCGACTGCACTCAGCGAATAGTTAGAGTAAGTTATGCAGTGAGGACATGTTTGTTCAAGGTGATTCATAGGGACTTCCAGTCAGTGTCATTGTCTTCAATTCCTCTGGGAAAATACTGTTCAGCCTGAAAAACACATGCTGACCTGTGACCTCAGCCGGCTGAGGAGAGAGGTGAAC
Organism: Seriola lalandi dorsalis; assembly: GCF_002814215.2. Taxonomy (NCBI): domain Eukaryota; kingdom Metazoa; phylum Chordata; class Actinopteri; order Carangiformes; family Carangidae; genus Seriola; species Seriola lalandi. The sequence goes on from NW_019525516.1 coordinate 24,240, forward strand.
GATGCGACTGAGCTGTTTATCCACAGACAGACGGACACGTATAGATCAGAGTGCTCTGCAGGTCCACGGAGGAAAACACAAGCTTCAATATAAATGTACGAGTTTCACCTGCAGTCAATAAATGACAGCGGTAAGCAGCCAAATAGACAGGTGATAGCAAATAATAAGAGCTACAAAAAGGCCGACCAGAAATCACATGATGCTTTTATTACAGGAATAGTTTCACGTGTTCAGAAATACATTTATTTGCTGTTGCCTTACTTTTCAACTCCTCCCCTCCGGTGAGGGTGTGTGCACCCAAGCATGACTCTGGTCTTTCTTATAAAAAACATCTGACTAAAGGTTGAATAACAACAATAATTCATACAAGCCGCAGCATTTTACTCAAGCAACTTTAAAAGGGTTAGAGAGGCATCATTCATCGTTTTAAAACCTCTCACAAATGTGCACCAGTCAACTTTTAATATACACCCCACACAGTAATAGTAATAAATACATAGTAATCAACAGTAATAGTCTTATTAACATTTGGGATTTTATGGCATACCCATATTTTTGATTATTAAAAGGTTTGCCTTCATTCATCAACCACAAAGATGACTGACTGACTGACTCCTTGATTCTATTAACAGGCTTTCCCTGTATCAATAACCTTAATGATTTCAGTTTAAAGGCAACCTCTTACTCTCATTCCCTGTCACTACAAACTCAGTCCTGAGTCTCGACATCCTACTCTGCCTGCGACGCAGCACTCCTCTCTCTCCCTCCAGACAGACAGACGCTCTGAGCTGCTGCCACACACATCTTAAGTGGTCTTAGACGCTCCCACCTGTCATGATGGTGGACAGATTAACACCTGCGTGGTGAAACCAATATGAGTGAAAGGGCTCTGCGGTTGGCAAAGTGCTAGGGATGTCTTAAAGGGTGGAAAGTATGACGTGTGTGTGTTCCTACTGGAGGGGGGAAATGACAAAAGCCAAGATGAGTGTGTGCTACTACTGTTGACATGCCACAAAATTTTCCACCGCAGAGTTTTACTGCGCTCTCCTGCAGACAGCAGCAGACAGCACACCAAATGTAGGATTTTCAGCACAAAAGCACAAAATCCAACATTTATCCAAAACATGTTTAATCCAGTCTGGAACAGCTCTGGCTAAACACCCTATTGTTGACTGTATCTGACAAATTAGATTTTTCTGAGCACGGCAATCAATATCACAACGACTGGACTTAACTGATCTCCCTACGCCATCTAAGCCGTGATTAGGAGCTGGCACACGCAAGAGCCAATCTAACCCGCTCCTAAAGTCTGGTAATCGCGTACCCATCCATCAGTGTCTGAGTCAGTCCCGTGTGGATGCCAAAACAACACCGGCAGCGTGAGGGTGATGAGAAGCACACGGGCTGGCTGACATGATGAGGATCATTTTAATGTGCACTGCAGACGAGAAGCTGGAGGAGGTTTCAGGGCTCACTTTCATGGTTCGTTTTGAACCGATTAGTTGATTCAGGGAGCATGTGCTTGTGTGCGTGCAGTGTTGACCATCTATGTTATGCAGGGTATTTAAACTGGGCTGCCACTCATGTCACCATGCTGGAAGAGTTGCAACAAAGGGAGACATCAGAGCGGAAACAGGATGCAGACATTTGTGAGTTGCGCCCTTGTGACAGGCTTTGTGTCCAGGCGACCGTATGCACAACTAGTCATGTGATCACGAGCTCAACTAAATTTGTGGGGAGACTTGTGATTCAGATCGTGGATCGTGATTCTACTTAAAAAGATTGTGATAGGATCTTTTGGCGCCCACCCCCCAGCTGCAGCACTTTCTTTGGTAGTGGAGGGTTTTGATGACAATAACTAAATCAATAATATAATAATATAACTGCTAAGTGATTTATCAGATCCTTTAGAATCAGAATTACAGCATGAGTACGATCGTCTCAGAGGATCTTCACAGCGAAACGGCAGCACAAGTGCATGTAACTATTTTGCAATAACCACAGACTGGTGACTACGATTTGTGATTCTGGTGCTGACTCATCAGTGGTTGATGAGCACCGGGCACAGAGCAGTTACATGAGCTAATGAGTAACGCACTACAATCCGTATGTTCACACGAAAAATATACTAGGATGTGTTAGAAGATAATGCATCTTGAGAATAACATTTTTAGCTCAGAAAAGAGACGAGTTAATGGGGGATTTATTGGCGTTAATACAACAGTGTGTTCAGAAAAGTTTAGTGTGTGATATTTAAGTAACAGCTGTCAAAAGATACAGTAAGGCTTCACTAGCGAGAACATAAGAAGCTGCAACTTCATATATTGTATGTAATTGTCTTTCTGTGAGTAACAATCAGTGTCTTTACAGGTTTTTTGTGTTTTTATTTAATGAGAAGAGTCTGAAGTGTCGCCTTACAAGTGCTCGTTTGACAATCTGTCAAAAAAGTATTATAATAATAACAAATATAATGAATAAAATGGCATTGTACGTAATCTACTTACATTTTACTTGATAAATGACTCAAAATAAATAAATAAAATACTCAAGATTTTTTTTGATGACAGTCTGACAACAGTCTGAGCCCCGAAGGTGGGAGGAGTTTACTGTTACATAATGGAAAAAAGTGGCAAATCACAACAGAGAGAAACTTGAGCTGAGGATTTCTTTTTTTTGGCATTTTGCTCAAAAACAAACTAAAAAAAACAGCAGATTATCAAAATAGTTTCAAATTGTTTTTCTTTCAATTGACTTCTTGATTAATAGACAAATGTCTCAGCTCAAGACTTTTTTAAGAATAACCCCTAATTTTGAATCCTTGAATCCTTAGTTTTTGTCGAGAGAGGAGGCACAAATCTATTTTTCCAGCTGTCTGGGTTAATGCATCTTCTGTCTGAGTAGGGTCACACAGGGCCTGCACACAAATATATGTCCTTACCATTTTTGCGTTCACTGAGCGGAGGCAGGCTCTGTGTGGGCTGCAGCGACAGCTCCTCCATCTCATGGGTCACCGCCTCGCTCTGGGGACTCGGCACTAGCAGACTTGACATCCCACATTCCCCCTCTGCTCCGAGTTGCCACTGCGAAACCTGGGGATCCATTATGCCTCAGGAAAGGGGGTGGGTGGGGGGTTGG
>NW_019525516.1:27394-70181 GCF_002814215.2 Seriola lalandi dorsalis
GGGGGTTGGGGGGTGGGGGAGGGTTCCCAGGTAAGCCCAACAGCTGTTTGGGTCACCGTCCCTTTATGTTATGTCTCGCTGTTACCTGCATGGACACAAGAAAAAAAAAAAAAAAAGAAGAAGAGAGAGTGAGGAGTTAAGAGGGAAATCTAATGACCGCTCTGCTCCTCTCACTGAACAACTCACACAGGAGGAATACATCACTCAGGGATATTTTGTGGGCTCTTCATGAACACCAGTAATTCAGAATAATCATCATCATCCTGTTGGTATGACTACTTCACCCAACTGCTGAAATGCTAAGGGTGGCATTTCATTTCAGCCATCTGGAAGAGCTCAGTCACAGCCCAAATTATTCATTAAATGAGCTGGGTTGGCTATTATACTGAATAATCACTTCAAACCGCTGCTCATGAGAAACAACGCCAGTTTGCACATGAATGTTCTCTCTGTTCAGACGGGCTTCATAATCTGGAATATGACGTCGCTGTGGCGGTTTCAAACAGAGGGAACGGAAACATTTCGGGGAGCAAAACAAACAGTTTAGTATCCATGGCTTCCCAACGGTCTCTTAACCAGCAGATGACAGACTGCTCAGTCTGAACATGTATGCTATTTATCGCTCTCCAGCAGCACCCACACTATCCATTCCACGACATAAGTACTCTTTACTAACCATCTTGATGTGTTGCTTTTGGCAGAGAACTACTGTGTTCCTATGGCTGCCTTTATTTCTCCCTGTAGGCCCTTAAAGTGCCAAAGGCCTTAGACAGCGGAGGAAGACTATGGGACTCAGACATTTGGTTACAACACATGTAAATATTGCCATTCTGGTTGCTGAACGCTGATGTCATCTAATACATCCAATGTTTTACCATCTCTTGCTTTGGTAATGACATACACTGTGTTCCTAAAGATAATCTTTGTCAGATAAAACAGAATTTTATGTTATTTAACATTGAAACAGTTTATCAACAATATCTCTACAACATGAGAGATGATCTTCCTACCACAGATGATAATAGCCCTGGATGAGCTCTTGACTAATTGTTAGAATTTCTTTAAGTGAATGAAAAACACCAAACAGTTTAATCACTGAAGATAGATTTTATTTTATTTTTTTATTGCTTTTATTCTGTAAAGAATTTTGTGTTACATTGTTCATATGAAAAGTGTGGCACAAATAAAGCATAGGTCAAAACTTAAAATCACAAAATCTGAATATAATGACACAGTATTGAATAGATGAAGCCTCCGTTGATCATTTTAAAAATTTAACCTGATGTCAGATTTTCATAAATAATGCAATTTTCTGCAAGAAGAGAAACTAAAACATAATTTTCTCGCTATATATAATTAGTTAGTTTTTCCCAGGCTACATAAATATATGCTAGTACTGGTTCGTTTGTATGTAATTAACCTGGTGAATGCCTGACAGGTGAGATGTCATAAATAAAGTGATTGACAGTTTTCACAGGTCAAGAGTTTTAGATCCTGTGCCTCTGTCTTAAGAACTTTCTGGCGTGCAATTACTTTGTTGTGACTGTTACCTGCTATGTCTGTGACACTTTGGGTGTGTGCATTTAGCCCCACCAATCAGAAATCAAGTATTACCATGGGAGTCAATCCCAGTTCGCATTTACTGGTAATCTGAATCGCCTCAAAATTCCCCCACTCTTAAAAACTTGGCTTCTGACTCGCGGCCACTTTCTAGCCCCTTAATGATGATTAAGTGCCACTAAAACACCGTGCTACAGACAGTTCAACCTCAGTGACAGAAGTGCCGTAACAGATCTCCAGTAACAGCGTCTGTATTAATCACATGTAGGAACTTCCTATAGATTACAATCAAACAGTACATCCTGTACTGTGAAGCTTTTACTTTGAATTTCCTGGGCCGTGCCAAAACGGATTCTGCCTACACTGACCCTGAACAAGCGCTGTTCTTCTCTCTTAGTTTGGCTTTCAGCGGGAGAGGTAGGCTGTTTGTAGGGATGAGAATCCAGAACTGGTTCCAGTTGAGAACCGGTTTCAAATTGTCCGAACCATGGGAATCATATGCCCCCGAGCTTATCAGTTCCTTTTATCAATTTTGTTGTGCTTCTCAGCGACCCTACACGCTCACTACGCCTCCCTCTCATGTCAAAGCAGGAGTCAGTGTTTACAACTTCAATGAGAGGATGAACTGTAACTATCCATCTGGTCAAACAATAAATAAATAAAAATTACACGAGAGTGAATTGCAGGTGAACTTGTGTTCTCTCCTCACCAAGTTTCACGGCAGTGAATAACGGTAACAGTAAGTTGATGGCACATTTGTCTCTAGGCTGAAATCCAACTGATGATAAACGCAAACAGGAAATCTGCAGCTTGAAAAAGATAACCTTTATAAACGGCTTATGTTTACATTGTATGGCCAAAGCTAATTGTATTATATTGTGAGGACTGGACTTGTTACCAGTCAGCAGAGCAAAGGCTCAATATTGCATTTTATCATTGTCTACATTTTATATTATATTATATATATATAGATCTATTTATTTTAATGTTAATATTCACTAACCTTAAGATTCTATAGAAAGCAGCAGACTGAGCAAAGTGTTTTAAAGGAGGGAGGAGGATTGCACTGGGAGCACTGGAGTGTCAGGTGTGACTGTGTGGCAATAACCTGTGCACGCCTACTTCTTTCCCCACACAGAAAACTGATCAGGAATCATTAAGGCGAATGAATACCGATATGCGGAATCGATAATGACATTATCAATTCCCATCCCTTGTTGTTTGGTAATGAAATCCAACATCAGCCAGTCAGCTGCTGGATTTAACACTTTGCTACAGAATAATCTTCTTTCCCTCAGTTTCTCTAACAAATAGTTCCATAAATTGCAAATGACAGATAAATAGCATTTACTTCTCATTTTTAGTGTCTGGTCCTTAATGCAGAACTAATAACCTCAGCTAAATGATGCAGGTTTATGTGATCCACAATTTAATTGGGATCAAATTAAAGAGAAAATCACTCACTTTGAACTGATTCAATCACATTTACAGGTCTTTCAAAGGAAATTTGTCAATAGACAAACCAAACTGCTGATAAGTGTATAATACTAATTCTGTTGATGGGTACATTCCTACTGGTAGTAGCTGTAGTAGCTCCGATCTTTTCTGTCTCTGTCCACTCTTATAAGTTGTTGCCAGCGCCTCTTTGTCTGTTTATCCCAAACAAATAACCACTGCTGATGTTAATGCGAAACATGTTTTCTAAACAGACAAAGTAAACGATGCTCAAAACATTTAGAAACCATCCAAAAAACACAATTTAAAACACAGACCAACACCTAGTGAGATATTAGCCGTATAACATTTAAAAAAAACAATGAGATGAAAACATGTACAAACACAGCGCTGACAGCACCAGACACTGCTGCTGCTTAAATAGGTGCTTTTGAAGATTTGTAGAGAATAAAACACATAAGTGCCACTTAAAAAGGTCTGAATGGAAGTAGCCCACACACACCACACACACAACACACACAACACACACACACACGAGGCTGCATCACGGTCTGAAAATGGATGTTCACAGGTTGCTAGGAAAAACCTGCAGTGGTCTCTATGACAAAGGAAGTGCATGCTCCGTGCTTAGACAATAGAAACGCTCAGTACTGACGACTAAAGAGCTGTAATGTATCACTACACTGCCGACTGAGGGCGAGACTCTGAGTAAGAATCGATCAGCTGCACACAGAAGCTCTCAGGACTCTTGCCCAGTACACAAAGCAGATAACTGAATTAGGGTTAGCTCAACGTATCAATTTACAGACACTCTGGGAAGATAATGGTCTTGTACTACAAACAGTATCTGATATTTGTTTGTAATCTTTGTTTATGTGGGTTCCTCCCTGACGACAGCATCATAAAAATCTGTGTTAAGATCTGCCAGTTTTATGCTTTGAATAATAAAATAAAATAAAAGGCCGCATGAGTCGGACTGGATTTGATGTAGATGGATTGCAGTTGATCAGAGAAAAGGACAAGAAAGCCATAGTAGGATTCCTTCAGACGGAGAACTACATGCTGCGTGTGCATTCGTGTCAGGGCGGGGGGGAAAGTGAAGGGGAGGAATGAGTTGAGGGTGGGTGAACAAGTGCGTAGGAGAAAGGGGGCAGAACAAACAACTGTCACGGCTGACGAGGCGTTGTGGGATAAACAACGGTGCTGCCCCGGCAGAATCAAAGAGCAGATCCAGATGGCAGGCGCTGCGTGTTGCTCTGCCCTCGACTGTTCTTTTAATGGCATCAGGGCAACAAGTACCATGTGTTTCATCAAAGGGTAATGCATACGTTCTGTACACACACACACAAACATGTATAAACACACCACTAAAATCAAAGGTGTGCTAGAGCGTGAGGGAGAGACTGGGCATCTGCTATTCGTGGTTATGCTCAAATGTAATACAGTTTTACTTTTCCACACAGGTTTCAACAATAAACATGAGCTCACAGCTATAAAAATGTTTGACAACACCTGACAAATATGTTACACGACCAGTCAAAGAAGAGCTGTATTATTGTGCCACTGGGTGTGTTTGGTATTTAAAAACAGGGCATAGATAACACGCTTGTGTCAATCATCAACACTTTACTGTGCAACCACAGAGATACTAACAAGCGCTCCCACCCTTCCCTGTCAGCACGTAGCCTTTTTTCTTTTCTCGTTAAATGTGTCACCGACAACCTGTGGTCTGGTATGCTCGTAATGTCACTAAGACAGATTCAAACACCATCAAAAATAAAGAACTGTTCATTGCATTTGAACAGAGAATCACTCTCCAAACAAAGCAATACTGGTGTGGGCCCGCGCCACATGGATAATGAGTTAGAGGCAGCAGAAGTTCATTTTCAATCAGTGATTGTTGGGCTTTGGAGGAAAACAGAGAAAGGAGTTTCTGGAGCTCTGCCCAGCTGCCAGAGGAAAGACGGCATTACTGGTCAGTTGTTGCACGTCACAAAAGAATTGGACAATGCACAAGGAACCTGTACGAGCCTGAAAAGACCCAACGAACTGACTAACGATGCCATCTTCAGATCGCTGCACTGCCACGGAGGAGCTAAAAATATATCCTCCTGAACAAACTTCCAAATGAGACATTTTACTTATGGGACACTAACACTGCCATTACTCAACAGACTTCACTCTGAAGGTGGTTTAAAGTCTCTTCTCCATGTTACCAATAATTATTGTGGAGCTCACTGCAACACTAGCATCTCGGACCAAGCTAAATTAGGGTGGATTCTCTGAATAACAGACAACAATCACTGGCTTCAAGTTTCATTTATGTCTTCACATCAGCAGCAGTAAAAGATCAGAGTTCAGCCGCCCCCCCAATACTGAGAAACCAACCAAATATTTCACATTTTCAGCTAAATAATCCTAATAATTCGAGGGAATAGGAACTGTTAAAACCGCAGAGCACTGAGAAGTCATCGGTTCCCATTCCCTGCATACTGACGAGAAGAGGTCATGGGTCAACTTTACTCCAAATAGGCCTGGCTGTGAAGATTTGCAGTGATAAAATACTCACAAGCACTCACATACACACACTCGTTCACTCAACTGACAGCATGAGATAACGGAAATCTGCTGCCTCGGCCTAAGAGCTCCTAAACAATGAACAGTCAAGTAGGTCTGGTTTCTGTTTAAAGGACATTAACAGACCACTTACAACTGTCGATGAAAAAAACATGTTGTGAAGAAACACTGACATTGCACAACTGTAGAAACAAAAAAACAAAAAAACAGCACGCCTACAACTAAGTCAAAAGCTTTATCTAAAAAACTGGACATCCTACACCCTGGATGACTGGGAATCTTCTTAGAAAAAGCAAGAACTACTCATTAAAACCTCACTAAATTCAACGTGAAACAAACATGTATATTGAAAAGAATGAAGATTTATAACTTATATTATTATGCAAATCAAGGCAATTAACATCTATCAAGATTTTTGCTTGTTATATTGCATATTGTGATTATTATGACTCGTCACTAGCCCATATAAGCCATTAATTCTATAATTATGTGAGTTGCTTGACTAATGGTACAAGCACATACAAGCTACAAACATACACAAATGCACACAGCCTGAGAACCACTCTGTGCCAAACTACACTTTCAGTCTGCAGTTTTCTAAGCCTTAAATAGACCACGTCTTGTCCCAAAAAAAAAAGAAAAAAAAAAAGTCTGCTTTTATCCAGAGATAAGACAGAAATGATGTCATCGCTGCAGCTCATTCACTGGCGTTGGTGTACTGCTCTGTTCCCACAGACACATGTGGTGATGTTTCCTTCCTGGCTGCCCTTTGTGGACTTTGCTGAAAAGATCCTCCAAAAACAGTACAAAAGAACTGGACCAACAAACAACAAAAAAAAAAAAAAAAACCCAATGTTTTAATGGCTGGCAGCCAATAACCATGGGACAGGGACACGTAAGATAAGAAGGACCATTTCAGCAGCTGCATTGACTAACCTCAACAGCCTTAATGTGAAATAACACAAGTTAATAGAGTGCTGCCTGTAATGAGGAGTTACGGGGGCTTGTTATGTAAAATAGCTTCTGAGAAATTAATACAAATCTGAATAAAAATGCCCAGGGTGGCTTCCTGAGAGTAGATAACTCTAGCATGTCAGTGCTAATAATTCCTTCATCTCAGTAGTATTAGTCAAAGTTCTATTAAATGCAAACACGTCTGACTACATTGTGATATTCAGTTTCATTTTAATTTAATTTGCCACAGGGAGAGACACGGAAACCCGTAGTCTAAAGTGATCTGAGCAGGCAGTCTTCCTGCAAACCAATACTGCACTGGGAGGTTGAAATAAGCAAAACAGACATGGATACATGGCTTACAGCCTATGGATAAATTACCTTGCCATCCAACAATATGCACAGTGTTTAAGTCGACGCTAATAATTCACACGTTTTAATGACAGACTGTGAGGGGACAGGGCCGCCTCTGAAACCACCACATCCTGCCCCGTCTGTATGACTCACACAGACCGCGACCTGTTTGGATTTGCTGCAGCACTACCTCACCTCACTTTCCCCCCCGCTTCCACCGATGGGAAGGCAGTACGATAACATCATCGGGTTCGTCTCGCGGGTGTGGGGTGTGGGGTGGGGGGGGTTCTGTACACAGCATGCGTGGTGCGGCCAACTCACAATGAAAACTGAATGTCATGCTTTAGCATCCAGAGAGCGCCCGGGCACAAGAAATAAATAGCTGCAATAAACACACGGCGCGAACACATAGCAATTTGAAAACGAGCAGGTTTGAACAGCAAAAACAAGGAAGTTTTAGCGAGTGACATGGCAGTCGGCTCCACCACGGCTAATGTTATCGCAGTTTAAGAGGGTGGGTGGGGGTGGGGGGTGTGGGATAAGCTAACGTTGGCTCGGTACTTGAAATCTGACAGGTGAGTGAGTTGCAGACAGCGACAGTCATAAAACACGATGGGGCGCCTCCATGGCCATCATTTCCAGGACACACGAAAACGTATCTCGATATAAGTTACAGTCAAATACTCGGTGTACGAGCTCTCCTTGTACAGTCTTACCCAGCCCTTGCCTGCTGTGTTTTTCTGTCTGCACATCACGAACGCTCCTCACATTTTCGCCAGTTAGCTCGGCTTAGCTAACACGGGCTAACATGCTAAAAACAAGACAGCGCCGCCTCGGGTCTGTGGTCTTACCGAATTGCGAAGACTTGAAACCCGAGTCCGTCCGAGGTCTGGTTAACAACGAGATGTCCATTAACGTCAGCGGAACTATCTACTGTATTTTTCCTTTTTCCCCCAGCGATGAGATTGAAGTTTATTTCGCGGAGTAAAATGGCTGCGACTGGTCTAGGTTCGGATGCGGTGACGTAATGACGCTGTAGGACAGGAAGGGGTGGGGGGCGTGGCGGAGGACAGGGATCACCGTCCTCACTGATCAGCACTTATCAACTACTTACAACGGACCTGGATTTTCTGCCATATGACACCACCACGAATACTCACATGAAAACAAAAAGTGTACCAGGTACCACATGTGGATTTTTCCAAAAGTGACTTTTGAAACTACATGTTCCAAAATGATATGTTTTGGTGAAGTTGGTAGACATCCACTGTGAGGAGAGATTAACCTGCTGCCGTCGTCATTCATTCCCTCATTATGCTATATGGGTCCTTGCATGAAGTATAATTCTTTTGCAGGTTAGGGGGTATTGCTTAATTGCATGCTGACCTTTGTGAGCTCGTTCTTCATGAGCAGATGTTGCCTGAATCCTGTTATCCAGGGGAGGAGCCAGACATTGTTAACAATCGGGTTTAGCCCCAATTTAAGTTGATATTCAGGGGACATGCTCCCCCGGGGAATTTTTTTCCCCATCCACAGCAGCTACAAGCCATTTGGGGAAAAAACATGATAGTTGCCGAGGAAACAAAATCATCCTAAACCTGCATCATATTTTGATTCTAATCAGAATATCATCTGCAGGCGATCACTTGTTTTCTGATTCAAATCGATTTTCGTTCAGATCGGCTGAATGTTTGTTTGAAAGTTGTAAATATTAGGAAGATATTCACTAATGCTTTTCATTCATTTGCAAATTAGTTGAATGTATTCACAGATGTTTTTATCCGTGAAATTTATTTGTAGATCCGTTTCATACTTGCAAGATATTTTTGTGAGTTTACAAATTTATATTTTTTGTATTTGTGGAAGGTGTTTTATATTTACATATCACACATTTACTCACTGATTGTCAATCAGTTCACATAAATAATATTGAGACTAAATCTACCTCCATACCCATCCCTCTTTCTCTTCACCTGCACAAGTTTTCACATTTCACCTTCATTTTCCTCCCTTTCTACTCTCTTCCTCACTCTTCAAATCCAGACTTCCTGATCTGTCTTCTTCTCAAACTGTTCTCCAACCAAACTCAACTCAAACCCTATTAAATGTGGAGGACCCTGACCCTACTACTTCTATTGCCTCTATTTCTGCTCTGTTAAGAGCTTGGATCATTCCTAACCGTAGCCCTATGTACTTAATGAAGTGCTGAAAACATGCTGAACAAGAGAGCTTTATTTTGGAAAAAACAGGTCATTATAAATTAAACAACACTTTAATCAGAATTTAAAAACATTTCAAAATATAATAAAAGTTGCAAACCCTGCACACATTTGCAGAGTAGTTTCCAAAGTGCAATAGAAAAACCTGCATTATTTCAGTTCATTGTGCACATTAATGTAATGTGCGCTTCACATAGACAAAGACTTACACTGCACAAATACATTAATTCACTCTGCGCTGAAGACACTTTTATCCAGCTTTACGATGCAGAACCAATCCTGACGTTAAGAAAAAGTTTATACATAAAGATAAATCAGAATCCCTGCTTTCATTTATTTGGATGTCTGTTTGGCCTTCTGCACAGGAGCAGGAACATCAGCAACATTATGCAGAAAGTCATATAACAACTTAGCATTGAGAGCATTTCCGAGTATCTCTGCTAGCTTGTCCTGGCTGAGTTTGGTTAAATCTGCCAGGCTGTTGGCATTTTTGATCAGAGCCCTGTAGTTTTTTATATTGACCCCAGGCATTTTTAACAGGAAGTCATAAGGTCCGGGGTTGTAGAGACCCGATGATTCAGACACCATGTCCGACTCAGCCGTGACTGCCTGAGCCGCTGCAGCATTGGGTTCGAGGCGGCCTTGCTTCAGCTCCAGGAAGAGGTCAGCTGTGGCGTGTGGGGAGGGGCACCAGAGAATACGGAGCCGGGGGAAATGCAAGGTGAGCAAGGTGAGTTTTGAGGAGATGTCATTTGATGATATCTCATGACGGAAATCTGACCGGGCCATTAAGGAAAACGGTTTAGCCGGGTCAAACTCAATGAGCAGCACTGGCTTCCTGTAGTAACGGGTCATGGAGAGACACTGAGTGTAGAGGCGGCCGCTCTGCAAAGAGCCAATCAGATCACTGACGCTCTTGCGCTCCACGCATGTGTCCGGGGTCAGGATGTAGTCGCCTACTTCTAGGGTGACGGGCTCAATGTCCAGTCCACGGCGGTGCAGCAAAGAGGGGAGCTCACTGCGGAATTCACGCATGTCCACAATGACTCGTGAGGGCTCTTTGGGCTGCTCCTGGCCTCCTGGTTATAGGACAGGAAATGGAAATACAAAAATAATGAAACACTTATTCCAGAAAACTATTTTTCTTGAATAAATTTAAAAGAAATTACTAAAACAGACATGCCTGCTTTGCGGGAGTTGGTGGTGGCATTGGCAGGCTCTAAACTTCTAGCGAGGTCCAGGTTGGTGTCTTCTCGTCCCTCCCTCTCCTCTGGGATGACCATAGTAGCTTTTTCCCTGCAGCGTTACACACACACACACACAAGCACCAATGAGAAGCCGACACTTAAGAAAACCCCAAATCAACAAAAACCCCAAAAAGTACTTGATAGGAAAGACGCTGTTCTCACCTGATGAGGTGTTCGAAGGCTTTCTTTTCCTTAGACAGAGCTGTCAGGTACTTCTGTTCTTCTGTCGAGCCTCCATAGATGAGGAAATACACCCTAAGAGCCTTTCCGGGTCGGCTAGCTTTGTAGATCTCCAGCTGTCGGACAAAACTCACTTCAGCGTCGTACAGCACCACAAAACTGGGCTCCACCTCGTGCAGCACCCGCGTCAAGCTGTGGGGGTCCGTGCAGCCTTTCAGAGGGTGGATGACGGTCAGCGGCTCCTTCAGGACACCATAGTAAGCATCGGATGACAAATCCAGTTTCAGCTGTTCTTCCTCGCCTTCGTCCTCGTCCATCAGTTCATCCTCGTCTCCGCTGCTGCCCATCGCTGCTGCTTCATCCATCTCCTCCTTCCCCACCATCTGGGTCAGGGTCAGAGATGGTCTGCTCGTCCTCTTCGTGGACTTTGTGGGTTTTTTCTGTGCAGGCTCCTTCCCCTTGCCTCCTTTTTTGGACCAGCCTTTGCCCTTTTTGTGCGAGTCAAGTTCAAGGGCAGCAGCCGCAGCGGAGTCCCGTTTACCGATTGTGCGGACGTACAGTCTGTTGAGCAGCCGATCAGAGCCGTGCCTGATGTACTGCTGCAGCTGGGCACAAGTGCGGTCATCACTGGCACAGATCAGCACACGACCTGGAGGCAACATGTACATGACAGATATGAAATGACCGTTTTAATGGTGGATATTTAATTCTTGTCTAACATAGGACTGAACTATTTGAGAAAAATATCACTTCACTATCAAGATCTAAAGAATCAGATAATCAGATAATCAGATAATGCTAATAAGCTAATGTTAGCTTCACAGACTGAACTACTGGAGGTCCCAATTCATAGATCTTTATGTGATCAGCTGAAAATAGTGCAAACACTGGAGTGCAGCGAGCATTAGCCAAGACTTTTTGTTGTCGTCGTTTCATCAATTTACAAAATGAACCTTATTAACTACAACTCTACAGACAATCACCTGGCAACAGTTGTTATTACAGTCACTGATGTCAGCCAGCTACAACTTACACTTACTACGCCTGAGCTAAGACACTGTTAATAATCAAATTTAAACTTTTGAAATTGCAGTATTGATATAAAAACAATGGTTTTACTCCACGTCTGAATTCCATTAGGTGTAGGCAATGTGAGATAGCACACACAACATGACATACACAGCTTTGAATAGAAGCGTAAATAAAAGATAAATATATGTAAATATGTGACAAAGAGTGAGAGAGGTCTATTCTATCCTCTGTATTTGTTCCATATTCACTGGGACTAGTTTGCCAAGTATAATGCGAGTACAGTGTGTGTGTGATATGTGTATGATGTAGTCTACAAAGCAGTAGCACAAGATAAATCAGGGCAGCCTGAGGACAGTCTTGTGAAATGTCAGCTGTGTTTACACTGTTTTTTTTTTATGTTAAATACGTTTCATAGTGAGGACTTCTTTCTCCTGTGGCTCCTGTGTTAGTGTTAGCAGGCCAAAGTTTAAATGACCTTAGATCATTTTAATGTACCACCTTTTAGAAATCTAAAAAGTAGCATCTACAAAATTCTGTTACATAAAACATTATATGTAAATCTGTAGATTGAAATGCAGTGATGACGTGATGGACAACTTTCATGCTCTAACCTGGTTCATGCTCAGAGCTCTTGTTCTCCCTCTCAATCTCCTGCAGCACTTCAGTTAGAGCCTCCCACTTTGGGCTCTTCTCCAGCACCAGCTTTCGTTTTACCTCTGAATCACACGGACACGACCTTTAGTGATCTCAACCGCACACATACAGTACATGCTGATTACATTACATTACATGTACTCTGAGGAACACACTGTCAGAGATCTGGTCACTGCTCAGTCACCTGAAGCAGAGGGTAACTTCTGTTTCTCAGCCTCTGCTCCCACTTTGAGTTTCTTCTTGCTCTCAGCGATGCGGTACACTCGACTCCTGGCGTTCACAAACATGGACGTGCTAGAGTCCAGGAACAACCACCCTGGCGGTTACAACAACAGGCGCACACAATCAAACAGGTATAACGAAGATTAATTATGGACATCAAGTACAGTTTTTTTACTTAAAGAAAGTACTGTAGTTTACCAGAATTGGAGCCAAAGATCTTTTGGCTGGAGCGCAGCGACTCCAGCAGATTGAGGAAGGTGACGCAGTCGTACTGGGTGAGGTAGAGCAGAAGAACCCTCAGCACCTTCAGGTCCTGGACCAGGCCCTTGGTCTTTGCTCCCAGCTGGTGCCACAGGGGGTCCAGGTAGTGACGGATGGTCTGCATAGAGTTATAAAGTTCAACCATTTGCAGTAAATTCTTTGACGTCAAAGGAGAACAACTTAACGACACAATGAAACAGCAAGACGGCAAACTAGGAATATTACGATCCAGTTTCAATCACATTACTCACATTGCATTATGTGTTACATGTCACTAATACAGTAGCAGACCTTTTCAAAAGCATTTCCTAGTGTGTTCTCCAGTGAGAGGTCCTCAGCCTCCAGGGTGGGGTTGTAGCGTTTCAGCTCCTTCAGACAGGCGCTCATGATGTCCAGGATGGAGCTCTGTATGGCCCTCATAGCTGGCGTCAATGACACGTGGAGCTCCACCACCTCTGGCTTATGCCTCTCCAGTGCTGTGTTTACTGATGCTTGGAACCTGTTGAATGGAGCAGGTGTAGAGAGCAAAGTGTAAAGAAGGACGAGGGAAGCGCTTCCTTTTCCTGCTATGGCATGTAAAAAGTACAGTACGCCCCCATCATACCTGGGCCACAGGTAGAGCTTCTTGACGAAGAGGTTCCTCATCACACGCTCCACCTGGCAGAAGCCTGAGGAGAAGGCCGTGGCCTTGTCAGTGAAGGCCTTAATGAATCCTGTTTTGTTCTTCTGTCTGAACAGACGAAGGATGAAGGCCTCTTGACACGACTCAATGATTTTATGGGCGCGATACACCAGGATGCCTGAAAGGTTGTTAGAGAAAGATAGGAAAGTAGTAAAACACCTGTACAATTGTATTGCAAAGCAACACCCTGCAATAAATACATCAATTAAAATGTTTTTGATTTGATTACTCTTAGAGGGAAAAAGAATCTGCATTTATTTATGTTTCTGAAATGACTACAATTAAGGATATTTACTGTGTAAACAATATCAGAGCAGATGAGTAACTTGGCTTCTGTTGACTCTTGCTTGTCCCCATAATAACATGCTCCAGTCATGTTTTTTGAAAGTTTGGTGGACAATCAATTAATCATATATATATTACATTATGACCAGGCAGTCTTCTGACCTGATATGAGATGAGCAGGGATGCGGTCAGTGAGGAAGTCCACCACCAGGATTCTGCTGGTGACAAACAGCACTCCTCCCTCGGTGTAGACGTTATAACGCTCTGTGCTCTGGACGTCGCTGGTCACTGTCCTGGGCAGGTGGGTCACACCTTCCACTTGCAATTGCTCTGTCAAATACTCCTGAGAGGGGAATAAGTAAAGACGTGTTCTTGCTAAACTGGCTCTAAGTAAATGCACACAAGAGATGCATGTAAAACTCTGAACTTGAATACCCAGACCTTTATTATCTGTAAGGTTCATCTTGCCTGGTATAGAATAGGCACTTGGTGGCAAATCCTCAAATGGCTTTTCTATGAAAAGAGGCCAAGGCATATGTGACTAACAATATGCAAAAAACAAACATTATTTTGGTAGATATTGCGCTAAGACGCATGATTTGAGTTGGAATGATCATTTTGGATTGAGAAAAAAAAAAAGAAGATGATCATGTGATTTTTTGCTGCAGTTTGTACCAAACAAACATGTTCACGTACATTTGGAGAGTATGATTTGTAGCCCGGAAGCACCACAATGCATTTCATTTATCAAAATAAAACTGCAGCTCCTGCGATTTGGATTTTGCACTCGGCCATATTGTGATTTTGATAATATTAAAATGAATCGTTCAGCCATATCTAAATAGTGCAAATTCATCCTAGTAATAGATTGCTATTAACTGATGGTAATGTATTATTTTTACACAGCCACCTTATTTAAGTGTATTTAAATGAATAACTGATATAGTAGCATGTACACATTTTAAAAATCTACCCAAAAGCCTCGTTGCTGCCCCCAAAAATCACACGGTGTTAATTATGAGGCGGTTAAGTTAACCCATGCAGTCCTCACCTGCTCAGGTGTGGTGGTGTTGAGCAGAAGGACCAGGCTGCCCTGCTCCGAGTAAACCCGCATGAACTGCAGAAGGATGCGGTCTATCCCCATCCCCTCGGCCGCCACCAGCAGCCCGTCACTGCCGAACAGACTCAGAAACATCTCGGTCTCAAACTCCAGCAGCGGCCCCGCCATGTTGGAGCCGACAGGACGGTCCTCTACTCTAGACACGAAAAGTCACCAGGGTTTTCTCTCACTGTCGGCGGGAAATGTCAGCTAGAAGCCGAAAAGAAAATCATTGTGAGACAGCAAAGAAAGGGAGAGCTCGGAGCTGTTACTCAATGTTTTGAAATTGCGCATCCGGTCACGTGGTGTCAAAAAAAAATAAAAGGTGAAGTTTCCTGTTTATTACTGAGAGCTCCACCTAGTGGCGCGGAGCGTTATGGCAGGTAGAAAACATGTCCAGCTTTTCTTTTTTGTTTTTCAATGACCTACGTGTGTTTCTACATTAAATTGACTGCTGATGGTTTATCATTGCAGACAATACAAATGTGTTTTTATTGTCTTTCTCTCTGAATGTCTTTACAAACAGCTCTTTTTCACATTCTCATGAAAATGTAATGGTAGTTTTGAAAGAATGCCACGCTGCTGACTTGTCCAGAAATGTTGATGTTACAAAATCAATGCAAAACTTTTTAACAGACAACTCTAATCTCTGCATGTGAGCATGTGAGTGCATCAGGATAGAAAACAATCTCTGCTCTCAGTTGTATTCCTGCACAATTACAATATAATAATGATAATGACACGTTGTCAAATTGATTTTCACAGCATGCCAAAGTAACTACTTTAGAAAATGGTTAGCAATGGCGTATGCATGATTGAGTTGGCTAAAACATAAAAAGCATGCACATACTGTTTGCTTTTTAGACATGTTTTCTACCAGACGAGAAGAAAAACCCTTGGGTAAACAATAAGACCTAATAATGTTTACATTTAACATTACATTTAAAGCTATTTTATGTCATATCTGTTTATGGGGTGGCAAAATAACTGGCTTTCAGATGCTTCAAATTAATGATATCCGTATCAGACAAGTCAAATACTAATCCACTTTCATTTAAATGCAGCAATACGAAATACACTATCAAACGATTAAATAGCCCCAGAAATGCAGGGTACAGAGCCAATGGCTGTTTTAGTGACAGTATTAGCGTGTTTTCGGGTGGATTATTCCTGTAATGCACCGTCAGGAACAGAGCTGTAAAATGCTTGCATAACAAAGCCTGCCAGCTGGGCTTTGTAAAACTCTGTTGTGTCAGCCCACATTTCTCTACCATAAGAGAGGAGGCTGAGGGGACCAGAATAGGTCTGAGCTCATGAATGACAGCGGAGGAGCAGGACGATGCTGAGCCCACCACCATCCCCGACACACACACACACACACACACACACACACACAAACAAACAAACAAACACACTCACTCAGAGGTTTCGGCTACACAGGGGGCACGGACATGACTCATCATAGCTTTAAGACTTCAGGCTTGAATTTAGCCACTTTGATGTCTGCATCTGTCACTCATCCGCTGATGTGATGTGCTGACTCTGTGCAGAGCCATATTATACAAAACAACACATGGACGCTTGAGTGGAACTCATTACAATGAGTTATCTGGACAAAACTTTCTTTGTTTTCTCATTGTTCTACTCAAAATTTTCCTAGAAATGAAACTCTGAGTATGTGTGTGTATATGAACACTGTCGATTGAATCTGTCAGGAAAAATTATTTCTTTTAATATCCTCATTTTGAATAAATGAGTGGTGAAGTTGCAGAAATTAAGAATTAAGGAAGTACATTAATTAAAACCGATATTTCAGAGACTTCCATCACTAGTGAATTTCATTAATACTGTCAACAAGTAAAGGAGGAAGAAAGAAAGTCTTACAAAGCATAAATATATATTGAAATGCCTTCTCCAATATATTTGTATACCTTTGCTCTGGTGCTGTTTTTCATGGTCTGGCCCAGGCCCTGTAGGTACGATAAAGAATATAATGCCACACTAGCCAAACAAATGCACTTGCAATGTGTATGCTTTAAAACTAATAAAAGAAAGTCAGAGTCCTCATCTCCAACTTCTGAGTCTGAATACAGTCAATGCTCGAGTCGGAGTCCAAGTCCAAATTCTTAGTGCTCAAGTCTGAAAATCAGGACTCAGGTCAAACTCAAGTCCGAGTCCTGGACTCCTGGACTACAGCACTGCCCTGTGCAAAAGCTAGGTTCATTCAAATAAGTGAAGCAACCACTGGATCATCCAAGACAAGCTCGAAGAGAGGAGGCTGTTGTAGCACCATAATAATGTTTTAGATCGAGCTGTTCAACAATCCAACAATCACATAAATGTGTATATATTCAGGTGTCCACATACTTGTGGCCATGGAGTGTGTTTTAATATTCCCAGCTCAGTATTTCTGAGTCTATCAGTTGTCCGTGCGTATGATTTAACGTTGACATTTCTCAAAAACTGCAGGCTAAGGAGATGCAGTCACAGAGTGAGAGGGAAATTAAAAAAGAGCTCCAGCAGTCTGGCCAACATCAAAGGTGACCCTGAAGGTAGCAGGAGACACAACATCAGCCCCACGCTGCCTCGCCCGAACAGAGCTACACTACCGGGAAGGTTTATAGGTGCTGGGAACAGAAACTGAGAACTTGATAGAAATGAGGGGAAAGCAAAAGGAAAGCCAGCATGAAGAGAAAAATGAGAAATATGAGGGCGCAAGTGACATTATTTGGATTTTCAGTCAAGTGTAAAATCCAAAAAACAAAGGCAGAAAAAGTTATACAGGAAACACTTGCATTTGCTAAATGTCTTTAACAACCTTGATTTCTTATTTTCTCCAGCTGATTTTAAAGCGACTCTTCAGCTAAATAAAGAAAAGGGCTTATTTGATCTTTTTAAAGAAAGAAAACATGATATAGAAATATGTCTCTGCCTCTATGTTGTCAAAAAAGGTGCCTCGATCAATTAAAACAATGCAATCTTACACATTATGTAAATTCATCTATCTATCTATCTATCTATCTATCTATCTATCTATCTATCTATCTATCTATCTATCTATCTATCTATCTATCTATCATTGAGCCACTTCAGTGTGTCACCGTTAAACAGCAAATGACAGACTCTATGTACGTTAAGAAAAAGGAAATTGTTTACACTTTTGGCACAGAAATGTTGGACTGAGGATTAAAGTAATGCACTGTCATGAACAGACCTATAGAGAGCAGTGGAGCACTTTTGTTTTGCAGACTCATGCATCTTACAAGGCAAGTCTAGCTCTGGGGTGATGTGTGTGCGAGAACATTTGTGTCCGTCCACACCTCTTCTGGGAGACAATCAGCAGCTTCACGTCAGGATGAAAACATGAAGCTAGGATGGAGTGGTAACACGACCCTATTAGGGCTGTCTAGAAAGGGGGGGGGGGGGGGGGGGGGCAATAATGATTCTGCTATTATTACAGTTTTATGGTACATGAAATTGAATCAAATGATCCATAAATGTGCTTGGAGGAACCAGCATGTTTTCACGGATTGGAGCATCAGTCTGGTTGGCACATGTGAAGGATTGCGGCGAAAATCGTTCATCCGCTTCTCTTTGCACCAAGTGGGACGAGTAAAAGTGTACATTTGGCAGCTGATGTACATCCTGATATCATGGATGGTCTGGCACTACTGTAAATGAGAGGAGAACAGCTTGAAATTGATGGCAGGCTGGAGGATAAAATAAGATGAGATATTTAACACTGCCTGGCTGACTGCAGTGTAGGAGGGAAATGAGAGAGAGAGAGAAAACAGAGAAGGAGAGAGAGAAGAGAAAACAGCTTAAGGCCTGATACATCCCTCCAGCCCTCATTAGGAAAAGAGAGGCGCAGCAGGGTTTTGTTGTAAATGGAGGGCTAAGCCTGAGAGCCGGTCAGGCTCCGAGGGCCAAACACGAAGCCTCTGGAGGTTAAACACGCACACTCTTTAAAGAAGTATCTCGACATTTTGGGAAATGCACTTGCTTCCCTTCATGCTGAGAGTCACAGTAGATGACAAGATCGATGGCACTCTCATGTTTGTATGATAAATATGAAGCTAAAGCCGGCGGCCAGTTAGCTTAGCTTAGCTTAGCACAAAGACTAGAAACAGGGGTAAAAAGCTAGCCTGGCTTGGCAACAAAATCCTCCTACCACCTCCTATAAAGCTCACAAATTGACACTCACAAAATGCTCCATTGTTGTTTTTTAAAACATTAAGAGCTATTTACTCCGTTAGTAAGCTAATTATTCTGGCATATAACTCAACATGTCGTTTTTACACTAGTAAAAGCCTACAGCCTAGTTTGCTACTTCCAGTGTTTTTGGTAAGCTAAGCTAACTGACTGCTGGCATTAGCTTCATGTTTACTGTATAGACACATAAAGTAATTGAGATCTTTTAATCTACATGAGCATGTTTCCCAAAATATCAATCTATAGATGAATTTGCTGATTAATGGCGTGTGGAAGGAAGTCTGGAACAAACTTTGTTGAAGTGTTTTATAATATAATTATCTAAGTGGCATTTCCATAACCATATTTTTGACATGCAACAGGTTCCACTTGAAACCCCAGTCGTATTTCTGAGCCACAGCCGTGTCATGCATCACAGTGTTAGTTAGTTAGTGAGTATGTTTGCAATTGAGACACCACAGACATGGCGGTTTCTTTACTTCTGCCCTTAACCCAGATTTGCTCTTTTAAAGCTCAGTCTGATTCCAACCACAAAACCAAAGGGCAGCACTTCTTCTACGCAACAGCAACACACTGAAAGGATCTATGTCTGTCTGGTAAAAGTTTTTGGTTCATTTTGTAAGGAGCGTGAAATGCCTCTTTCAGATCTGCAGAGAGTATTTTCCAAGTAATGCCAGATGTACAGTACATGGTGCTGTATTGTAAGTGTCCATAATTAAGGTGCTGAGCCAAAAACTCAGAGATTGCACCTTGGGTTAAACAAACCAACTCGGGGTCAAATTCTGAAACACATGACTCACTGAAAAGCCTTTTAGCACTAAGAGCAGTCACAAAAATAGAAAATGGTGCAAGCTGAGCTGAGATTCAGTGGAAATAAAAGTACTCCAGCAGCACAGAAGGTAGCTGCTGTAGGCACTACATGTATAGCATTTCAGGCTGTTGTGACCCTTGTTACTTCAGCACCTTCGCGGAATGTGACTAAAGATTATGGTGCTTGGAAATGGCAGAGTGGCGCTGCTGCATGTTCACAAATTGAGATTATTACAGAACACCCTCAGTGCACTGAAATATAGATGAGGTAGAGGAGCATTTTGGCACTCAGAGCTGGGTCAAGCAGCACCAGTCAAGCAGCTTCTGTAATGCTCAGCTGAAATGACACGCACACAAGTAATTTCTTTATTTACGTAATGGTGGGAACTGATTACCAAAAGCAAAGAGACCTATGTTTATTGCTTGGCTACAATTCACATATATTACAGTGACGAAAAACAAGGGGATGAACATTATAGCGGAGAGGAGAATTCACTCGCTCATGATCAAACACAGCATGAAAAAGAAGCAGAGGAAATGAGATGAAAAAATTCTATTCTATGAAGCAAATGTATGGCTTTTATAAGAGGCATGAACAAGGCTGACTGCCTGTCACATCCACTTTAGCAAATCACTGTGACAGCGGATGCCAATAAAGAGGAGGGGAATGTGGCGTTTGTGAGTATAGATGAGAAAAAGGAACAGAGAACAGAGCTGGGGAGATAAGAGGGGGGAGGAAAAGACAATAACAGGAAGTGAAGGAATGAGACACGGAGAGACAGATAAACAAATATTTCTTGCCTGTAATGTTTGGCGAACTAGCACAACGGCTGGCTTTGTCAAATGGGCATATTAGATGAATAATTCAAGGCGGCTGGCAGACTGGAAGTTTGGAGGATGGTGTCAGTAGGTGACAGGGGGAGACACGTTACAGGCTCGAGTGGATGTCAGTGATGCATTAGAGGGAAAGGAAGTGTGTGTTTGTGTGTGAGTGTTACGATGGGAGAAAACAGGCTTGTTTTGGTAAGAATATGAGAACAAGATACAGGGTGAGGAAGGGATTGTGTGTTTGTGAGCTTCTGAACCATGCATGAACATGGAAATACCCACGCTCCAGAGGGACTCACATGCAGAGTTTTCAGGTGCCATTAGCATTTTTCGCTCAGTCCCTCTCACGACCGATCATGGGAGAGCTGCTACTGTTTTCATTGTATTTTTTCCCCAGCACAGACTATGGAATCAAGATTTTTTTTCCCCGTTTGATGTTGCAGAGACACATTTCCCTGTGTCCATAAACCAATAAATCCTAAATCCTGACAGATCCGAGGGCTGTTATCGACCAGTAGACCTCAAATCTAGAAATGCTGCACTTCCTGGACCAGAGATAGAGAGGCGAGGGAGAACAAGAGAGAACCAAAGAAGAGAGGCAGAGATCAAGGCAGCTCAAAGGCTGATTTGATCTCTACCATCGTCCTGAAGTGGCAAACCTCCGGTCTCTGTGTTGGTGGTGGTGGCGGTGTGTGTGTGTGTGTGTGTGTGTGTGTGTGTGTGTGTGTGGGTGAGGTGTGGAGATTGAGAGGGTGCTCATGTTGAATTTAAAACCTGGGTATGGGAGTTTATGTTTTCACATTAACAGCATGTTGACATTGAGGCAGTTTGAAGGCGTCAGTACTGAACTTGGCGCCTTGCAGCAGGGAACTGTATCATTCGTCCCGCCCCCCTCCACCTCAGTTGGAAAAGCTTTTCCACTGCTATTCTTTTTACACGTCTACAGCTGTGTACCTTGAAACAGCAAATAGGATGGGGGTTGAAACCTGCCACCTGTAAATAGTCTTGTAAAAGTCTTTGCAGAAGTTTCTATCTATATCTCTACAACAAACACATTTGGACAGAGCAGGGGACGGTATCTGTTAATGCTGGTATTGTTACACCAAAGCAGATATTTTGTAACTTAAGAGACTGATATCAGTTTATTCTCTGTGTTAATACAGAATTCAACAGGGGGTTGTAGCTTAGCTGGATATTGTAGCTACTGGCTGCTGGATTTTACCAGAGAGAAAGAAGGGGGATGACAGTTTGAAGATGTTGCCCACATGAACTGCACTGAAGCTGCTCGAGAGGATTAGATTTTCACAAAACAGAATAAGCTGTTGCACTTTTAACCCCACCTCATTTCAATGGTCAAATATGTTTTAACAAAAGTCACATATCAAAGATTACTATATTTCTAAAGCTATTTTCTCTTCTTCCTATGATATGCTGATATAATTTAAAAGTATTGAAAAAAAGTATAAACATCCTTTAAATTCCTGTTAGGCCTCTGTCTCCTTTATATGTGGACAAATGTTATAATGGATGGTACTATTAAGCCTTATGGTACACCCACACAGGTGTTTTCACTTTGCCTAATTGGACCTCTCATTAGGAATGTGTGGATACATACAGATTGAGCCTGATCTCCCTGACTGCTGTAAATCACAACAGACCTTTTTTCTGGACAGACATTTTGACATCAAAGAGCTTGAAAAGCACAGGTAAGAAAATAACACACACGCACACACACACACACCAGTTACAGAGAGCATCAATATCACCATATAAACAACAGATCTGAAAACAGCTTTTCGTGGATGACATTTGGACTCGTCAAACGCAGGTGTAACCAATAACATCAATAACGCCTGTATTCCTTTTAAGCTAATGTTTCAGGAGCAGGTATGGATTCCTCTTTCATGCACAAATTCCCAGCCCTGGCGTTGTGCATAGTGGCTCACTCTTTATTCACTCGTTCATGTTATTAGTCACACCTGTGTTTTTCCTGTTACGACATGTCAAAAAGTCTGCCCTGAAAAAGGTCTAGGACAAGTTATGCTTATTGGTACAGCGTCGAGTGACTTCACACAATTCCCAGAGAGGCTGAGCCCAGGTCTAATCAGCCAGAATAACTTAAAAGACTTGTGTGGGTGTGTAGTTCCCAATTAATTTTGTCTGTATCTATATATAAGTGATTCACCAGTGAGAGACGTTTGGGAGTCAACTACAGGGACTGTAAGTAACAATGCGCTGAACGCTATAATTTTATACTTAATTTCATCTTTTATTCATGACCATGTAATCACCTTGGATGAAAAGCGGGTTTGCTAATTATCATTAGTGTATGGACCTATAGTATGTTTCGAATTCAGGTCAGCTAGGCTAACCAGCTAGCAGAGGAAATGTCAGGTACGTGGTGTTTTATGTGATTATCAAGACTCAGAGTTTTAGGTCTATATTGTCAGTTCCAAAGGAGATGAGAGACAGGGTCAACGTTCACGTAGAAGACATCTAAAGAATCGCTTGCTCTCATTTTGACCTACCTCAGTTCAGGCGTACAAGAAGAAGGCAGCTGGGAGAGTGGTGCAAGGTCTGCACTGAGGCCAGTGTGCTTACCAAGAGTCAGTGCAGGTGCAGGCACGTAGTGAAGGTTTAGTGAATGCGTATATGCAGCATAAACACTACTTCACATACACACACACACACACACACACACACACACACACACACACACACACAAAGAATTACACACTTATCCTTATAAAAGCCAGATAGCTGTCAAGCGTCTGATGCAGTAAGTCAAAGGCAAAGGAGGATTTCAAACATTAGCATTCCTCCATAATTCCTCCTAATCCAAACACTAACATAACAGTAGGAAGTTCAGTCTAATTGAAGAAGGGATGAAAGCCAAGGATATCCTGTGTGGGAAAAGATATCTGGATTAATTAGTATTGTTGTGGTAGTGTATGTGTGTATTTGGTTGTACGCATGTGCTTGAATATGCCTGTGTAACAGTATACGTGCGTGGACGTGTGTTAGTGTATTTGACAGTGTGCGAGAGGGTAATTGTTACTGTATTATATCCTATATGTGGAGCCGCCACCTCATCAGCGAATGTGCACTGTCGTAAGAAGCATGTTTGATTGGATTTTCCTGTTTTAATCACTGCCTCTATTTTTGCTTGTGGTAGTGGGGCCTGGCTAATTACAAGTACGGATTAAATTTGAATGTCAACATGTTAAAGGTATGCAATCACAGCCATAATGTGGGGAATCAGGAGGCACCATTTTAATAATGAATCTTATATTATCCTTGTGAGGACCATGTTCATATAAGTGCATGTATAGGAACATGTGCTTCTGCATTTTGTATGTGAAATGAAAGAATACTAAAACTTATGCTAAAAATAGTCCTGAGCTGAGAGTGCTACTATGGACATGTAATAGATACAATAATCAAATTAAAAAACTTTTGACACTGCAAAAAAGAACAGTGGCATGCAGCCTTCAAGTATTTAAAGTAAACAAAACTTTGCGAAAATATAAGCGGTAAACTCTTTTACATGTTTTTGGCAGATTACTGTCACTTTTGAGGTAAGACACTTTTGCACCATGAGATAAGTTGCTCTTACGGTTAATGACATCCTGCTTGTGTGCACATTGGGAACTGATGGTTACCGTGCTAGCTTCAGTAGCAGAAAAAACGTGATAGAAGAGTTAACATTGCTGTTGCTTCCAACAGACTCTTGGTGAGTAAAGAAATGAAGTTTGATGCTGAACTTGCAATGTTTCTTCTAAACTGGCAAGTAAACAGTTGCTAATGCTAATGCTGGCTAAATCACACGACGTTGACATGGGAGACAATGGTTCAAATTCGATACCAACATGCATAAGTTTTTTATGCGTGACTATACTATGTCGATTTTATGCCTTATTACAGCATGACATTTTTATTAGTTTTTATGCCTTACAATATTATGATGATTTTATGACTTTTTATTCCATACTATACTAAGATGATTTGTTGACTTTTTATGCCTTACTATACTATGACATTTTTATGACTTTTTATATCTTACTATACTGTGAATTTTTATGTCTTACTATATTATGACGTTTTTATCCCTTTCTATACTATGACATTTTTCATGATTCTTTTATGCCTCACTCTACTATAATGTCTGATTGTATATTTGTACAATATTCTCACAAATCAAAAGAATAAAAGAGTAACTTGTTCATACTATTCTTTAATATATTATTTCACTGTGTATGAGTCGTTGTATATAAGTACCTAGGTATGTCCTCTTTATCCTTATATTGTTTCATGGTTCCTTTTAAGTGAGGTTCTACTTCATTTCCAGGGATGAGTGCAATTGGCTGAGGTGCGTATACATATTAAGTCTGGGCTTTCTTTCTCCTCCTCTCATCCTTCTCCGAGAAACTGAAGAACATTAATATTTAGAATGATTGTTGCCTAGCTTCTCACTGCCTTGCCCTAGAGGCGCATTCAGCGATGCGCAGCATGTCGGCACCCGTCAGTTTAGTGTGTTGTTAGCCTGCATCTTGGGTGCTAATGTTCCCCCACAGTTTATTGCTTGGTGAAATGGCTCCATTAGTGTTGAAACCCACAGTAATGGCATGCAGATGGGCTGTCATGCGCTACAGCAAGCCAAGAGTAGTGAGAGGGAATGCTGACTGACAAGCAGGAAGTCAGAATGTCTACCTAACTTCATACTCTGTGTGTTATATATACATATATATAGTATATGGCCTTCACCTTTACATATGAGTGTGTCTTAGAGTGTGTGTGTTATTATGATTGTGCACGTTAATATGTGAGTATGTGTGTGCACATGCATGAGAGAGAAAATAAATGTGTGGTTGTGGTAGTGTTTGTGTGTGTGCCATCTCCTGTCAAGGGATAGCAGTCGGTTTAGAGACGTGCTCACTTCTATTCAGCTGTTACACTCTGCTGCTCCTTGGGGGTCTTAAAGAGGCGAGGCAGCAGTGAGGGGAGAGTGTTGTGATGACAGTGGGAAATGGCCGCTATGCCAAACTACAAATTGCTCTGCTGGCTAAAAGAAACTTTAAGTTGGTTAGTGGTGGCCTGCAGGAACTCTGAACTTTCAAAGTTCTGCGAACATATTGCAACTACCGTCATGTGAAATACACCCAGATCTGCAGTGGCAGCATGTTGATGAAAAAAGATAGAAATAAGTCATTAACATGTTATCTGTGGTTAATGATATAAACCATCTTCTGGGAAGGATCAAATATGCGTATGATATTAGCTGAACATTTTTTGGCTCTATAAGAGAGAGTCACAAACACTGAAAGGAGAATATCGCTGTACCTGTCCCTGTTGTGTTTTTTAATTGTGCTGTTGTTTAGTTGTGTAATGTAATAACTGCATCATGCCTATTGGTTCACACAGGAAACAGACATGCTATGGGATTATAGATAATTATTGTGTTGCAGCCTTACTGCTATTTCACACACATCAGGAACAGAATGAGAAGCAAACTAAAGCTAAAAATATCGGATTAATTTTCATAATTTAAATAACGATTTGGATAGAATCGAAAAACCCACAGAGTGACATTAAAAGGGATGTTGACACTCTCTGTAGCCGAAAAGTAATTTCCTGATATAAAACACTTAAGCTTGTTACCTAGCTTGGCAAACAATACACGCTTCAAGCTATCAAGCAGGAATATCATTTCCACATTATCTTCCATATAACCTCCAGGATTTCTGTCAAGTGGAGCTTTTAATAGTGATTAAAAGGCTAAAAATATATACAGCCATGCTAGCAGCTCTGTGAGACTGTATTTATCCATCGCAGTGCTTTGAACAACATCAGCACGCCAACATGCTCATAATGACATTGCTGTCATTGGTCAGCAAATGTTCACCATGTTCAAAATCTTAGTTTAGCATGTTAGCATGCTAACATCTGCTAATTAGCACTACAAAAAGTTCGGCTGACGCTGATAGGAATGTCATGGTTTTTGCAAGTATTCAAATATAAACAAAAAACCACTGGACAAAGTTCACAAACTGACTTGATAAAAAGTTAAGGGATGACCAAGGTTATTATAATTAATCCAGTGGAAAACATGAATGAATTTGCAAAATTTGGTAATCTATCCAATAGTTGCAGAGATGTTTCACTCAAAACCACAAATATCAACTTTATGGTGGCGTTAGAGGAAAAGTCGAAAGTCATTGGGCTTCATCCTCTGGGGAACATGAATGTCTGTGCCAAATTTAATGGCAATCCATCCGCTAGTTGTGTTTTCCGTTGTATCATATTGTATATTCCAGTCTGAACCAAATGACAGATTATTGACACACTGACCAACACTGAAGTGCTAGTGTGGATAAATCAGGGGAAATGCACTCTGATACTACAGTGCTTTGAGGTTAGGATTGCTTAAGCCTGAATGCAAATATTGGTTTGATCCCATATTCTAATGGAGACTACAGCAGATTTTTCTAGCAAACTTGAGAGTAGTTTTCAGCCATGTTGTTTCAGTGTTCAGGCTTGTAACAGTGGAGCAGGAGTTGTACTTGGAGCTATAAATAAGCAAAAAATAAAAGCTTCCTTTGTTTATGTTAATGCTGTTATGTGTGAAAATGCTGACATCATTAACAGCACTCCAACAGCTCTTCAGTAGCCGTCCTGGCAACTGAGCTAACTTTAACATATAGCTGTGGTGCTGTGATCACAGGAATCGCAGGAGACCACGTCAAGTTTGCACATCAGATGGACACAAGTGACGCAAAACTGTTGCATATATTGGCACAGCGTTAGTTTAACGGAGCCAAAATGTTTCTAGTTTATCCAAACTATGATAAAAAAAAGGTGTTGATGATTTCTGGTGTTAGTTAAAAAAAGTGTTACAGTACAGCCTCAATATGCAGCAATTATAGTTAATGATTCTGAATTCAGGGTGTCACCCAGCAGTTTATACTAATGCGGCGACACTATTGTCACTATATGTTACAATTCTCCTGCCCATTTTCTCACTTGTACCCAGCTGGAGTGAAACACACAACATACTGTGCAGCTAGATGGGCGCAGGTGCTCCTTGTTGTCCTGACGAACCACTCCTGTCTCTCTCCGCCTCTCAGCCACTACATTCACGTCCTGTGTGCTGGTAAATAACAGCGTTCGGCCATTTTTCGTCAGCAGGTGGCTAGTTGTTGGGGAGGTTGTGTTCTAGTGTCCAAACAAACTGTTGAAACAATCTTCCATCTTCACTTGGAGAGAGTGGGAGTCCGGTCGGTGGTGGTGTGAAGAACAGTATTGTGGGTAAATGTCACAGAGAGCCTTCTGTTCCATATGTGACTAAGTGAACAAAAAAAAAAACCTCCAGTTTATGCGGCACTTTGTCTGCTCTAACTACAGCGTGACGACAGGACTCAAGAGCAGGAGTGGATTTCTGCAGAGTAATATGTCTGGGGACTGTCAATGTCATCTTTAGTACTGAGACACACACACACTGTGCAGCCATTACATTTTTCTTTTTCCCCCACACACGAACACATTGACTTCTTCCTCTTGAAATTGAAATTCACCTCTACCTCTTGCCCAAAGTTGTGGTCGGTGGACACATGGAGGACTCATCTCACCGCTGACTGCTGCAGACATATGGCTCACTTCCTGTTGTGGTCACGTCATATGGGATGGATAGTAGAGGTGGAGAGATTCTCGTGTTCACAACTGCACAGCTGCCTGTGTGAGGGTTAAAGTGCTGTGAATCGACAACATCGCACGATATTCATTAACATTTTGGTTTGAACGACCTTGAAACACCTTTTCTTAAAGAAAAACTCCCATTACTCCAACAAGGAAGGGTTCCCATATTATTCCAATATGGTTCCCCACATTGGTGCCGTTTGTAGTCACACCATATAAAAAGCCTAAATAGCTTTGGCTGTGTTGCCTGTTTGGAGTGGAAACCAGTTGCAGACAAACTGCCTTATTAAATGAGCTGAATAGATCGTAGCTACTATGAGTGTTAATATTGGATCATATTTAGTTGTAACTGGCAACGATGGAGGCAGTTACAACTAAATTGCGTAGCCACTTTAACATTGCTTTGTAGTTCTGTCATGAATGAATACTTAAACACACTGTGAACTGGGTTAAATGACTTTTTAAGTAAAAAAAACTTTTCTCCAGAATTTAAATGAGAAAAAAAGGGGGAGGCTTTTAGTTCAAGCAGGAAGACAATTATGATTTTAATTTTCTCATCGCACCCGGTCTCCACCTCCTAATTATTACCAGTGAACTCACTAAGTTATGTGCACGTACTTCTCTGTCAACCATGATTAACCTAGCCGTAGGGTATTTAAACTCTCTTACATGTTTTTCCTCTGCCGGCTAGCGTCTCCCCCAGAGATTTATTGCTGTGATTGTTGGAGGAAACTGTGAAGAAACAGGAGAAAAGAAAAGAACTGGAGATCGTGCGTCTGTGAATCCATCTCCATGTTTGGTTTCCGTGTTTTAATCTGTGTCAACGCTGCGTTTCCCTCAGATCACTGGTGAGTGGAAGAGCGTCTCAGACGAATCAGTGCTGTTCTATGAAATAAGACATGAGGCATTATTTATGTCCTTAATGCAACAGTTGGAAATACAGTACATCTGTGACCAGTCAGACTACGTGGCTGAAACCAACACGTCGCATTAAATAAAGTGAATCACGGACATTTTCGACCCCGCTGAATACTAGAATCATCAAAACACGCTCCAGCTTGGCAAGCGAGCGGGCTGATCCCTGCCAGCTCTCCCAGTCTGTCTCGCTGGCTGCAGGCCCAGAGGGCAGGGCACAGCAATGGATGGGCCTGTCGCTGCCTCTCTGCTGCCCAGATGGCTCGCTCTGTCAGCGGGCTCACCGCCAGGAGGGGTGGCACCCTGACGTCAGGCCATGATTGGATACGCCAAGTTTCATTTGCTTCCCCCCCAACACCTGTGGACTGCGTGGAGAAATGGAGGGGGGGGGTGGTACTGGAGCCTTGCCGAGTGTGTGTGTGTGTGTGTGTGTGTGTGTGTGTGTGTGTGTGTTTGTGTGTGTGTTCTTGTACTTCTATCTAAATGTTACACTTGTAGCATGAGGATATTCACTGTATATCGAGGGTAATTAGAAGTTTTCGATTGTATCACACCAGCAGACAGAGTTTTCACAGTTGTCATGAAATTGTCGACGTTGAAATTTCCATTTCTCTTCAACGCTGCTATAAACAACGTTTTTATATCAACAATGGATTAAATCAAATATGTGTGATGTGGGGGGTGTCTCACCGCGCAGCTGTAGCTACTCCACGTGCCCAGCAGCAAACAGCAAACTGTTTGTGTGGCCCAGAAACTTTAAATGTTAGTTATGTTAGTTATAAAGTGTTGATGGCACATGTGTGTCTTCGTACAAGCCGACATGGAAGTAACCAAAAACTGCCGCTCTTTGAAAACTGGCTCCTAAAGTGAGTCACTTCCCTTTGACTCCCGTGTTAAAATGGTGAATGTTTATTTGACTCTTCTGTTTAAGTTTTATTATTAAGGCTTAAAGTTTGTGCCACTTTGAGAGACAGGTGTGGGGGGGGGGCACTGAAGTCTCAGCTCCCCATCTCTTTGCCCATTTTTGGATTAGCTGCGAGTTCAGCTATAAGTTTAGCTATTGCTACGTAGCCAGCGTTACAAGGAATGTGATGAAATGTTATGCGTCGTCATGTCGTTAGAAAGCGAAGATTCTTGTGATTCGACTGTAAGACACAATGAAACAAGGTGTTTTACACTTGTGCAGGAATGTTGTGGGGTCAACTGGTCGAACTCAGAGTTACTGGTTCATAGAGTAACTTCTTGGGAATAGAGCAACCGTGACCAGACATTCAATTCTTGTAATGCCTTCTACTTAAGCTGATAATCACACCACAGAATTATGCCATAACTACACAAATCCGTTTAGAAAGCAATTCTCAGTTTGGGTATAATTTTTGATAAAGCTCTCAGTGGTGTCATTGTTTACTGCATAAATCTCTCATTTTCTGCGAGTCCTTCCAGACTCCGGCGTGAAGTAATTTGAGTGAACCAAACAAAAGTGGATTTAAGTCCTCAGGCATTATACTGCAGTAGATTTGTGTTGTGAAATTACTTTCTCCATTCCAACAATAGGAATGGGAGACCTAACTCATGGAGCATGTAATTTAACTGCCTCAGCTGTCATTACTTTGAGTTTGAAAACTCTGATGAACCTCGGATGAATAGAACCGTCCTTCTTCAATTTTTCGAACCGGTTCCTCGCGAGTTTCCCCAAATACCAGCTCGCAGTGTGGAGCCACGAATACCTGGCGAACCGCCGCTGCCTTCCCACCTCCATTAGCAGCCGCAACAGTCAGGCGAACATAAACTCAGCTCTCGTTCGTGTCTCTGGCGATTCACCCAGCTCACTTCTGAAATGTTAACATCCCCTTCATGCTATCAAGCTGTACATAGACCTCTCATGTGTGTTCAAAAGCTGCTGACCTACGACCCCAGTCCCCCACGTGTACTTTTAGTCTGCTCGTCTATGAGTAAAAAACACTGAGGGAAACATCAGTGTTGTGGATTTTACGCCCAGGCAGCTGATGAAAGTGTTGTGGAGAGACTTGTGTGTCTTTTATGTGTGTGTATAGTGTATAGTGTGTATGTGCACGTGTGCGTTTGGACTTGGCGTGCGAGCGGCGGAGGACACCGCGACAGCGTTTTGGATCAATAAACAGGAACTAGCTTTCATCTGTCACAGTAGAACAAATCTCCTGCAGGAACAAAGCAGAGAGCAAAGGTCACCTCGCTGACCTCAAGTCTGTCCAGAAAGCTGCCATCCTTCTTTTTAAATTTTTTTATGTTGCAATATCTCAAAGATGAGCCTTCATGTTCCTTCAAAGAAATGACAGGGATGGTGATTTTTACAAATCATCGCAATTTCGCAGCAGAAAAGTACAGGGCTACACCTCAATTTCAGAGCAGAACAGCTCTAAATGAGTGTGTGTGTGTGTGTGTGTGTGTGTGTGTGTGTGTTACTGTCTCGTAAGCAGTCAGAACCACATTCAGTCTCCGCTGTTGTGTCCAATAACAGCCATTTGTTCGACTGCAGAGTCCACGAGCAAAGCAATCCCCACCTGCTCACTCCCCCTGGGCTGCGCTGGAGTCAGCTAATCTCTAATTTAACACAGATAGAGCAGAGAAAATATGAATACAATATGCAGCAGGCGTGAATTGGATTCAGTTGAAGATGAACGTGTTGATATTTTCATGTTGAAATGCCAAGTCTTATCAGCAGCTGTGGCGATACTGTATGTTTTTTTTTTTAACTGTTTGTTATGCAAAGCCGATGATGCATCTCCAGTTGTGTGTGTGTGTGTGTGTGTGTGTGTGTGTGTGTGTGTGTGTTTGTGTGTGTGTGTTTTTGATGAACGAAGGTTTAAAGAGAACAAACTCTGAAATGACGGATACCTCGTCATCGTCCATTTAGCCGGCGGGACTGAGGAGCCGGACGTGTTTGTGCTTTCTGAAGAGGATAAACCCAAAGTGTGTCAGCACTAAAACAAACTGACACACTCTTGTTAAAATTTGATCAGTCTACATCACAGAAACACAGATTGATTGTGGTTCATGCTGAGATGTGTTTTTACAAAGGAGCCTCAGAAAGCTGGGTTCATTGTGAAAAGCCTGGTTTTAATGATCCTGACAACATAAATAAAACAACTTCTAGCTGCTTTGATTGGACTAATTCAAGTCTGGTTTTGATATCTGCTATTTCTAAACTGTGGATGAAACATTTAACACACAGAGAGTAAAATAATGAAAAAACAAATAGGAGCTTTCGGCAGCGCGCTGTTGAGCAGCAGTGAGCTCAGACTCTGACACCGAGATTAACTTGTTGCTGCTGAACGCCTCTGTTGACTCATGTCATCAAAGGTTCAAGTCCCATGTGAGTAATGTGAATCTTCTCTGTATCATAAGTGCTAAGAATGAGTGTACAACATGTAAGTATTAGTATTATGTAGAAACTAAAGTACTGCTCGGCTCGTACAAGATACATAACAGCTTCCCTGTGGTGAAGATACAGTTTAAATACCTTCAGACTGGCTTTCAGTGCTTTGTGTAATTTTAAGACTTAAGATTTCTGAGTGCGTGTGGAAACGGATTTTATTGAAGTGACATTTAAAGAGACAAAAATGGCGAAAATGTTGCTTACTGTGAGAAAACAGCAACAGGTCAAAGTTTATGGATTTGTTTCTATATTTAGTAACTTCCAGAGCCTTTAAAAGCACATGCTGCATGTTGACAGAAATACTACACAGATACTTCATGCCAGAGGTTTCCCAACTGAGAAGCCCACACAGCTTATGGTGGCACTTGAGCAGACTTCACTTTAGCCGGCTTCTAGCAATTTATGTCAGAAATACTCAAAGTCATAATTCAGTCGAGAAATCACACATATTTTTAGACTCAAGTATCATTATGTCCGCTGACCTTCGTGAACAAGCATCGATAAATCTGCTTAGAAACCAGAGAAAAAAAGATGCAACTTACATCTCCAGGACTCAGAAGTCTCGAGACGAACTAATAAACACAGAAACACACAGGAACCGTTAGAGAAAATCAACATTTATTATAAAAATACAACCAGTTATGTCACAGTCGTGGCGTTCAGTCATTCATTACAATTCAACACAGGAACAAGTCAAAGTGTGTGATGATCCTCCAAATTCATAGAGTGAATGTGCTCTAAAACAAATTCTCACACACACACACACACACACACACACACACACACACACACACAAAGATAAAGATAAAGAACAATGTGATTGGGCTCGGCTACCATGAGGATATAAAAATAGATAAGGACATAAGGTTCCTTCTCAGACAGGAAATGAAGGAGATGGACTGAGTCGTCTTTCACACATCACACTCATTATCCATTCCTCTCAGACGCCCCCTCCTCCCTCCATCACATGCTGACTTTTTGGAAAAGAGACAGAATCCGTCAGTGTGAAATGAGGTCAGTGATCGCGTCGCCGATGGAAAATCACCTACAGTACCCACCAGACCACGGATGGACACACACACACACACACACAGACGGGGAGTACGTACACTTTCTCTCCAACACTCGCAGTCTCTCTTTGAGACACACACAGACACACAGATGTGTTGCTAAAGGGTTGCCATGACAACTCTCTTACATTCCCAGTCGGTCAGGGCAACTGTGAGATTCTGTGTGTGTGTGTGTGTGTAAACTGTAATCGAGTGGAGTCATTTAGGGCTCACAGAGAAAGTAAATTTGTTGCAGAAATGTTCATTTTTAAGACATTTTCAGGACTGAGCTCCAGAACAAGTCTGCAGCCAGCAGCCTGTAACACTGTTAGGCTGCTTCAGCTCTGACTAAGCAGTCAGGAAATACTGCTCCTCCCAACATTAATCACCAACACATCACTATCAGTTCTATCAGCCTGACACCAGTCCTTTAGTTTGCCATTCAACAACACGAATCACACTTCCATCTTATTTACTGAGCACTTCTGTGTGTGTGTGTGTGTGTACAGTTCATTGCAAAGGATCTCAAGCTGATGTGATTTGGTGATCTGGTGTGATTTAAATGTGAAGTGTTGCATCATAAATTTTGATTGAAACCATGGTGATGAAATATTTTCATCACAAAAACAGCACAGTGAGGGGAAACCACAGTCGGCTCCCGCAGTCGCACTTTCACAAAC
The DNA here is from genome assembly GCF_002814215.2 of Seriola lalandi dorsalis. Lineage (NCBI taxonomy): Eukaryota > Metazoa > Chordata > Actinopteri > Carangiformes > Carangidae > Seriola > Seriola lalandi. The sequence continues at coordinate 61,777 of NW_019525516.1, forward strand.
AAGTAACCAAGAGAAACCGAATGCATACTGCAGCGTTCCTGCTACAGAAAACAGACATTTGTGATTCTATTGACGGGCTCATTTATTTCCTGCTATAGCTGTTCTCTGTGTTTGTATACTGTGATCACCTCTTCATATAATAGTTCTCCTTGTTAGTGGCAGAGTTTGCCGTTCCCGTGCTGGTTTTCAATGGCCATCAAGTCGCATGTGAAACAAATTTGTTTGCAAATTTATGTAACGGATATCAGCCTCATCGTTCACACTCTGGGTTGCAGGGTCAGAGCTTTTTTTAGGTACCGCCGCCTGCTTCATGTTAAAGGGGCAATCTGAAAGTTTCCTCTGCTGCTGAACGTGGTTTCTTGCCGGGATTTTTGCTCGACAAGAGCTTCAGCCATTGTTGCGTTTGCAAGACAAGAGGTTATAATACGACCTCAGAGCAGCGCTACGTCTTCAGGGGGAAACCGGAGGCTACAGTGAGCTGCTGGTTGGCGTGTGAACTTCAGTAGAACAAGAGACGTGATAAAGACGAGATATAAAATTAATGTTTTTCCACCACTGGAGACGAAGGAATGAAGTTTGATGCTGAACTCAACAATGTTTCTTCTACACTGGAAAGTAAACAGCTGCTGTTGATGCTAACGTTCACTACGTAGCAGCAGCACAACTTACAAACAGCTCCGTTAAAACGCAAAACACGGGTGGCTTTTATTGTGAATAACTCCCAGGGAAGGTAGTGTGTATGTCGTGGATCTTAGCACTGACAGTGACATCACAAATGCATCTACAAAATAAGACAACAATCATTGGGAGCATTTATTTTCCTTTTTACTATAAATATTGTGACTTTATTTTTTTTAATCAACCAGGACTTCTTTAAAAAAACAAGATTTCCATTTTTGTTATAATCTAAATGGATTAAAAATAATCTCTCAAATCAACATGGATTCTCTACAACAACAACAACAGGCTGAACTGTAAAATAAAAACCTTTTTCCTGGACGGGCAGTGTGTGAGCTGATCAGAGGTCAGGAGTCAGCGCTGCATCTTCCAGGTGAGTCAAACAACACACCGAGTTAAACAAACAACAACAACAACAAAAACAAAACACATACACAATATAGTGATGTGATTAGTTTGCATAGGATGGCCGACCAGGCGTCACGCTGCAGCTTCAGCAGACGTACAGTGTAGAGAGAGCTATCGCAGCTGGATATTTTAGCATCATTCAAAATAAAACTCCAACCTTCAACACCGAGATGAAGAGCTGAAATCCATCTTTTCATCGTCCACACCTCTGGAAGCTGCTCGGATCGAAACGTCAACATCTCAGGGACGACTCTTCCTTGAGTGATCAAACAGTTTGGATACAGTTTAGGTTACTCTGGTGACATCTGACTACACCGTCTTGAACCGTGAACGTTTCACGCTGCACAGACAGACGGCGTGGGTGTCAGAGGAGGTAATGCTACTTCAGATATAGGAGGACTGTGCGGAGAGGTAGTGCTCCTCCACAGAGGAACCACCAGCTTCAGAACACATTCACTGATCTTTGTGTGGCCCCGTCGGGGCAGCGGGAGCACAGATAATAACATCCATTCTGCTGAGAGATAATCCTTGGGAAAACTTTCAGCACAGAGAACATAAAACCCAGTATAATTTCATCATAACACTCTATAATTTATAATGTTTAGATGACGTGTTGTCTTGTTTTTATGGGTTTAAAAATCACTGCCTTTCTCTGATTTCTTATTTCAGGGCAAATATACAGCACATGTCCCTATATGAATCTTTAAGTTAATGTTTTTACTTTATTGAATACACAGATTTTCTGGGGTTATTGGTCAAATTCAACATTATTAATATCTCATCAACACACCAAACTCCAGAAGCCTCTAAGAACAGGGGCTCCAAACTGTGAAATCCAAAAACCAAAAACTAAAAACCAAAAACCAAAATCCCAGCCGAACTCCGCCGAACAGTCTTTGCTCCCGTCAGCCGCCCTCAGGCCTGCAGGAGCTTCCTGAGGTCCTGGTCCACGCCTCCCGCTCTCAGCTGCTCCAGGCTGTGGTAGCGATGGACGATACTGTCGGCAGTCACCACCACCACCCTGACGCCGTGGGTGTCGCCGCCCAGCTGGCAGCCGATGGCCGAGCTCACCACCATGTCCAGGCCGTCGTGGCAACCGCCGGCATTTCTGTGGTAGTGGCCAGAGAAGACCGCCTTCACCCCTGTGGCGGAGAGAGGGAGAGAGAGAGAGAGAGAAAGAGAGAGAGAGCGAGAGAGAGGTGTGAGTGCTAAATTTGGTACAATGAAGAAATTATATAAATCCTGGAGGGAAAAGCCTGGATTTGTTTTGTTTTTTTTTGGGTGGTTTGTCTCCGTTTACGTCGCTGCTCTAAAACTGGGACGTTACCATAAATAGGCAACATGCTGTTTAAGGCGCCATGTAATACACACCACGTCTAACCCTGCGTCCCTCATGTAGCCCAAAGAAAGGTGCAACACACTCAATTATTAATAGCTCATAACAGAAAATGACCGAAATATATCTACAAGGAGTTGACAGGGTTAGAGATCAATACCAGTGACTCAATGTTTACTCCAGCAGAAGACTTCTGTAAATAACTTCCCTCTACAGCCTCTGGTGCATTTTTAAACAAGAACCTGCTGCTCAACTTCTTGGCACTTGACAGAGGGATTTACATTTAACTCACTTAGCATTAGCATAATGTCATCATTATTGGTGGCATCTGCTTAGAATATACATACATTCAACAGAGCTGAACTCTACCAGACAAGCTTTATTGGTAGAAAGAAAAAGAAAGAAAGAAAAAAGGAAAGAAAAGGAAAAGAAAAACATACTCTGGAGCCTTCCACATGTAGAATATTTTGAAATCCCGGGGAACTTTCATTAAGGCAGCCACAATTTTCAATTTATTTTCAATTACCAACGACATGGTTAATAGAACGGTGCGGCTACGGCTCGGCCCTGCGGCACCGATGCTGTGTCAACTACAGTTGAAATGACTACACACTTAAAATGGCCACGCCAGACGAGCCCCACTCGGAATGACGGCTGCAGAATGACGGCTGCAGAGTCCGCAAATTTGTTTTCCCTGTTTCGTGGGAGAAACAATTTGACTCTCTGACAAGTTGGTGTCGGATTTGGTCGGCTTCCACTTGAACAACAACATAATGTGAGGATTTGAATTGAGGGGAAAGATCTGGATGAAGAGTTATGTTAGGATAAGGTGACAACGCGCATGGGTTTGAGATTAGGACACAGTGTGTGTAGGGTATGATTGCACGTGTGTAAAGTATATGCGTGCGCTTGCATTGTCAACTGTATAGGTAAGGGGATCTTTAAAATGAGTTTACTGCAGGCTTTTGGCAGAGAAAACGAGCTGCTCTATTTTCCAACTGCAAGTGTTTCCATGGAGGGGAGTCTGGCTGCTCGCTGCCTCGTCTCCAGAGAGACACCCAGCCAAAAAAAATAATGAAAACTGGCAACAAAAGAGGATAAATTGCAGCATGTGCATGAGAAAGACATCGGTCTGTCCCAGAAATCTGCACAACAAAGACAAGGAAGATCCCTCCGAAAAACTCTTTTCTTTCCTCTCTCCACCGCTGTTGCTACTTCAGCTTCACTTTCTGTGAAATTGCCCTGAATCATCACGTCCGCCACTCTGCATAATCAAACAGCACCAGAATACGAATGTGACCTAAATTTATATTAATGTTCTGAGCTACGGGAGGACAACGGTTGCACATGCTGGACCATTAAATAATTAATCTGCCATAGATGGAAATTGATGATTTAGGCCCCTATGTGTCTGAGCTAAATTCATTCACAATCCAAACCTGAGGCAGCACTGGCGGGCCGGCCTGCAGCTGCATCACTATGGACCATACGTGAATCTGTTTGCATATACTTCTGTGTGGCCGGGAATAATAGCATTTCACATAACCTTGCCTCGGCTCTAGGTGACTGAGTAACTGGCCAGACTCAACACGGTTCTGTTCATAAATGTGTGTACATGTGTGTTTGTGTAAATGTGCGTCCTTGGTGTTGTTTCTAGATGAGCCACAAATGCCCTTTATGCCTCTTGGCCAAAGCGGTTACTCATTACTCTGTATGACTGTGTGTACAGGTGTGTAGGTGTGTGTGTGTGTGTGTGTGTGTGTGTGTGTGTAGTTCTTCAGTGCTGATAGACACTTTAGTATTTTTTATGCGTCCTACGAGGAATTATACAACTCGTCTACAATTATTCAGACCCTGCAAACGAAAACAACGTGAAGCAGTAACGGTGTGTGTGTGTGTGTGTGTGTGTGTGTGTGTGTGTGTGTGAGCCAGGCAAAATGTTTGATGTGATCACCTGATGACTCAGTTAGCGACACTGATTGTGGAAACGTTGGATCTGTTTCAGTATCCACAAGAGGGTTGTGACTTCTTTGTCACCTCAGAGACACGAGGAAGTGGGAGGAAGACGCTAAGACGGCGATAGTAAAGAAGTGATAGACGAGAATTAATCCTGTAATAATGATGACGAACGAACCACCGGGAGAATAAAGAAATCTTTTTGAAGCTGAAATGGTTTTTCTGAACCTCCTCTAAAACTCCCAAAGATGCTGTGATTAATCATGCCGCCAAATAAAGTGTGTGGGAATGTGTAAGTGTGCATATGTATACATGTGTCAGTGTGTCTGAGTTCTGTTGCCACGTCTTTGATGATCCGCATCCCACACATACGCTGCACGACGCTACCACGCAGCAGCAGTGAGCTTCCCCCATATGTGTGTGACATATTTGTGATGCATCCATGTAGAAGAGTTGTGTTGTATGTTTGTTGGTCAGAGCTTTAAAAATGAAGGAGTGAGTCACAGAACATCTACAGGAGGAGCCGCTGCTGTTGGGAATGGGGCTGCAATTAATGATTGTTTTATCTATCAATTAACCTGTGAATTATTTTCTTGATTAACCAATTAATTGTTTCGTCCATGGTGACATCATCACGTCTTTTTTTTGTCCACCCAGCAGACTAAAACCCAAAGATATAAAACAGACAAAAAGCAGACAATCCAAACCACAAGAGAGAATTTTTTTTTTTAATTCACTATCAAAATAGTTGCCCATTAATTTTCTGTTGCCCAGCAAATCGATTAATTGTAATACTTAGCAATATTGGGGAACGGGAATAGCAAGACATCAAATAGACTTATGTGACTTCTTGCTGAGAGTTCGAGCCAGCAGCTGATTAGCTTAGCTTAGCAAAAAAGCCACCGGCCCCACATGACCCCTCCTTCCGAGAGACAGAGGTCCTGAGAGAGTTGCACCTGTCTAAACCCCCGAGTGTCCATCAGGCAGAGTGCGATCTGTGTGAGGTCTTCATTAAGCGCTGCAGGTTTTTCTTCCAAACATCTGAAGTGTAGCTGAGGACGGGGGTGGACCGAATCAACAGACAATTTTTATGTTGTGGAAATGAATTGTCTCGCTCCGCCGGCTTGTCCCGCTGGCTCTTATAGAGCAAAACCGATTTCATAGAAACAATTTAGCACAGGCCCGGCGATAACACCCTGACCTGAATTCATTTGAGCACGTCCCTTTCAGAGCGGCATCATTACCCAGGCTTTAGAAGTCAAACCACTCCACCTGGGTCCTTGTCTGCTAAAAGAAAACACCCTGATAGAAAGGATGGCCTGTCTTAGGAAGAAAAGCAGTTTCAATCTCCACAACATTGTTTATATGAATAAAAGATGGTCAATTGAAAAAAGAAACATAAAAAAACAAAAAACAGAATAAAGAAGCCAAGAGAGCTTTTCCCTTCGCAGTGCACTTAGAAGATGAAGCTGACCTCTGAGATCGGCTACATGGAACTGAAAAACACACAAAATACAAACCAAAGAAAAACTAATTAAAACCCCTAAGTTGCCCTTGAATTGCCTCAAAGACTTTCTGCAACATAACTACTGACAAACTGACAACCCCTCTGTCCTGACCTGGACTGAATACAAGCACCTTGGCTGTCTGAGACTGACCAGAGGATTGCTTTGGTGCGATCTGACCTCTGATACAAAAGGTTACTCCATCGCAGCAACAAAATTAGCAGCAGAAACGAGACTAACACGCTGTAAACACACTCAGACAGAGGTAGGCTGACCTGGCGTTGCAGCCTGGCGCCGCTCGCCCAGTTAGAGAGCGAGACAACAAAAGGAACAGTGGCACCACAGGTTGAAATTTAAGGAAAGCTCACCTTTATGCAAATCGCCCACCTATGCAATGTGATCAACAATGTTAGTGCCACGGCTCCAGCCACTGAGCTACATCGAGGATAAAAATCCTTCCTCCCTCCGCTGACATTATCAAACTAAACCACGCAGAGAATGGAGCATGTGATGCAAGTGTAAGTGTCTCGAGCTGAACGCAGACAGGAGACATTATACGTGTTCAGAGAAATCACGTTCAGGACTGTCCAACCCCCCCCCCCAATTTTTTTTGTCTCTTCTCCACGCTTTGCTGCTTTCTTTCCCTTTCCCTCCTTTCGCTGAGTGGGTGCTCTCGCGAAAAAACACACACATTCCACGTCTTGTCTCGGTCTCTGCGGAAATCCCATTTACCTATCAGCCTTGAAACAGTGCTGGTTTCTTTTGTGCTTTTCTTTGTGATAAAGACTCCCATCTGGGGACTGGCCTTTGCTTTGACAGACAGAGGTGGGGAGGGTGGAAAGCGCTCAGAAAATACCCAGAGTAAGCAGTCAGAGTGATGAAAACATATTGAATGCAAACGGAGGAAAATTACCCAGAGTCAAATTGAATTCTGGTCAGGAGTTGCAGGAAAAATGCACAGCAAGGAAACGGGAGTCCTTTCCTCCAATATGTGCCTGTACTTTGTGTGTATTATAATTTCATATGCTGAAGTCATTAGATCCATGTTCGTGTTAATTGGTCGATCTATTGGACACACCTTTTACTTTTTAAATGCTAATAGTCTACATTGATGTAGTCTGCAAAATAAAGGAATAAAAGAGGTAAAGAAACGCCCGTCCACATCAAATCATGTTTGATGTTTGTGCCCCTTCCTTCAATCTGCCCCCCCCCCCTTCTTTCTCTTCCCACTCTCCATCATCTCCCTTTCATCTCTTGGTCACTCGCCGGCTACAAGATTGGATTTGCTAATTGCAAGCTAAGTTCTATCACTAAACCTCCTCTTATCGTTGATTACCTCTAGGAGAAGCCATTTTCCCTCAGACCTTTTCCTCCTTTTCTCCTACTTTCTCTTCGACACAAACTCCTAATGGAGTTCTGAACAGAGCTGTCATCTGCACATCTGTGAGAATGGGCTGCGTAGGAGTGAACATGCAACGTGTGCGCTCGTATTGAAGGGCGGTTGTCATTAAAGTGCAGGTCTGGGAAATAATTCATCATGAAATGGTAGCTGTTGATAATTTGCATGACAGAGGGATACAAAATGATGTAGCGTGGTGAGGCATGTTGCAGCCTCGGCTCCCCATAAATCACTCTCAGCCGTCACTGTGCAGCATCCCCCTTCCTGTGTCCTCCAGTCACACACATACACACTCACACACTCACACACGCATAAAGGGAGCTGGGAAATTAAAGTAGTGAGCGTGTCATCTATCCCGCTATGAGAATGCATGTGTTTTGGCCCTTCGGTGCCGACTGTGGTTCATAATCATCCTGAAATCACCAAGCTATGATCCCTGTGTTTCTCTAAGAACAAAAGGCCTTCAAACAGTTAAGATGTCACAGACGGATCATAAGGGGCTTGTCGATACGACCGTGTATTAATCGTCAGACGAGAAAGTCACGTTTACTGAGCTCAAATGGAAAAGGAGTGAGTATCAGCTGTACTGTCATGATATCAGCTGGATGACATATACTTTGAGATATAAAGATATTTTTTGATTCAGGTAAGAAGCAAGTTCCATTTTGTGTAAGCACAAGAACTTTGCCCGAGTAAAACAGTGTGAATTGAGTAAAGGTTAGATAAAATCAGCAACTGTCTGATCGAAAAATAAGTTAACGAGGTCAGGTATCTGACCAGAGCAGCAATCCCAGGTATGGAAGCACTAATCATACAAGACGCAGCGACGAGCTGTGGGATCAAGCTGAAACAAGGCGCGGCCTTCATCAGCAGCCAAATCAATAAAATAGTAAATGAAGTGGAAGTGTTGAAGATTACTTACTTGGTTATCGTCCACTTTAATGACTCTGATTCATTCAGGCATGAAGAGATGACGGATCAGGTCTCCATTCACTCAATCAATGAAGCCGCTGCTTTGGCCAATCAAATCCATGCAAGTGCACTGTTCACATACTTGTGCAAGAACCAGTGCAGCAACTGTTTTCAGTCCCAATGCCCGGTAACTCGTCCCTAACCCCCCCCC
>NW_019525516.1:70201-81637 GCF_002814215.2 Seriola lalandi dorsalis
ACCACCACCACCACCTTTGGGTGCAGCAGAAAGAGACGACGACAGAATAAGAGAGCGAGGTACAGAAAAAGCAAAAGCGTTATTCAGCCTCATCATTAAAACAATGGGGTTAAAGGCTTAACCGTGGCCTCTTATCAACTCCCCAGTGGGTGATAAATGTGTCCTCGCTTTTGAACGGAGTAGGATCCTCGCTGATAAAGACAACCGGCAGCAAGAGAGCGAGAAAGAGTGAGAGACATAGAGGGAAAGATGGGGAGAACATGCGGAGCAGCGTGCTGCTTATCTTCGCCTCTAATTAGCCACTGTATGTACAACTCTACAGCCGCGAGCAATGTTGGGAATTCCAATGAATTTCTCAGCTGTGCTCTTGTTTTTGTTTTTTTTTCTCTTTCTCTACATAAACAAGGTTTGGAGGCGAACAGCGGCGGCAGGGAAGCGTGTATCCGTGTGTCTATCTGTGCATGTGTTCACCTGTCCTTGTTTGTATGTGTGCTGAAGGTATCCTGAATGTAAGATATAAACCTGGGAGCAGGAGGAGGAGGAGGAGGAGGAGGAGGAGGAGGAGGAATGGGGCTAACAAATCTAATTACAGTACTCCATCTATGAGGAGAGGAGAGGCTGAGAGCACTGCTGGGATTTCTGCTACTCCACTAGCCTCTCAGAGAGGAGACATCGGTCCCCAGCCGTGGGAATTCAATCTTCACTGAAGAGACTCCGGATGTGCACAAAACCTGTTCTCTCGAAATTCAACTTCTTCAACGAGCAACCTACAATTTTTGCTCGTCTTTCCTCCTTCGCTCGGAGTAACTAGACGCCGGCTGAGTCGCATTCATACAAATTGGCATAGGTAGGGGCAATAAAGCCCAAGAGAGCATTATTTACTATGATTATGGGTATGACAGTGACAAGGCAGCGCAGGAGCACATAATAAGAGTAAAAAGCTTCCTCCAGGGTGTTTAGGGCTTTGTGTGATTGTGACAAACGAACTGACTGTATTGTAGTGACTGAAAGTCTCAAGCAGTAAATAACACAAAAGAAGTTAAAACAACTGTTTTTGTTGTCATATCAGACTTCTTTGTGCATTTGACAAATATCGGTTTAAACTCAAAGATATTAGACACAGAGAGCGGGTGCAAAATTAAAGGTTAAATTAAAGATTTAATATCAACCAAATCACAGTCAAATCACAAACCATAGTAATTGCTTGCGTGATACGCGACTTGTCCGAGAGGAGGGTCATCACACAGAGACAGTGCATCATTAATATGAGCTGGGTTGCAGTCACCAGTTCTCAGGGCGGAGCTGCTCGCTCTGATGAGCCAGGGGATGACTAACTGGTGTCACACCTTTCCCATGTGCGGCTGTTTTGCTGAGATAACATACAGATACTTGCTGCAGAATATATCATGCATAGAAAATGCACCGCTGCACAGCGATTTATTTGCAAAATGCACACACACACACACAAAACATGCACACGCAATTACTCAAACATCTCTCGACACCCATATCCTATGAGAGGGAGAAGAAGAAGTTGGTAGGGGAATGAAAAATACTTCAGTGACGAAAAATCAATTAAATTTTCTTTGTCTGCAGGGGACAATATTCTCCATTTCCATCATGTGTCAGTGGATTGGTGGGGGGGCTGCAGGAACCCAGCAGCAGTAATAACAACCTCACAAATGCTGAGCCAAATCCCCAGCTGCTGTAAGTTAACTGACACCACACACACAAAAAAAAACCACACCTCTGGAGTGGTTGGAGAACTCAGTTACATACGGCGGCGTGTACGTACTTACAAAGTACGAGGAATGATTTGATGCCAAAGAAACATTTGTGTAACATCCAGCAATCCCATTACAAGGCAGCTTTCTGTGGAATTTGAATTAGTCGACAAAGAATGAGGAAAGTCATCCAATTTTACCTCTTTGTTCTTGCCAGACGGCTGTTTTGCTTTGCTCAAGTAAGAACATTAGGGCAGCCAACAAAGAAGAATAATCTTGAAGAGTTTTCTTTTTTTTTTTTTTAACAACACCCGTGTGTTATTGGTACAAAGAAACACTGTTAGAGTGTCATGACGCATTTTCCAGTGTTCCAATAAAGGATCTTGAAGCTCAGTACTTTTTTACACCATAAAGTGTGTAATCCTTCAGCTGCTGGTACAGCTACATTTGTCTTCCAGGCCCAAATTATACGAGAGCTTGCTGCACAAACATAGACTGAGACTTATCCTTGTCAGCTGCTCCCTTTAATGAAAAATCTCCGCAGAAAAATGACATTCATGCGTTATCTGTGCCCAAGCTTAACTGTTCCTGCGTGGACTTGAATCTCTCTGAGAATAACACTGGATAAAGAAGTGTGTGTGTGTGTGTGTGTGTGTGTGTGTGTGTGTGTGTGTGTGTGTGTAAGGTTAATGATGCTGCCCTTTCCTGTAATGACAGTAATGATCACCAAGGTACAAGAGCACATCTGGAGGATAGAGGATCACAGGGTGCAGCGGTGAGGACAGACCGACAGCGGAGGGAGGTGATGCGTGAATAAAGCAACGCAAAGAAGAGGAAAAAATTACCAAGGCCAATGTATGTCCAGAAGAGATATCATTTACCACGGATGAGAGGAAAAACAGCCCTTCATCACACGGACAGGAAGCCAAACAACAAGCACTTACCCTAACTCTCCTTTTTCTTCAGTATGTTTTCTGTAATTCTTCACTCATTCTCATTGTTTTCTGCTCTAAAAAGGCCCCCAGTGTCTCCGCTGGGATATTTTTACCAGGCGCTTGCTCGCCCTGCAGGGAACTCCCGCTTCATGCAAGTTCATACAGTCCTTAATCTTGCAGCTAACATGAATAATAAAAAAAAATGCACAAGTAAATATTTGTTTCATCAAACTTGGTTTTGTGTGAAGTTCACACACAGAACTGGTGATAATTTATCTCTCTTGTGATGTGCGTGGGTGGAGTTGAGATTATGTATCAGTGCACACTGTCTTTGTGAAAATATATGATTTTTATATGTTAAAATTCCCAAATACTTTCAAACGCTTGCCTCACAAACATAAAACAATTAGACTGAGAGTCTAGAGCTCACAGCTGCTGTACCTGAGGCTGCACTTATACACAGCAGTGCTTTGAGCTAAATGCTAATGTTAGCATGTGAAACACACTGATTATGACAATGTTAACATGGTGATGTAATGGTTCAGGTATGTGTTTACTATGCTCCCTATCTTAGTTTAGCATTAGGCAAATATTTGTTAATTAACAGTAAACACAAATTATAGCTGACGTCTTTTTCTGGGGTATTTGGTCATAAACCAAATTACTGGACAAATTAAACCTGATGACGGCGCACAAAAAGGGAATCAGCTACTGAATGTCGGTATGAAATATCATGTCAGAGCATCACCAGAGTCATTAGGAAACGTCTTCTGGGGATCATGAATGTCTGCACCAAATATTATGGCAATCAATCCAACTGTCTGCAGGAAAGTGTTGAACTGAACCAACGAATCATTTTTCTAACACACTTATTTGACGAACAAATGAGGTATATTCTCCGCCGCTAAACACTTCACTTTATGGCTAATTTGTAAGATTTGTCTTTCCAGCCACCGTGTCATTTCCTGCCCCGGCGGTGACCCTGACGATCACAGTGTATCTGGTACAAATGTGGAAGTCGCAGCTCTATCATAAACTGACACAAGAGTACGATGATCACAGGCACGCTCTTTCTTTTTTTCTTTTTTTTTTTTACAAGCATGCCTCCAGGACAGACTCCAGAAGATTCACAGTACAGATGTTACAGCATCAGTCATCACCAGGATACTGGGAGTAAGAGATGAGGGAGGGAGCAGAGGGAGCGTGCGAGAGAAAGCACTCAGAGGAGAACAGAGAGACAAAGCCTGTGTTATCCAACATTAACTGGGTTGATTCTGTGCTGATTTTTGTCAAGTCATCAGATTTCAATTTTAGATTTTATACATTTAACTGACTTAAATGAGTATTTCATTGCTTTTTTGTAATTTTCTTATGCGACTTCGTAGATTTCCTAACAATCCGAATCATAAATGCACCAAAGCTTGAGGATAACTGTACTGTGCCATTGCACTGAGCCCGTTGTTCTCTGTGTGGAATGACAGTGATGAAGAAAACATGGCTGCTCATATATAAACCACAGAAATCACATCCTTCCTCTTGCTGTAGTAAGAAGTAACAGATATTGTACAAACACACATGAAGCTAAGTGTATATGCATACAAAACATGAGGAAACCATGTAGCGTACGCAGCTTTACAGTGAGAAGCCGCATGTCTCTCATCAATTAATAAAAACCACCTACATGTGAGTATGTATATAGTTCATACAGTACTTGTCTAATGTGCACTCTGAATCTATAATTGCGTGCAGGACATGTGTGAACCAGAGTGTGGATGAGAAAAGGACACTCGCATGTAGCATGTTCTCCATGTACGGCGCAGTAACACTGACCGTTCCTCCATGTAAAAAGCCTGGACGGACTGCCCTCTGAATGTTTAACCAGTTCCCTCAGAGGACCAATCAATTATGAGAGAAAGAAGGGTCATCAGTCCAAAACAGGCCAACATGGTTAAATACATGCTGGAATAATGGCTAGATAATGAAATGAATACCATCCCCCTGCCAGTCACCTTGATGCATAATTGAGACGCGTGTGGCGTGTGTCTGTATGAGAGGTCCTGTCAATCAGCTGTGCAGAAACAGCTGGACGTGATGTGTACATGAGTGATCGAATGTGTTTGTAAGTGTTAAGCCAGCGCCTACTTAAATACTTATTGTCCTTGTGAGAGTGTCCCTGCCCGGTACCCTTGTATCACGCTCTTATAAGCCGACAACAGTGGATTTTCGATTATGGAATTATTCTTCTCATAGGAAGTCAATTCATTAATTGATTCAATTATGCCTGCATTGTTTGTGTGTGCGTCTTCTGTGGTTCTGGCTAATGGCGTATTAATCCTCTGGGCTAGCATCTTAAACTGTGCTTCAGTTAGATATGCTCGAAGTGAACAGGTTTAACAGGAATATTAGCTAAGAATTATTAAGATAAGACATTTAAGACCACTTCACAGCGGCTTTAATCCACAGCCAGAGAATAGACTGCTGATATTTCGCGGTTGTGGACGAGGCAGCCGCTTGACTTTTAAAACAAATAAAACCGAATCATCTCTTCAGTGACTTCTAATCGTAGGAAAAGACAAAGAAGACAAAGTAGCTGGAAGAGACAAAATACTTGTCAAGTTGAAGTGCCCTTGAGCAAAAATACTGGACACAAACTTGCTCAGTCACTGTGAGCTGGTAAAGGCAAAGTAACCGGAGACAAAGGTAAACGAAGCCCTGTTCTCCTACCGGCCTTCTTGAACCTGTCCAGCAGGTTTTGTCTGACCGCCCTCTGCAGGTTGAAGTAGTCGTCCTCCTCATCAGGCGTCTTCAGGTACAGAGGAATGTGCTGGAACACCAGGACGTGTTTGGGTTTGGGTTCCTGAACGGAGATGGATGTGAGGGGGTGGGGTGGGGGGTGGGGAGAACTTTAAATTGTTGTGTCACACGGCAGCAGACAGCAGCAATTACCTAAACATGGCGTCCAGACACAGCAAAAAGAAGACTTTACCCGTCCTCATAAATCACACGAGAACAGGATCGTGCCGCTGAAGCCATCCTACCGTTGAAGAGGAGGCGGCGGCTCTGCTCAGCTGCTCCTCCAGCCACGTCTCCTGGGCCTCCTTCAGCTGAGGGCAGGCCGAGGCGTCGTAGAACAACTGGGAGTTCAGAACCAGGCAGAGGACTCCACCCACCTGAGAACACAGAGAAATGTGGTAAATGTTAGTTATGTGTATATTTGTAATAAAGGGTTATTTTTACGGTGCGTTTCAGACCACCTACACAAGTATTTTTTTTCTTTCTTCTCCTGAACTAATCACTACAATTTAACTCCTGCAAAAGCCTAAGTTCTGCACAGAAGATCATTGAATCACTACACAGGTAAACACAGATAGATGCATGAGCAAAGTGAGCAGGGCCCTGGAGTCAAAGGGGGCTTTAATGGCCTTAAAATGTTTTTCAAGTGGGCAGAAAGATGTAGAATGACCTACTACTCCTCAGTCAAGGAATTGTAAATTAAAAAAATAAACAGAAGCTACAAATGCAAGACAGAGACAGAATCAGACAGTGTCACAGCTGAACACTGATATCGCTCTGATTTAGACGAATGTCTCTCTGATGAACTGATGCACTTTAGATGTTTGATCAGGCCTGACAGACGGAGTGCGCCTGCATCAAAGCTAGCTGGCTAAACACAATGCTAATTTGGCAAAAACCAGCACCACCACCACACTGACGTCTGAACATGCTGTCACTTACAGCTACTGAAAATCAACTCATCTGGGTGATGTTTTTTGTTGACTTGATGCTATTTTGTGTAGGTTTTGCTGTGTTGTCGTTTTAATTCCCATTTATGTTTTCTTTTATAGTCAATAGGGTGACATTTTATTAAAATACCAGGATTTACTTGTGGTTTTTGTTTTGATTTGATGAAAATCATTAAGTGGTCATGATTAATCCTGCTCAGCCTGTAGCACAGTTTTATAATGTACGGTGGCTCTGAAGGAGGCTTTTTGAAGTCTGATAAAAGTAAGAGTTTGAAAAGTGGATTTTCTAATTAATGACAAGTATTATTGAGTTATCCTCTTGAGTCGACTCATATTGGAGACTAAAAGTCAGGATATCTTGGAAGTAGCTGCTTTCAACTTTGACTATTAAAAAAAACCATACGTCTTTATGGAAGTACAATACTAAATTGTCGAATTACTCCTTTAAATATAAATAAACATATAAAAAACATGGTATACACAGAGCAAAACAGAACCAAAAATGTTCTACTACTGCTACTAAATGTCTGAGGTGTCTGCTTACCCAGAAGCTGAAGTAGTCGTCCCCCCATTCACTGCAGAACTGCTCCACTGTGCCGGGGGTGGGTGTGTTGCCCAGGTCGTGGTTCCCACTGACAAACACCAGTGGGATTGAGGGATCTGCTCCCTTCAAGGCCGCCTTCAGGTCTCTCTCCTGACCTTCTCTGAACGGCGTGTCTGGCGGGGGGAGAGAGAAGAGAAACTCAGCTTGTGTCATGGTGACAAATGAGGCTACAGTCTGTGGTTACAGTCCACATAGAAAAACAAAAAATAATAATAATATTGACTTGGAGAAGCAGCTGCTTCATAACAAACAATAACAATAACTTGAACACCAGAGAGAGAGAGAGAAACGTGCATGAATGCTGATGAACCGTGTCAGATTGAGAGTGTGAAGGGTGCTATAGGTGAGAGTCGCCTTGGGGAAGGAGGATTATTTGGATGATAATGATGACAGCTCAGAGAATGATCAATGCTCCGTGCAGCTCGACTTTATATCACCATGGTTACTGACATGATGAGT
Source organism: Seriola lalandi dorsalis (assembly GCF_002814215.2). Classification (NCBI taxonomy): domain Eukaryota; kingdom Metazoa; phylum Chordata; class Actinopteri; order Carangiformes; family Carangidae; genus Seriola; species Seriola lalandi. Next base: position 77,667 of record NW_019525516.1, read on the forward strand.
AGTGTTCTGGTGAAAACCCTCTCCGCGGTCGGCTACGGCAAAACCCGACCTCTCTCTCTGTGCGGAGCTGTGCGCAGGCCGCCGCGTCCATCGGACGAAGACGCGCGAGGATACTCGTCGTCTCAAGAGGTCGTTTGCGTCATGTTAAAAAAAATCCAGCCGTTCTACTCTGTTACGCCTGGAGTTCACAAAGAGGAGAAGCATGTAAAGAGGAGGGAAATGTTTTGAGTGAAGTTAATTCAATCCCAGCATGGGTAAAGGGCAGAGAATGGTTGAGACTCAAATCTATTTATAATTCAGAATCTGTATCAAACAAACCTATCAGCCCCTGCTCTGATAGTTCTTAAGTTATTCCTTCCTCTCCCTCTTCTCCTCTCTCTTATTTCTTTAGCTTTTTATTCATCTGAGTAATTATTTTACTGGCCTACTTTTGGAGCAAACGTTTCCTTGGATGTTTGGATAGCACTCATTACGTAAGAGCCTCTTTCCGACAGAACATCTTGTGCGTGACAGAGAGAGAGAATGTGGAGTTTAAAAAACGTATCCAGATAAAAAAAAAAAAAGGTAAAACATCTCTTTCACCTGTCTCCTTTTTTTTTTTTTATAATTACGCCACACTGTCAAGACTCCAAACTGTCAATACAGCACACAAACATGCACTCAGATGCAACGGGAGAAATGAAGGCCCTCTTTGTAATGTAAAACAGACTCTGTGACACATTTGTATTCAGCTTTAGAGAGTAAAGTGCTTCTGTGGAATTGCTTACAGTGTATTAATTTCCTCAAGTGTTAACAGGTAGCATGTCAACAAGTACAATGGGATTAGCTAGAATGTGTTCATAGATCTTCGCTTGCAGTCAGCAGACTTTTACTGCACATGACGGCAACGGCTCGGAGCCGGTGAAATGTCACGATGGTGCTTTCTGTCCCAAACTTTAGAAGAATTATATTGAAATTAGAGCTGAAATGATTCGTCGATCAAGAAATAATCATTTTTTAAACTGATTAAAAATGTGAATGATGAACTTCGTCTGTTGCTCAGACGAAACGAGACATCTGAAGATGGAACCTTGGACATGATGGAAAATCTGGCAGCTAAACACACGATGCTTTTTGTGCCAAGAAATATTTCACGCTGTGACAGACAAAGCGTTCTGACAATTAGGCATGAGATATTTGACACCCCGGAACATATTCAATTGCTCTTGTAATTATGGGATTAGGGGTGTTGCCATATACTGGTATTGACGATGACCGTGATACTTAATTAGTAATTAGTAATTTGGTAATTTTAAACGTGGGAAATTTGGATTTGTAAAACAAATATTTTATGAGAAAATACTTGAATAAAAGGTTGAAAGATCGATGGTAGAAGTTGCAGTTATTTTTTATTGGCAAATTAACCAAAGGATTAGATTATTGTTAGATTAACTGAATAATCAAAAAAGTAATCAATAGATTAATTGATTAGTTAGTTACAGCTCTAATGCCATGTATGCCTCCAGTGGGCGATGCACAGTGACGATTTGGAAAAAACAAAAGATGAAGGTTGTTCTCTTGGGAGCCGACAGTCTGAATCTCGATGAAAGCGATGACACCGAGGCCACAGCAATGTGGACTCATTATTCCACAATCACAATATTTGACCACTGCATCAATTACATACAAAGGAAACCTCGTTAATGAAGCTGGGATGGAGAATAGGGGGCGCAAAGGTTGTCATTTGAAAAGCTGAGGCCATTGTCAGCAGCTGGTAACTCTCAACTAATCCTGCTGTTACAGACAAGTGGATTTTTAACAGATTCCATCCGTTTATTCACAGGTTTTTATTTCAGTGTGATCCGTTTCCTCCGGTCTTTCAATAATCTTAGAGAATCTGTTATGGGGAAGTGAATGAGAAGCGCTCTCGCCTCTTTTAAACAACATCAATGTGCCCTTCAGCAGTTCACCTGACCGTCTCAGCTGCTCCAGTGGCTAAGAACAGCAAAAAAATAAATGTTTTCTGCTTGACACCGTCCAAGTGTGAATGTGTGTATTCGAGTGAGAGTGATGCAGGGTGGGGCTCGTCGAGAGCATCTAGCACACACTTAACTTTCTCTAGATAAATAAATGTGAATAAATAGCACTGGTAGCCTCGCACAGTGGCAGGGACGCTGTGCTGCCTTCTGCTTCCTTGCACCTCCAGCTGCCTGCCCTCAACTGCAGCCATCCGCTAACACAGCATGTTCATGAATCATCCCTCAGCGCTACACGGTTCAAACCAACGCTCTACCATACAGTAGCCCTTCAATCTGCGTTTGAGACACTTTGCTTCGGTAAATCCATTAAGGTAACAGGTGTCAATTTAAACAATCGTAGGTGATACGTTAAAAACAAAGAAAAGAGTAATAAAATTCTGCAGATACATTCACTTCATAAATAAGTAGGATTCCTTGTGCTCAGGAAACAATGAGGACTCATGAAAAAAATGAATTTTAAGGATTCATTTTCTCAACCTGCTTTCCTCTTTTGGAATAAACAGTATATGTACAGAAAAACCAAAAACAAAGAAACAATGCTGCTCTCCGCTGTCTCTGGAGCTCTGACTGAAAGGCCTTGTTCATTTAATGAGATTGCAGCACTGTGATTCTCAAACCCTGACAGGAGACTTTGGCAGGTTCTCGTTCAGCTGTCCAACACTGTAAGCACTTCTCTCAATTTCCCCCAAAGACTGGCTGTCGACGCTGCACATAGGTCTCAGTGCGTGGGGTCTTGCTGTCGCATACATTTTCTACACTTCTTTTTCTAACAACTGTCTTCTGAATTTGTGGGGAAACTCTATGTTTGTGATCGACTCGAACATGTACCGGCACTGACAGGTTGTTCTGATCTGGCACCGGTTTGGCAGGCAAAGTGATGTCGTTTAATTATGGGGGATAATGCAATGGCAGACTCTCAGACTGTCACTCCTTGAAGGTATTCATTCATGCAAATGTTCATTGGCTGTACATCCAATAAGTGACTTTCAACATCCAACAGCTGGACAATCCCTGCATCGGCGTGAATGTCCGATCACTGTTTTTTTAAAAAGTTCGGAAATTGTAAGACGCCCATATACTGACACCTTAAGGACGCCTGCTGGACGCCTCTCTTTAGAGGTTTTTCTGGGACAAGCACAGTGCATGCTGGGAGGATTGCATATCCCCTCTGGTCTGGAAAAGTCTCAAGATGCCACTGAAGGACCTGGAGGATGTGGCTGGGGAGAGGGATTTCTCGGCTACTTTTCTTGGCCTGCTGTCATCATAACCTGGACTTGGATAAGCTGTCAAAAATGGATGGATGAATGGATTCACCCTGACATTTACCGGGGTTGTCTTACAGAGTCTAAGAGGATCTTTTCACACTGACATTTGAACCGTGTATCTCCTGGGTCTTTAACAAAAGTGTGAAGGTGGCGACAGAGAGACATTTCTAAACTTAAACACTCCTGGCAGCTCCAAACCCCCCCTAAGAAACCTATTACTTCCCACAAGCCACCGGATGAGCCCATTAGATAAACTCACACAGAACATCCCCATTCAGCCACCCGACTCCAAAAAATAAAAAATAAAAAAATAAATCCAAAATGCTTCCACATGTCACAAAAACAAGCTCTCCCTAGGCAGTCTATCCTTCACGCTCTCCTCTCCTCTGCTTCTGAATCCCACAGAGAGAACCAATTTATCTGCCTTCAATGGCAATTAAACAGGTGTCCACAGCTACAGAGAGGGGACAGGGAAGTCCCAAGGTAACCTCCACTTCACCTTTGTTGAGTTTTACACACATGTGTGCACATACGCAGATGCACACACGTACTTGAACACTTCTCCGCGCCGTATCATGCGTAGCATCCCTCGTGAACCCCGAGAGACGCAGCTTGAATCCTTTGTAGTGCTCATTAGGAGAGTGTTAAGTCCAGCATGTTTCTCTAATCTAATCAGCTCTGTATCTCA
>NW_019525516.1:81657-88715 GCF_002814215.2 Seriola lalandi dorsalis
CCCACCCCCCCTCCTGCCGCTGTCCCCCCTCCCTGCTCTTTATCCCCTTCATTTGTCAGCTTTGAAAATAAGTGAGAGAAAGACACAAGAGGGTGAAAGCGAGAGAGAGAACGGACGGCGAGATTGAAGGAAGTCCTTGAGATGAGAAAGCGTCTCTTGAGGGTTAGCTTGGATTGGAGAGAAGGCGGGGAATCAGGATCAAGGAACTTTCTGTCAAGTAAAGGTCTGGATGCCATGATGCTGAGGGAGCAAATGCTAGCCAGCATTTCTTTAAGGAAGCATGACCTGTTTAGTTTTGGGGAACAGGATTGTTCCTTGAGGACCATCAGGGTTCTTCTCCATCTTGTGGTGCACGAGTGCTTCTGATCACTGCCTCACCAGCTGCTCTTTGATGAGAACATGGACTTATTAAGTGGTGACATTACTATCCGGCCTTCAGTTTTCCTACCACGCTCAAAAACCCATTACTGATGAAACACAAACACCTCATTGTTTTTTCATGTTTGCTCCAGAACAATTACAAGAACAAACTTTTGATTCCTCAACACCAGACTTAATTCACACCGATGCTTCAAACAGATTAATCACAGGCAAGGATAAGTGAGTGTGTTTGTGTGCAGTGTCAGACTTGCAAATGAAGGTTGTCAAAATAAGGTATGAGGCATGAGACCGCAGCTGTTTACAAAAGAGAACGGACAGATGATGGAGGAAAGAGAGAGAAAGGAAAAGAGAGTGAGTGCGCGAGCGAGCGAAGGAGAGGAGAGATAGCGAGTGAAATCCGAGGGAGCAGAAATACAGTTGCCAATTTCCCGTCGCCGACAGGCAGCAGTGTTGACAATGCCGGTTGACAGCCAGCTTCCCCTGGCCGCCTCCCATTCATTCTGTATTGTAAATAAACAGTTTAAGGGGAAATGTCAGCCGAGAGACGGAAGGAGCAGCTCCTAATATCTCTTCCCTCCTTCCCACCGATGCAGCAGCCCAGTTGCCAGGAATGTGACGGACATGGCGAGTAATGAGGATGGCACACACAACCTGTTCTGCTGGGGCTGACAGTAACGAGGGCTGACGCCTCGGCGTTCGTAGGTCCCCGAGGCCTTGCAGTTTAAACCCCCTGCTTACACTAGCTACTGTCCCACTGTGCATCTGAAACAGATCTTGCTGTGACCTATAAATGCGACTGATCAGAGGGAGACGGGGAGACTGGTGGAAAATGGACGGCGGCCATGTTTTAGTCTAAATGGTACAGTCATGGAGATGATAAGGATACTCGGACGCCTACAGCAAGACTCTTGGATGATAGGGCGAGACAGCTCCTGGAGTGTTCATGACTGTCCCTGTGTAGCTAAAATTGGTGGTCATTATGACCCAAAAAGGAGAAGAGCTGCTCTGTGACTAAGCGAAGCCAAATCTGTGTTGCATATAAATAGTTTGCCTTAAGTTAAATTTTAGAAACAGGGGCCAAGGACATTCTACACATGACACACTGCACTAAATATCACAAAATGTTCCGCTTCTGCATAATATCTTACGTAATCTTCGGATCAGGATCGAGCTCAGCGATACTTTGATCATGATCCATTCAAACGTGTAAACAGATGCGGCGAGAGAGAAGATGTGCAGAGACGGACAGAGAGACAGGTTCGCCTGCCGACTTCTTTTCTCTCTGTGTGCCCATTCCTTGAGGCCAGGCAGTCAGGCAGGCACCTCATGCTAGCTCCCTAATTGTCATGCAAAGGTAGTTTGCATTGGTTGGCAGCTTGCGGCTCTTTTTCTGCTGAACATTAACTCTGCAGTGGGTCCCGCCAGCCCGTTCTGCTTACCCTGTCATCGAATCAGGCAGCTGGACATCGAGAAAAAACGCACACCACACCGCAGTCACTCATTTCATTACAGTTACTTTAATAAAAGCATCCGTTTGCCTCTGATGCCTGCCGAGCTGCACAGTCAAGGTCTTCTGCTGAGACACACAGGATTGGCTGGTTGATGTTTACAAGTTAGCATTAATCATCATATCTCTAGTCACTACCGAAACCGAGACACAGACAGACGGAAGGGAGCACAATTGAACACAGCATGAGCCAAACACAGCATGTCAGCTCCAAACAAGGTAGGAAATGAGCAGCAAAATGATTATTTTGTTTACTTGGCCAGCCATTTGTGGAGGTATCCAACTATTTTCAAACCATGTTCTATTCTGAAAATCTATTTGTCTGGCCAGAGAGTGAATGCATCTGGTGAATTGGGGAAACCAGCTGCCACTGTGGCAACAGAAGTCGGCTTGCTGTCCTGCTTCAAAGACATCTAACACGTCTAACTCAGAGCAGAAGACTGATGAGGAGAAACCAGTGTACACCACAGTAAGATATTATTTACAAAAGAAGTGATGGAATACAAAGGTCTCACATTCTCCATCTGTAACCAGTTTCCATCTGCTGAAGCATTTCAACAAAGCAAAAATCTTTGCTTTCATGTAAACAGCTTCAAGGCAGCCAGGTGCTTTTTTTGTTATAGAGAAATATCACACGCTGTCACAGGGGGTCTGATGGTAACAACCTCGACTCCACCATCAGGGCAGCGAACTAACTTTCCTACACTCCAGCTGCAGCGGGAACAGAGTAGGCGCTATCTTGTAGATATTTAGAATATAAAGTCTGGCTGGTCTGATCAACAGCTGAAAGCTTCATCAGCTATCCTGTAGATAGGGAGACAGCCTGTGCTTTCCCATACACAAATATCAACTGCTGTCATAGGTGAGATTGTGACGTTGTTTTCAGGCTCTGGCCTGGAAACAGAGAGCGCTGACGTTCAAACCTCTCCAACTGAACCATGCCTTAGCCGATGCTATTCACGGACTGCATTGATTAGATCAGTATTACCTCAGAGGGCAGCTGAGAATACATTAATCAATATATATATATATATATATATATAAATATTCCATTCTCTTTAAAGATTGATAAATGTCAGAAAGCTCTCTTGGCTTCTACTAACGACATATCTGAGATTCTGCAGCAGTGAAAACAGTGTGAGGAAGCTTTGAAAATTCAAGGCTTTCTATATATTCACACACTCCTGGCAGCTGTGAAATAATTCAGTATAATACAACACCACCTCTATTATAGGTCGTCCCTTGTGGTTATAATGCATATTTCAGTCAAATGGTCAAATTTCCCGAGACACATACATACATTGATCACAAACCTCTCCTACCTGCTGCACTGGGACGACAAATAATCAATTCAGCCTGAGGCTCAAAAAATGAAATTCAGATTACGCTGCATGTCATTTTTGGAACTCTATATGACAGAAAAGGCGTTCAATTTGTAATGGTTTCAGTCAGAAACATTCATGTCACATTTTACTATTATGAGAAATATATTTCAGACTGCCATCATAGCTCCTCTCAGATCAGCTTTCCTCACGCTGGGCAGGTCAGAAACTAAAACCCGCAGTGGAAATCAGTCTGACCTCGACACATAACGGGATTATATAAGGTTGAAATATCAGAGCAAATGCCTGATGTATCGCATATATGTGTTTAGTTTAAGTTATAATCATGTAATCTGCTTAAAGTGAAAACGCAGAAATTAACTCTACAAAATTATTCTAGGATCAATAGTTAATGTAATAAACTGAACACAATAAAAAGATTTCTTGTCAAGTTACTGTTTAAACATCAGATTTCGTATTTAGACCAGGGCTCTCCAACAGGTGGCTTGCAAGCTACCAGTAGCTCACCCAAAGGTTCACAGCAACACAACTTCACTCAGTAAATCTTCTCCAAATGCAACTGAATCTAAACAGAAACAACCACAAACAAAAATTTCAATGAGGGTTTTTGCGTGTTTTAAGGGTTTCCGCCACGAGGAGTTCGGACAGGAAGCAGGATGGCTGCAGCTTCCTTTTAAACGTATTATAAAAGGCACAATGCGTGTCCTAAATTAACCCGTCCCAGTACTTTGCACACGATGGCAGAAACGCCCCATATTGCATATTCATTAAGGCAAATGTACTAAATGGACAGCGCGTGTTGTCTTGCACATTTGAAAGACACAATCCTCAGTGCACACCGCTCAGCTTGAATGTTTGTTTGCGGGTGATATCAAGTTTACGCACGTTTTTACACACGCTTTAGTAAATCAGGCCCTAAGTATATTAACTTAGCTATTTTAAGTTCCTGTTTGTTATGTACCATTGATGTACTGACAATTTTCTCTGGACTGAGGAGCTTCTTTTGGCTCCGATTTCTAAGCGGATTTATGAGAGGTTTATTTGCAGTGGTGTTTTCATGTCTGTGTGTTCAGGTCTGACTGAACCATGACTCAGATTTTTGTCTGATGTGCGTTTCAGATGTTTTTGGTACAAAATGTGAGTTTTGGATATTGATATTTGATGACTTTTGCTCTGGAGATCAGTTTGACCGTTTTGATACGATATGTGAATAACTGTAATATAAGACACGAGGAGCTCTCAGCTCCTTTTTATTTTGTCAAAGGAGCTCTCGGAAGAAAAGGGGGTTGGAGACCCCTGATTTAGACATATGGAGCGGAGTATTTAAATAGAACACTGTAATGTAATGTAATTGGTGTGTAGTTGGCTGACACCAGCTGATGAGGGTGGCACAGATTGTCTTCTACTCCTGCCTGAGCCTACAATAAATCTTCTCCAGATCCATACTGTTAGTGTCAGACACCAGATCACTTCTTAGTCATAACAGAAATACTGATTAGCAGTGAATCTGATGTCCCTCATTAAAAACCTGCATCATGCGTATAGTTAGCAGCCTCATGACTTCAGTAGGAGGTCTGTTCGCCGTCCAGCACTGCTCACTGAACTGTGTGTCTTTTGCTGAATACAAATGAGGCATACAACAATGTGACTGGTGAAACAGCCTATAGTGTGTGAAATCAAAGCTCGTGTTTCTAAACAGTTTTGTTTTTTATCAGTCATTAGGGAGAGCCATTTCAAACACTTTGAAAATAAGTGCAGCATTTGCATGAGCCTGCGTGAGGTACCAGATGCCATGAGATAACACTCATTGGGCTGCTGCTTTATCATTTGTTTTGACTAAGAGAGCCTGAGCAGAGTTAAAGCTCACACAACTGGCATCTGTGAGTTCACATTATGTCCTCCAACATTAGGCGGATAATTGGCAGCTACCCTGGTTGATGCCAATATTTTGTTTTTACTGTCCATACGGCTGTGTGCCCGCTGGGCGCCTCTCTTCACTGCTGTGGCTTGTTTTCAATAGTAAGCATGTGCTGCTATAGTACAGCCCTCAGAACTCAGCAGGAATTTATCACTCGGAGAAGTATTTTAATGTTTAGCGAAAAAAGCAATGTACTTCAAACAGTGTCGCATCACAATGCAACAGCAGGACCCGCACTCAGTGCTTCCCCTGAACACCTGTTCAGGCCAACAGCTTAAAAGAGTGTATTCTTAAAAGACTGACACCGTCAGTTGAAAAGCTTCAACTGTAACGTCTTTATTTTGACGGAGGAGGGCAGCAGTAATCCTCGCATGTAGTTCTTAAACGTGGGTTTCAATTTTGCTTAATGTGCTCTATCCCTACCTGGCATGGCGTGGACCAGGTCCCCGCACAGCACCATGAACCTCGGCCTGGGTCTGAGCTGGTTAACGGCCTCCACGGCCTGCTTGGTGAGCTCAACCTCTTCGGCCCATTCGTCTCCTCCGCCGTCGCAGTCTCCGTCCCTCCAGGCCTTCATCAGCCCGAGCTGTGGGTCCGCGGCCTGGATGAAGCAAAATGGTCCCGTCCACTCACGCTCTGCATCTGAAATAAAAAACTAAACTTAATAGCTGTGTTGACAGAGACAGACACTCTGGTTACTACCAAGACAACAACGCAATGAAAATGATTTAAGGCTGAATCAGAAAACTTATGTTGTTAGTAAAAAAAAAATGGCGACGGCATTAATATCTTTAGAGTAACACACGATCAAGTTGCAATGTTATTAGAAGGGTGTTTCTCAATTAACCACCTGACTATGCATCAGCTCTCCACAGCATTTTAGCATCTTTCAGCTCATTGTTTTGCTTTCAACAATTTTACGGTTTGCCAAAACAACTTCAAAAGGTGATAAAGTGTCGGTGTTGTATTCTTCTTGCACTGCCCTCTGGTGGCCAAACAAATCAATCAATGCAGCTTTATTAATGTTGAGGTGACAGAGTTAATACAGCTATAAATTTCACAGCATTTACCAAACATTGAAAAAACAAATTAACTCTGATTCGCTTCACTGTTTCAAATGGTTTTTTAGTGTTGACAAATTTATGGAAAAAACAGCAATTAATACTGATGTGCTAGTGTGTTTATGTATTTTTCAAAAATACAAGAAAAACAAGTGTCAGCTTTAGGGCTTCTACTATGAATTGCTTTAATTATTGATTAGTCTGGCAATTATTTTTTTCGATTTATCGTTTTGTCTTTGAAATGTCAGAAAATAGTGAAATTCTCATTAAAAATCCCCACAGCCCGAGATGATGTCTTCAATTGTTGTTTTTTATTCTGTGTTTTACCCCAAAAAGTTTCAGTTTATTATAACGTGAGACAAAGAAAAGGATAAAATCCTCACATTTAAAACACTGAAATAAACATGGATTATCTGTTGATTAATCAGTGAATTGTTGCAGCTCTAGTCTATTAATGGGAAATGCGTGTAGTGGTTAGAACTCTTTAGTTCAAATTTAAACTCGTTCGCCGAAGCATTTAATGCACACAACTTTTACTAGCAGCCCATCTTCTTATTTATCTAACTGGTATTAACGTTTCCTTCTGGCAGCATCTGAATATTTTCATTTCAATAGGTTTAGGTCACGGGATTCTTCCACAGAACACTGCACAAAGTAATAAGCAGCAAAATAAAAAGCTTTAAGGATTAGGTGTCATCACAGCATTAGTCATTCAGCGGTATAAGGCCTGCTGTGAAAGCTTCATGTAGAAACCTCATTATAGTCATTGTTGGAATCCAAACAACACTTTATTTGTTGAAAGCACTGTGATCAGGATTTAAGACTGGGAATTGAAGATACGAGGAGGG
>NW_019525516.1:88735-100830 GCF_002814215.2 Seriola lalandi dorsalis
GGGGGTGAAGGGTGGGGGGGGTGTTACTCACTTCATGAGTAACCAATGCTAAATAATTAACAAACAGCTACATGTCAGAGAATGAATGGCAAAGAACAAGTGTTTTACATAATCCTGATATTACGTAACAGAAGTGCCCTACAATCTAATCACCCCTCAAACATTCATTGACAAGGCAATCTGCGCCTGGTTCTCCATGTAAGGAATGGAAGCAGCCACTCAACGCTGCTTGGCTGATGGTAATGACAAGGTATGACATGAAGGACATGAGAGACAGCCCAGCAAAGTGATATGGAAATGGAGAGATGCTAAGAGCAGATGCTAAGAGCAGGTGTAAACAACAGCTTTCTGCTCCACTCATTTCGTTTCCGGAGGATGTGGAAGCAGTGCTGTAGTTACGCACTGCTGTCAGCGTGGAGAGTCTGCATCTGCACAAATCCCCTCACTCACACTCAGCAGGGGCTAGTAGCTGTTCAGCATCCTCTGTGTTTAACATGCTCTCCATGTATCGCGCTCCCAAATGAGTTTATGATAATTCCGTCCTCTAGAGAAACTTGAGCAAAGATAGGAAAAGAAAGAGTCACAAAGAGTGTGTTGCTCCTGGGATCTAGACAAATGTAAAATTAACAATGATCCCATTGGTATAATTGACATTTATGAAACCACTGGGGGAAAACACATTCTACTTTTATGATTATCGTCATCATCTCTTCAACCAAATTATTTAGAATACCGTCAGTCCAAACTAGTCTGGCCTTGATCTTAACTTTTGACCAGACAGTGAGGACTGCTGATGAATTCTGAATTTAAACCAGCTGCCATGACCATTGTAGAATAAAGTGAAGTTTCCTAACTTTATCTCAGCAGTCTTTGACTAGATCTGTCTTTTAAACAGATCAAAAACTTTCATCTTGATCTCCTGCAGCTCAGCAGAATACTTTTCAAACTCTGCCTCAGCTTATGAGTGTTTGTATATGGAAATCATTGCCTAACAATACATACCTCAGCAAGCAGATAAAACCTGCTCTTCTTTCCAAAGGAATGTATTCAAGTCACACAGGAATGCACAGGAGTGTGCACCTGCATACACACACAACATGTAGATGTGCATATACATCTCCATGCATGTTGGTCCTGCTCCTGAGTTATTAACCATCTTCTTTCGTTAGTGCTCCTCACAACAGGCACGATCAGAAAAGATTTCATGAATCTGAAAGGCACTCTCACACAAATCCTGCAGGCTTTTTGTTGCACTGAATATACTTTATAGTACAGTATCTCTCTCTCTGGAGTCAGATGTGTGAACCGTTTCACAGAAGAATGAAAAAGAAATTAAAAAAACACAAGGACTTGGAGGAGTCAACATGGATCCTGCGACAGGAGATGAGAGGCAGCAGCCTTGTGTGTCTGTGCTGTGTGAGCACAACTTCAAACATAAATCGCAGAGATTTCTCAGGTGGCAGATGGTACGCTCCAAACAAAGCTAATCATCATTTGAGATGAAAGTGCACTGGGATTTGCTTTTGCAGCAAATAATAAAATACTTGACATTTCAATTTTTTCCTTTGGGTTCCCTTATACTAACAGTTTTCCTATACATGGCTGTAAAGAATTAAGCCGATATCAAGGTAAAAAACTGATGAAAACATAACTGAGCTCGCCACAGTGATTATGTTTTTAATCCTTGAATATTCTGACTGCAAGGCTGCACCACACAGCTTCACAGACAACCCTCTGAAGCTAATTTACTCAACTTTATATTAGCCACAGAGACAATAATTCAAGTTGTGATACAACAGCCTGTCCCAGGGCGTTAGGTTGTGACACAAACATAACTTTTTAGTGTAGAGTTTGAATTATTCCACAGTAAATCACTAAAAATGATCGCTATTACTTTCGAAACAACCACAACAAGGACGTCAGCACTGTGCTGATTTGATTCATCACTGAAACAGAGCACAACACAACACAACACCGATGATTTATTTTGTTTACACAAGCTAGCAAGCTAGCCGTGTAGCCTAGCTTTAGTGGAGGACGGTGACCCGGCTATTTAAACACAGCGACACAAAAGCTGTCAAATGACAGCGTTTGCCCTGTCACACCACTGACCTGTAGCCAACAGCAACAACTTGTATAACAGCCAAGCTACACAGCGCGTTAGCTAATGCGTTAGCCGGTAAGTTGGCTAACTGAAGAGGCTAAAACAGTCGGCTACCTTCAGTCAGTCCGTTGAATGTCCGATGTTTTGCCCTGAGAAAGATATCCACGCTCTCAGCCATAAGACCCACTGCTTAACGAGTTGTCCGAGAAAACCACTTGTGAGCCTCCAAGCAAGTTTGTTTGGTTGTTGTTGTTGTTGTTGTTGTTGTTGTTGTGTAGCTCCAGCTGGCTCTGCGGCTAGCTAACACTGGTGACTATCGGGGATCGACTACGCTGCCTGTTTGTGAGTCTGTGACTTTCGCTGCAGCGGCCCCCAGTGTGCCAGCAACACGCAGGTCCCACTAACATACATAGAGACAACAGCACATTCACATACAGGTATAGATCCAGCAAACCAGGTACAACGTTTAATGTTTACTTTTTTAATTAGGTAGTTATAGCCTGCAATATAGTTTTCTTTTTTTCTTTTTCTTAATGAATACTGAATTAGCCTAATTCTCCGAGTGAATCCCTAACTACACCACGGGGAGGCACCGGGTCATGAAGGTGCTGCGGGATATTTCAATTTTAATAAAAAAAAAAAAAATTATGCTTTTATTCACAAACTTTCCCACATTTCCATGGTTACTCTGTAAACATTAGCATTACGAGCAGGTGGTTCTTCTCACTAAACAAACACATCTGCCAACCCACTGAGCAAAAAGTGGTCCAAAACACGTCAAAAAGACGTGATATCCGAACATCCAGAAGACGTTCTCAGAGGAGCCAGAATGAAAGCGTCAACCTTCATAAACTGAATATCTGGAGTCCAAATCATTTTTGCATTGTGTTTAAAAACTGCAGGGGGTCCTGTGATCGCCCGCAGCTACTTGTTCACCCAAAACTTAGGGACCTTGGACAGAGGCTGGAATCTTTCAGCACCATGGAGAGAGGCCGCTCCAACCCCAGCATCAACCACCCATCCTCTTCCTGGCAGGGAGGGCGAACTGTTTATCTGGCTGTTTTAATATTTTTAAGATTTGACTGAAAAGGTCTTTCAAGGTCTGTTTTTTAACCACAACATGAATCTATATAGACCAGTTTTTTTTTTTTTTTTTTACATCTTTAGGCTATGTGTGATTTGCAGGTGAAGGTTATCAACCTTTTTTGCTCGTGAATGTTTTATTATATTTATTTGACGAAAAACTGCAACAACTGCACTTGAAGAACTTGATATATCCACTAAATAGAAAACTGACTCCTAGCTTTCCACTGTGTTTTACGCCTACTGTGTTTGCAAAATGCCAACACTGTTTTTAAAATATATATATATTAGTTTTAGGGGACAAACATTTACAATCGTAGATGTACCATTTGGGATTGAGGCTTGGGATCCCATCTTAAAAAATCCGTGTCAAGCGGTGTGCAAGTTGTTTTGAGGATGAGAAGAAAATAAGACAAACAAACAAACATATGAATTCTCTTCTTATTTGGGCCCGTCTGTTGCAGGTCTGCATCTGGGTGAGTTTTAACGTGAAAAACGTTTGGAGAAAGTCCCCAGGGATCGATAGACATGATGTCTTGAGGCAACATTTTTGGTGAAGGAGCCTTTTTTAAAAATTTATCCCCTGCTTTTAGGAGCTTCCCATTGTAACACATGAAGCTACTTGTGATTTAAAACAATTGCAACCTACGACTGAAAATGCGTAAAGTGGGAAAAAAAGGAGGGGGGCGTCTCCCACGCCTTTCCTCGACGGCAAAACAAAATAGTGATGTGCGTATTCCGGGGCTTTTCTCATATTTCACAATAAAGGCTCTCTCTCTCTCTCTTTTCCTCACCCGCTGTCCTCATCCCTCGCAGTTTTCCTCTCTCCCTCCCTCCCTCTCCCTGTTTTCCTCCTCCTCTCCTTTTGCGCACCAGGCTCTCTCACCCTCGGTTCTTCTCTTCGCTCACTGCGCTCTCATCCTCCGTGCGGCTCGTGTCTCTGCCTACTCCTGTGCGTAAGAGCGCACCGATGGATATGTGAAGTGATGCACTCCTGAAAACGCCAGATCCGAGCCCGCAGATGCCTTTCTGGAAAGACGTGGCGAGCAGCAGAGAGCGCGCGTTGAGGAGCAGTTAGTCAGACTAAGTCAAGTTCATTCCACGGAGATTTGGTTTTATTCTGCGTTTTTTTCTTTTCTTATTTTTTTTTCTTTTGGATGATGATATGTTAGTAAAGATGTTCATCAGCGCGGATGACGGTGCGTTGCTGTTTGGATGTATGTTTCTGGACTTTTCAGCATATCATGACCGCGCGCCTTTCCTCCTCTCTCCAAGTCTTTTCGTTTCTGCGTGAAGTTGAACGGAGGGGAGAGCACAATGAGAGGGAAATACTTTCTCCTCGGCTTCTTGTTGCTCAAACTTATGGCTCTGGTGTGCAAGGCTGACGGGGAGCCGGGACTGTTAGGAGGATTCGTAATGATCTCGACCTCCAACGGCTCCAGGGAGGAGGAGAGCGTGTCCGAGGAGACCCCACACACGGAGGACAAATGTCGGGGTTACTACGACGTGATGGGCCAGTGGGACCCGCCGTTCATCTGCAAAACGGGCAATTATCTGTACTGCTGCGGCACCTGTGGCTTCCGCTTCTGCTGCTCCTACAAGCACTCGCGGCTGGACCAGAGCACCTGTAAAAATTATGACACTCCGGTGTGGATGAAGACCGGGCAGACTCCCTACAACAAAATGAACAAGATGCACGACAGCACCAAAGACAAGACGAACTTAATCGTTTACATCATATGTGGAGTAGTGGCCATTATGGCTCTTGTGGGGATTTTCACCAAATTGGGGCTGGAGAAGGCGCACCGGCCCCAGAGAGAAAACATGTCCAGGTAAGTCTCTCACTCTCTGTTCCTCCCATCCTCTCTCTCCCTCTGCTTCTGTCGGGTGCGCTTGTTTACAAAGAGACTTGCAGTAGTAGCCTACGCACGGAGGGATCTGGAGCGCGCAACGTGTCGTTCACTCCCTCACCTGCCTCTGTGTGTGAATATAGAAGTATATCATGAGAATAAAAATCACATTGTAAAGATACAACTTGTTTTAAATGCACCGGTGTTGTCATAGTCCACACCCAGGCTGTGGTTTCTGGGCAACCAGAACAACTCTTCTATGTGGAGACTCTTTGTGAACAGGAGTGGATGCTGCACGCTTTCTCCACTCCTGTTTATCCATCCATTGTGATATAACATTACGTGAGCCACTCTCATCAGGCGGGGGCGGCTTCCTTCACTGGAGTAAGGCGGCATTGCGCTCCATCGTGTGTGTCTGATTTGAGATCGGTGAAAATGCTTTTCACACACCTCCATAGTGTAATGCAATAATCAAGAGTGCATGTGCAATGACTGCAGCAATAAAGAAAAAACAGCACAAATGAAACCAAATCTTTCTTCTTTTTTTCCATTCATCAGGGAATCACATTTGTTTTAGTGTACACTCAGCTGCACCTCACAGTGTCATGAAAAGATGCTGTGCAGCGGTGCAGCCCAACTGAATAATTAAATTAACCGTGTTATGCACAGTTCCTCATGTCTGCACCCCTCATCCATCACCGCCCCCCCTCCCCTCCCCCTGTCTCTCCTCTCCTCTCTCTGTCTGTCTGACAGGGCCGTGGCCAGTGTGCTGCAGGGCGGGTGTCCAGGTGAGCAGTATCGGGGGGAGGAGGCCCTGGGGATGCATTCCCAGCACTATGTTTCCAGATCCACAAACCTCCGTGAGTTTTTTGTTTAAAATATTTTCTTTTCGTTTTTGGACAGCTCATTAGTGGCTGTTGTGAACTGTGAGTATAACTTAAAGCAGCATATGGAAGTGTGGGTGGGGTGTGTGTGTGTGTGTGTGTGTGCGAGCGCATGTGTGTGTGTCAGCAAAAAAAAGCTGCTTATTTAAAGTGACTTGAATGTGTCCAGGTTGGTGTCAGAGGCCCCTCTGAAGGCTTTTGCAGTGATGTAAGGGATGTGAGGGATTGGGATTAAGTCAGTCATCTCAGCTGGACTCACCAAAACTCATATCTGGTGTGTTAGTCAGAAAATCCTCAAAGATACAGAGTATGTGCAGAGGGAGAACACACACATCCCTGCAGGCGTTTGCCTATTTTGTTTCAAATGACAGCATTGGGTTTTTGTTTTATCGCACACCGGCCAGATTTCATAACACGCTCGAAAGAGAATATCTGCCTGCCTTTTTCTGCTGCTTCTCAAATCCAGCCCGTATTCACCGTTTTATTTTGGTTCATGCCCACATGATATAATGAGAGAGAGAAAGAGGGAAGTGGGAGTGTGTGTGTGAGTCGGTGAGGAAGTGGTGGTAGTGTGTGTGTGTGTGTGTGTGTGTGTGTAGGGGGATTGGGATGGGGGCTGGCTGGGAGTTTGAAGGGTGGTGGTGTTGGTGGTGGGGGTAGAATACAGAGCACATGAATGCCATCTATTTCTGTTGCGTCCCGTGGGCTGCTACAGTACCAAGCTCCTTTGTGTTTTTTAACACCGAAGATCAAACAGATGAATGCACACAACAAAAACACACACACACACACACACACACACACACACACACACACACACACACACACACACACACATCATGGGAACAGTGGGTACGCAGCCTTCACATTCCCTCAGAGTTGCATCTCCAGTCCGTCTGTTTCTTGTGCCAAAACAAAAAAAGCAGATCTAAGATTAATCTCAACACAAATGATGCGTTCGAGACACTCGGAGTCTGCACCGACTTTTGTATTGTCGGAGCACTGTTCTTACCCTCATTTCTTGTGTTACTATCGAGTTATACATGAATGGCACCTTGTTCAATTCCATCTGACTGCAGCTGAAATCCTCCCACATCAAAAAGACTGCTGCTTGGCTTTTTGAGTGCATTTCATCACTTTGGTGCACGGCAAGAAAAAAATAAGCAATCTCACAATGTTATTTCATGTGAGTTTGAGTTTTTAAGTTGTGTTTTCATGAAAAGTGAGAAGACTTACCAGTTGGAGGAGATTCTTTTGGAATTTTCCACCTGGCAGCACGAAGTCTGAGCAAACTGACTTGTTTTCACAATGGTTTTGCTGCTAAACAAAAGAAGTTTTTTTTTTCATGCCATTGTTGCTTTTTAAAAGAACAGCTCCTGATTGGTTTATAGCACCAACAGCGTCGCCAAATCTCAAAATTTTTTCCCTCCAGTTCACAGTTTGTGTTTGGAAACCATCAACAGAGGAAGCGAGGAAGTGTACATGTAAGGAAGTGGTGGTGGGGTGGGGGGGTGGTGGGGGTTGAGTAACTACTTCTATTTGTGAGAATGAGATAAATATGTAATCCTACAACAGCTCCCCTTGCTAACGACAAGGTGACATAACCCTACTCAGCATGAAGCACTACGCCCACAGACACCATCAACATCATGATGAGAGCGCAGCCTGTCTCTTATACACATCTAACGTGAAAAGAGATAACTAACGCTTGGAGTAGGGGTCGGGGGCCGCGCGAGTCTTTTTCCCCCTCTCCTCACAGTGGGAGAGATGAGATAGCGTGGTGGCCTATCACCTGACTGGCCAATAGGACGCCGCTGTGAAATAGCCATTATTATTTGCAATGTGGATCCTGCTCCTCTGAACCCTTTAATCCTCGGGCTTGTGGGTAATCATGTGGAATGTCATTAACTTCTATGATCTGGCGGGATCCTCCTCGACGGCCACCTGATGGGTTTATGGGTCCCCTCAGTCGGCGAAGGAGGCAATTTATCACGGGGTGGGGGGGGTGGGGAGGGGTCGTAGGAGGAATTAGATATGGATTTTGCAGGATACGGACATGTTATTCTTGTTTTAAGTGATTAACGGAAGATAAATAGACCGAAAAGGCCCAGATGATTTTTCAGTGCAGTTGTCGCTCTGAATGCAAACGACACATGAGGGAAGGAGAGAAGAAGAATGAGGAGAGTGCTAATTGGAATGTAAAGATAAGTGTTCAGGTTGAAAGGACCACGTACGTTTGCACAAGGGGACTTTGCACAGTTATAGCGCAGGATTGTGCTGGAAAATCTATTTTTCAGTGCAAACCACATATTGATTATAGCTTATGGCCAGATTGTCCTATTACTGGCATCAATGAATCTGGTCTGGCAGCTCTCTGCCGCTGCTATAGGAGGAAATTCCTTTGGGCCTCATGCGAGTGTCAGTCACAGAATGCTATTTGTCTGTAAAGGACTCGGAGATAACCTGCGCTGCGTAGCATTTATACGGTTCCCCTGCAGCATTTTATTCAGTTTATTTGTCTGCAGAGGTTTAGAACAGCGAGTGAAGCCTCTGCTCCCACCGTGTGCTTTGCTGTGTCTTGATAAGTCATAATCATTATCATATGTGCAAGTGAGAGACGGACACTGTCAGTTAGCAGTACAAAAGCCTGAGGTTCAGCATGTGAATCGAGCATGAGCCCCCCGAAAACCTGCTGCATATTAAAAATGGACACTCTGGTAGCTTTGCGAACCATGCCAGCCCACCTTATTCCCCAGCCGGGTCGGCTGGCAGACTTTCATGTCATCTCAAAACCCAGAGACTTTGTTTGAATCCTTAAAAGGCTGAAAATCCCGAGTCTCTTCGCTTTCAGCATCAAAGAGGCCGAAGAGACAAAGATGGGAGGAATGGAGGAAGAGAAGAAAATGAGATCGGGGAAGGAGAGCGCATGGTAAAAATGATCTTGGTGGCAAACGTCCAGATTGATTGATTTCTGAACCTCTGAAGGCCTTTGTATATATCATGTTTCATATTAAAGCTCACGCTTGGATTGCCATGGCAACCTGTGAAAACATCCTGAGCCATTGCCATTTACACTAGGAGACTTGAGTGTTTGAGTCTACTTGACAAAAGCAGCAGCTAATTTCATTGCTACTACTCTTACTGTATAATCTAATGGAGATGTTAGATGTGAAATTTAATTGGAAAATCGTGGTTAAACGTGAATTATTACATCGAGCACTTCCTCCAGACCAACATCGCACTTTTAATTCTGTAATTGTCATTTTGGGTTTCACACTAAAGAGCTTTAGGTGGGCAGCGCTGTTAGTTTTATTAAGACAAAAACACACACAGCTATTCACACAATCACACACACACACACACACACACACAGTGCTCTGTATTCACAACTCAATTCACCATTTGCAGGCTTAATTACCTCCCCAGCAGTTATAATCTTTTCCTAAACATTCAGAGATGGGAAGGATGAAATTTTAATAGGTAATTGCTTCTGAGATTGCACAGGCACGAGAAAAAGGCCCTGTCTGCAAAATACTCCAGCTCCGCCTCGCCACTGTGTATGTTTGTACAAGTGCGCGCGCGTCTGTGAGCGAGCGAAGGTGCACACGTGCGCGCACACACTGTGTGCACGTGCAAGTGTATGTTGGCCTGTCAGAAGGAGCTGTGCGTTAAAAGTAGGTGACTGTGTGACCTTGTCTTCCCGGCTGTCATCCGATCCTTCAGTGTGTCACATCTGATTGCGGAGTGTCAGAGCGGAAAGAGGAGCTCCAGCTTGTGAACCTACACACGGCCGTGGAAACAAGCAGGGAGCGGCTGTGAGGGAGAGAAAATGACAGAGCTGGAGGTAGTTATCTGTGAGGCGTCACTCCAGCTCCAGCTCCGTTTGAAGCTCAGCTTCTGTCCTCGTGTTCAAACAGGCAAGAAAAGCAGGTGCAGTTGAAGTTCCATCCCTGAGTTTGTCTTTCAGGCTCATAGCCCGCTGCAGTGACAGTAGAGCTTCCACTACATCTACAGCCAGTTTCCTTTCATCCAAACCGATTCAGGAAAATGTATGCTCGATCCATTTTTTAATCTGATATACTTTGCATAGTTCACGCTGCTTGCTTAGAGGAACACATCAAGTCACACAGACACACACTAACTTATTTATCGGACCTTTCATACACACACTTAACGTAATGTCCGTCACCCTGGATTTGGCTGTACCAATCACCACCAGACAGTTTATTCAAATTTGGGCGAAAATGTGGAGATTTAATTCGTGATCCCAAAGACTTTGGCACTAAGTTTTGATATCCATATGAAGATACTGTATATTTGTGGTTTTAAGGACCAAAGACAATCTCAAAATAGTTTGACATCTTCTCTCTCTAGCAAGAACAGGGTGTTTTGTGTCAATCTCTCCTCTGATTGGCTGACTATTATCTGAGTGACACAGGTAACGGACTGTAGCCTACAGCTGTAGCTTTGTAAAACCTTAACCACTGGTCAGAATATTACTCCTTGGGAAGGCTGTGCAATGATATACTGGCTTCCTGACATCCAACAGTTGCGCGGTGTATCAGTGAAGAGGTCAGTCCGAAGCAACTTTATAAAGTGTGATTTGATTTCATGCTACGCCTGGTGTGAAAGGCAAAGTTGGTTTCCATTGCTGAGGAGTGTGGAGCCTGAAACTCTCCAACGAACAGCGAAACAAATACAGAGAGTGAGCGCTGTCTTCTTCTGTGTCCACACTTCTCATCAACATCTCCCGTTCAACCAGCGACAGACAGACACACTCTTTTAATGTGAAGCAGCAGCAGCAGCAGGACGCTCTGTTCGCATTAGCAGCTCCGATGCAGCTGCAGCAGAGTGAACGGTAAACTCTGCGCTTGTTACCAATGAGATCAATGCGCTTGACCACGTGCACGCTTCCTCATGCCTGTAATCGTGCGTCATGTTCTGTGAATCCCTTGTGTTTAAGGCAGGCGATCTGAATCCAGGCAGACCAATAAAAATGTCTATGTTGCAAGATAATAATCTGAAAGTAAATACACTGAATGGCTCTTGCAGAAAGAAAATCACAAATATAAATAGTATCAAAAAAGAAACTGTCAAGAGACGCCTGTCAATCAAAAACACACTTGCTTTGCTTAATATCTTACTAACTAGCTGCTGAGATCCATTCGCCCGTTAGCAGAACTGCGTCTCGGGAGACATTTGGATTCAGCCTCTTGGATTTAGAAATGATAATGCACATGTCCATGCTGTTATCTGGCAGCAGGTGAAAGATCAGACGTCACTCCTCATGTTGTAACTTGCCTGAATTCTCTCCATTCTTCACAATACACCTTTTCTCCTCGCTGTCACACATCAATCTGTCTCATAACACTTGATTTGCTCGGTCCGAATAGCCTACCTCATCATCATACATTACATTGTTTTCACCATATATATATATATATATATAGTGAGGGAGTAAATTGGGCTACAGTGACAAGACAGAGAAACAGAAAGTTACAGGCTCAGATTCGGAGAAACATCAGCAGCGTCTCCTCCTCCTCTCCAGGGCCTCATTCCTGCACCTTCTCTCTGCCTAATTATCTTAATGCGAGTCCCCTCAGTAGCACGGGGACGCCATTAGACTCCTGTTTATTAGGGCTCTGGGGCGGCACAGCCAGAAAGCATCGACCAACGGCAGACATTCACTCAGTTTAGACACAGAGGGAGGCCTGGGCCAGGGAGGTGTCAACACAGCCTGGGGGAGGGAGGGAGAGTGAGTGGGACCAGCAGGAGAAAATAGGCAAAGAGATTTAGAGAAAATGAGAAAAGAGACACAGAGGAAAGTGTGTTTTTCCCCTTAGTTTCCTTTCCAAAATCCTATGGAAGCAGCAGACGACCCGGAGCTGCGTCACGCTGCTGTTCCTGAGCATCAGGCTCTTGGTGAAAAAGGTAAATGTAAATTGGAACAAGCTCTCATTCTGTGGACAGAAGTCGAAGAGTATGTTTAAAGAGCAGAGCGAGAGGTGTAACGCACGCCGCTCATCACCTTTCTGTCCTCAGCGTTCTGCATCTTCCACTGTGTAATTTCCCATCTTGTCATTTTGGTGTTGTAATAAAAAAGAAGCAATAGGGACAGTGAATATCTTAACTTCTAATCAGCTCAACCCACCCCCCTCCCTCCTGCCACCCACC
>NW_019525516.1:100941-111799 GCF_002814215.2 Seriola lalandi dorsalis
ACCCACCCTCCTCACGAATATTAATCAGTTCATTTACTCCCAGGAAGTCACATCTTGCATTTGACAGGTAATTATGTCTGTGTCTCCCTGTGTGGGTGTGTGAGTGTGTGTGTGTGTGTGTGTGTGTGTGCGTCTGTGCGTGTTTGCAGGGTGCGCACAAGTGTCCAAGTCTGTGTTCACTTACATGCTCAACATATGCGCCCGTGCAGGCACATGCACGGGCGCATATGTCAGCTGCAGAATAAATAAATAAAAAAATAAACAACCTGCGGTGCCCTTCAGTCAGATCCGGAGAGCGATGCTTCATCCATCTATCTTCATCTATTTCAGTCTCATTTACGTTGGACTATCTGTAATGAAACAGCGCTGGCAGGCAGTCATGGGATCAGGAGACAGACTTCCCATCTGTATGTTTGAACAGATGGTTATCACCACTGGTTTCTAATTAACTGCTACACTGACTCTTCTTAATCGACTATTCAAATTAATGAGTCAAGCCTTTTGCAAATATTAGGATTATTTTCCGTCATATGAATTCACGCAAAAATTTAATTATTAAGGAACATAACTGCAAACGCTTTTCAAGCTGAGGATTTTTCTTTTTTTTTTTTGTAATTCAGGCTGTATTTAAGTTTCAAGAGGCACTACGCTCGACGCATGTTCTCACTGCAGTGGAGGAGCTATTGAGAGAACAGCCATGATCCTTTTTAACAATAACAAGCTCACTGTAAGACACAGAGTGAAGCAAGCTGAATTACATAGTGGCATTATAGCTCTATTTATGCCCCCTAACATGTAGCTGTGTTACACGGCGTCTGAAATCCTCAGTAATCTGCAGCTATTGTCACAGTTTTCCTTTTGATACTGGTTCTAATGGGGAAATGGAGCTCTAATCTCCTGTGTTGCCAACAATAACAGCGCATATATATATATATATATATATTCCTGCCACTTTCCAACAGTGTTCCAGCTGTGATCTGACAGTGTTCACAGTGGAAGTGCTCCTCTCATGGAAGACTGTACATCGACCATTCCCAACCGTGGTGCTTGTGCTCTGAGGGTTGGGGGTGGGGGCACATGAGAGGAGGGTGGAGAAGTAATTTGATAAAAAAATTTAAAAACACCTGCTCACCACCAGGCTGAGATTGAGAGTTCTTCAAAACTAGTTAGCAGGCAAACAGAGAAGCTAAACAGTTAGATAAAAGTAACAGATAAGCTAATAGTATTATAGGAGCTACGCTGTGCCACTCACGTCTCCGTGTGTGTGTGTGTGTGTGTGTGTGTGTGTTGAAAGTCTTGGCTTTGAAAAAAGAACAGTCTGTTTTGGGTGAACCAGCCAAAGCAACAGATCACTTCCCATGTCCCTAAAGTGCTGAAGTCCCTTTTCTTTTTTTTTCTTCTCTCATCCTTATGCACACACATGCATATGGACACCAAAAAAAGCGCCCACACATGTACAGCCTCCATGTACACACACACACACACACACACACACACACACACACACACACACTCTGTGCCAGGCTTGCGTTTCGCTCAGGGCCTGGGGGCAGGTAGCAGATTTGCCTGGCTAGCTGACTGATGCCACCAGCGATGTTAAGTCACAGGCAGGGAAAGCTCATGCTGGAAGCACAATCATGAACCCCCACCCCCCCCACCACCATCCCACCCCCACCCTTCTTCATGCACTACCCACACTATCCATGCCATCCCTCCCCACACATACACACCTATCACCAAACTCAAGACGGCGGTCTTGGGAGAGCGAGCTCCAGCTCCTTCTCTCGCTCGCCTGCGGGCTTCAGTATGGCCTGGCTCGCTCACCACCCTGCCCCCGAGGAGGTAGGGACACTTTGGCAGCCTTCCCGCCATCCTCATGCATACATATGGACACACACAAACACTGCAACACACAAACTCATGGACAGGCTTACAGCCCCCCGCTCCCACCACCCCTTCCCATCATCCTGCTGGGCGCTGGCCCACGGATAGGGGACATGTGGCTAGGCGAAATGCGTCACGATGCTGGGCTCTCACTCCGACAGATCTTGTGCCTGTCTGCCCGCCTGCAAATTACCAGCCTGGAACGCCTCACAAAAACAGAGAAGGAGTTTTGTTTTCCACCCTTCTGAATTGCAGCAATCGCCCTGCTCTCAGCTCCCCTCGGCTTCTGGCTACTGTTGCCCGTTCTCTTGGCATTTCTTGTCTCTTATGGCAGTCGCTGGTTACAGAGTCTGTTCTTCTTTCTCCTCCTGGTCTTGTTTTTGTTGCAGTTTCCAGACGAGATTCTCACCATTTTTTTCCCCAGAGTATCAGAAATGTGTCTCTGTGTGTGTGTGTGTGTGTGTGTGTGTGTGTGTGTGTGTAGCCATTTACACTATACGTATGCATCACGCTTAGAAGGTGCTGATAAATACGTGCGGATTGGTGCATTGCATAATCTATCTTCTGCTGTGAGACTGCAAATGAGTAGAGGCTACAACTGAACAACAAATCTCCTTCCTTGGAGGATTCAGACTGGGAGATCAAACTGCTTTTTATTTTTTTATTTTTTGGGTTTTGTTTGTTTTGGGAGCTTTTCTCTCAGGAAAGGTCAGATGTTGTCTTTCTTTATTTCATCCACATATAACCCGACGCTGTTAGTGAGAGCATCGCACAGCAAGAATCGCTCCAGTGTCAAAGAAGAGAGTCAAGGAGAACACACCGACTGAATGCTTAACTTTATCAGCGAGACTTTCAAATGTTCTCGGCTCAAAATCTTTTAAAGGACTGATCCACTGAAAACCTATTGTTAGAGTATGAAAGAGTGTGAGTACGGAGCTCGCTCCCTCGGTAAAGGAGGGAAGACAGCTGTGCAGACAGCTTGAATTAACAACAGTTACAATGGATTGCAATGGTGACCCAGTTTCACAGCATTAGAGGAAGAGTTTGACATGTTACAAAACATGCTTGTTTGCTTTCTTGCCAAGAGTTAAATGAGAGAACAGATACCACTCTGATGTTAAATATAAAACTACAGCCAGCAGCCAGCTAGCGTAGCTTAGCATAAAGGGGAAAACAGCTACTGGTTGCCTAGCAATCTCATAGTGATGACAAGATTCAAAGAAGTCGTCGCTCCCAGCCAAGAAATAATCCAGCATTAAATGTTGTTTTTACTCTTTTTTTTTTGCAAGAATTCAAGGATTGAGATATAAAATGTTAATTAGCAATCTTTATGCGTCTGTAAGTCGCTAGAAAAATGCAAGCGTCTTTAAAAGTCTACGCATTTGATTAAGCCTCAGACATGAATAAATAATATTTATGTTGCATTATCAATTTCAGACCTGATTTCTTGCCAAAAGTAAACTTGATTTTCATTTTTGATCCTGTTGATTCAATATGGAAATTCGGATTGTTTTCCTGCCCTTTCATTGGCCATGCATCCTGTATATGCAAATGCACCATTTCAGTATCTTCTCATCAGATCACAGGCAGCAGCACGCCACTGTGTCTGCACACAAAAGCTACTTAATGAGCTTCATAATCCCAGCGGGCTTTACCTTATTGGAAAATCAGAGAGCGCATTAATTTCAGCGGCTGCCCAGTAACGTATGACACACAGTACTGGGCTTGTGATGATACATTCAACTTTTATTCCGCTCTCTGATGGTAAGTAGGTAACTCTTGCATGGAGATTTACGACTTCCCTCGAGTGTCTACCCCGCGGCCTATAATCATACAGCTCCATACGTCGCGGCACGCAGGATAACCATCTCAGATCACACAAGAAAGGTACTTTTTTTCACTCTGGCAGTTGCGAGTGATGCGGAGAGGAGGAACAGGAATTCTACAGAAGCGTAAGAGACAGACATCCAGAGGGAGCGGTACCCTTAGATGTCACTGTCAACCTAACCAGCAGGCCGCGATTGAATCAGTCCCCCTTAGGAATCTTGGGAAATGGAAGTAGAGGGGATGTGAAAGTGCCCCCCCCCCTTCCTTTTCTGATATACAGCGCCTGACGGAGAGTAGTCGTACCTGCCAAGTCTGAAAGATAGAGACAGAGAAAGAGAGAAATAAAATGAGGGAACAAAAAGGAGACGGGCAGAGTGCAAGTGGAGGTTGAGAGATGAGAAAAGAGCGACTGAGGAAGAGAGATAAGAATGGAGCCGACGGCGGGGAGGCTGAGAGTGTTTGACGAAAAGATGGAGTGAGGAAATCCATACTGAGAACATCGATCTCTCAGGCTCCTCCCGATATGAAAGTAGGAAGACACAGAGCAGATTGGGTTCAGACAAACGCTCCCTGTTGCGTTTTCGCCTTCATGCACACAATGGCGACATTCCTCTGTTATGGGAATGTGGCTTCAGTGCTTTGACAGTCATTTAGTCCTGAATTGGTCAAAAGCTCCTCTGTGTGCAAAGTCCCCATTCGCTGGGACGCCGGCGAGTGTGTGTGCTGCATGTCATGTATGAACAAACAGCATCGATGTGAATGAGGCGGCTGCGTCAGTCTTGTATCGTGCAGGTCGAAGATGAGAGACATGGATTTCATGTTTTTGCTGGTAGACAATGAGAAGCGAGTAGACGGTGAAGTTTTGAGTGTGTTTACTGTATCCCAAAGTATCATTTCTACCAGCTTGTTTTTAGGGTTTATTACTACATACGTCTTTGAAAAGCTTTGGCCACAATTCTGGATGGTAATAATGACATTACACATTAAAACCCAATGAAAGACTGAAATCTGGAAATACTGACAAACAGTCAGGCTTCAAATTAGACTTTAAAAGCCCCATATTTTACACTTTTCCTGTGTTTTACTTGAAGTGTTGATCCATAAAAAGATATATTTGTGGTTGTTAGAACTAGGAACCATCTCAATGTAGTTTTTCATCTCCTCTCTCAGACTTCTCTCTAGAGATGGTCGGTGCGCTGTCATGCCTGAGAGTGTTGACTGCTTTGTTGTGACATCACAAAGTTCCAGAAGTCCTGACGGCTCATTTTAAGGCTCAGTCTCTGAATACAGGCTGTGTACATTTCTCTGTGGACTGAGGCTTTGATACTTTCACAGTATTAATATAGAACCTAGACCTGCTTTATAATAAAAAAATTTTAAAAAACACATGGAAATTTCACTTTATACAATTTGGGACCTTCAAACAAATACCCAGGGTGACTAATTTTATTTGGAGAAAAGGTTAAGGGTAAAAACACTTTCCTTTGTAAACTACTTCTAAGCAGGTTTATACTATGTAGTGGGTTCACACTGGAAAAGAAACCAAATAAAGTACTGCATACTAAAAACAGTGCATATATTTGCATATTTATATTTGGTTGTGCTGTTGATGTTTAACCAACTCCTCTCTCACAATTAAACTGTGACCCTCCGTACTTGCCGTAATTGTGTGCACACAATTTTCCAGTGCAATGAGAGAGACCAACACGTCTGCTGCCACTTGAGTTTATTGCCCAACAGACTTTGTAGAAATGTTGCTGTGTTCCCTGATCTTAGTAATTACTTTGGTAAGCGCAATCTTTCAGGTCTCTAAATGCCTACCATTAAATTAAAATGGCATCTTAAGAATTTCCTGTAGCTGTGATAGTGTTTTATACAAAACTGAGACCAAGTCATTTTAATGCACTGGCCTAATAATTAAATATTCAAGGTTTGTGGCTGTGTAAAGTCTGCCTGATGCTGTTTTATTCATTTCTCTGGGATTTTAAAATGTCAGGACTTGATTCAAGTTAATTCTTTAAACAGTCCAGCAAGTCTACAACTCAGGTTTCTGTCCACCCCATTACGTACGTGCATATGTATGTGCTCCCTGTGTTTATGCACGTGTTCTTTTGTGCAGTAGGTCGGCCTGAGTGTGACATTTTGAATGCGTGGCCTTGAGTGCAAACATTAGTCTTAGCGACCTGTCTGCTCCTCGTGTTATTTCAGCATCATACTGAATTTCATCCTGCTGTACCTGAGTCATTTAGTGCAGCCGTATGTTTGTATTGATTTTAATCTGCACCCCCAATACATCCCCATCTCCAGTCACTTCTTCTCCGCCCATCCCATACTTCTTTCTCTCCGTCTCGTCCTCTGCTCCTCTCTGATTGTTTACATCGTTCCACCAGGCTCAGCGTCGCCCTGAGATCAACAGTTAAAAGCCATAAATGATGTATAATTCACTCCATGCAGCTCTGCCCGCGCAACAGATTACATTTACGCATGACTGCGTCCCCTGACCCACAATATCTACCTCGCTAAATTATACGAAAGTTAATCCGATATGTCATATTAAATGTCGTATCTTCATTTGACTTTTGTAAACAACTGACCCTTTGCTAAACCTCTCCTCCGAACAGCGATTGCCCGATCGTAGCATGATAACAATGAAACTGCAGGCTCGTCGAACTGTGCTGAAGCCGTGTGCGTCAGGCTGTAGCAAGAGAGATACTCTGCATTTAAACATAAACAAAAACAAAAACACAAGCACAAAGGTGTAAAGAATACCGCGACGTTAGCATGACCAGCTAACTAGCGTATTACCTGTGATAACCAAATGTTAATCAATGACTGTATATGGACGACATGACGGCGCCAAAGTACAATCCAAGTACACGTCAAACACATTTCTCCTAAAGATGATTTCTGTGTTTAAGAAAGTTCTTATCATGCTGATGTGTGTGGGAGTGATGTCATGATTATTTATGATTGACAGCTGTGATTTCCATATCTGAGATCTTTTGGCTTTACGTTTATACAGGAAGTGGAGACGTTAGACGTTAGACGTTAGCTTGTAGGGTTACAAGTTACATTAAAAGAAACACGACCAGAACCGCACAGTAGTATGTCCCCCGTGTGGAGACTAGTCCCGGATGACAACTTTATGCGAGGGACCCTTTAACTATAGTCATAGCATTATATTAAACATGAAGCCATCCAGCAGCTGACATATTTAAGCCCCCTACATCAAACAAGTCACCTGGAAAGAGAAAGCGTTTTCAAACAGCTCATGATGCTAATGTTAGCTTAATTCCCACTCCTAGCCACACTTGATAAAATCTGCCAGCAACAGTTTCCTTTCAGCCTCTGAAACTGATGGTCACCAGAGATGAGAAGTCTGCTTTCACCTGCCTGTCTGCCCAACAGAGACTGCCAATCCTCTTTGTGATAATCTGTTTGTTTACGTCTTGTTTGCCTTTAATGGTTTATTGATGCTAAAATGCAGCACCTTTAATAGCTTATCTATTTGCCAGCAATTGCTGTTTGCAGCTCTCGTACGAGCCAGTGTTTGGAAAGAAGATTATCGTCATTATCTTCAGAAGCACGTGTTTACAGTGCACATCCGCCAACCTGCTAGACATGTATCAATATCAATCCTGAGAGGAAAATCAAACTCATGCTGAAGTAACCTTCATTGCAGCCGGCGAGGCCTGGAGTGAATGTTTTAATACCAAGAGGTTGACTCCGGATTAAATTTGCAACACACGTCTTAAAATTTTTATAGAATACTATTGGTTTTGAATATCAAAATACAGTTGAGAAAGTGCGGCACAGCCCGCTTCGCCCAACCACCACTCTGTCCAGAACCACCTTTACCATCGCAGCATTAGCTCAGTCCTAAATTATTTACCCTCTTCCGATCGTGTTTGCCAACCGACGTCTCAGGTTTCCTCCATCACCACGTCTGCACTCCTACACTGTCTACACATCTGTGATTGATGGAATCCCACAACTGCTTTATCCATGAGCCTGGCCGTCGCTGCAACATTTGTTTATATCGGCGCTTATTTATTTTCTGGGATGATTTGCTAACAGCAGGCGCGGGCGACACAGGTTGATGAAGGTAATGAGCAGGGGAGGGAGAAAGGAAGGAGGAAACATGAGAGGAGAGGGAGAGACAGAGAGTGATGCTAGCTAAACCGTGTTTTTATGGAGGATCATTTTCCTCCCCAGAAGGCAGTGATTGGCATTAATTACCTAACAGGTGCTAACAGCGATGAATCTCATAATTAACCAGTTTAGATTTAGTTCATTTGGGAAGACATGAGTATGAGGCAGAGGGTGCAAAAGTGTTTATGTGTCTGAGCATGTGTTTAGTGTGTGAGTACACATGCATAGTAAAAACCACCCTGAGAAGAGGGAAAACCCTCATCAGGCTGCAGACCCTACTGTTTTTTTGAACTACACCGAGCTATTGATTTATTATGTGTATGTATCCCAGCGGTTTGTTGCACGTCTTAAGGGCTTCAGAGCAGAGAAAATGTATTTGGCTGCTCGAGGATTCTCGGTTGTACAAATATGATACTGTGCCATGTAAAAATGGATCTTTCCACACCTTCAAAAAGATGCTGGAGTCGGTCGATATCTGGGGTAAAAAGCAGGAAATCTCTTTTTGTTTTTGACCAAGCAACTGTTTTGCACAACACTAATGATTGCAACTAACGATTATTTTCATTATCAATTAATGTGAGGATTATTTTATGTTTTTAATCGATCAACAGTTTAGTGTATAAAGTGGAAGTAAAAAGTGAATAGTGCGAGTCCAAGGTGAATTCTGCAGTGGTCTTGTGTTGCCTGACCTACAACCAAAACCCAGAGATATTCCACTTATAATTATACAAAACAAATAAAATCATTTTCCTGGTTTTGTTTGGTCGTGGTCGTCTGTTGCTTTGCAGGATTCACTGATCCACAAGCTGCAGTGTGTTTGTTCTCACCGTTCTCGGTAGATCAGTGAAACAGTTGCACTTGAAAAGCCAAAAGCGGCAACCATGTTGAACCAGCCAACAATCACGCCACATCCCAAAGCACCAAGGTTATTCACGTGCCCTTTCCAACATTCAGTTACACTTGCTGCTTTGATTACACTGACTAACACCAACTGATGCACGAAATGCCGGTCCTCCACACACACACACACACGGTCACGTGACGTGCAGCTTGTTACTTGCTGTACAATCTGTGTTGAAGCTGAAATTCTTCCAAACAAACTGGCAACTCAGTATAAATGTAGCCAAGCATTTGTCCCCTCCTTGCCTCTCGCTCGGGGCTCTGGGTTAGTTTTTGGAGGGCTGCTGGCAGTACAGGCAATGCCCAGTGGGATGAGGTGGTGCTGGTGGTGGTGGTGGTGGAGGAGGAGGAGGGGGAGGGGGGGGGTCGTCCATATGGGGATTTCCTTATGACCCACTTCTTACCCCCATGCTGTTGCACAGAAGCCATCTCTTGCCTGCCTCGCCCGCTCTGCAGCAACTCGTCAGGCGGAGGGAGGCGTCTTTGTCTGCTCGCACTGGTTCCCTCACACTCCCTGTTGCCAAGACACAGAGCTGTGCAGGAGAGCCGACAGTTACACTGCCACTCTGCAGGACCATTGCCTTGCACAGACCATTGCATGAATGCCGTCAAGTAGCATTCAGCAGATATACAGTGCAGTATATTAAAAAAGAAAGGAAAGCACAAAAGCACATGGAAAAAAACAAAAGGTATTTGAGCGGAGAGACGCTATAAACTATTGCACAGATGAATGCAAACAGCCATGTGAGAATGTGCCTCCATTCATGAGAGAAAACAGGCAAAAGCATATAACACATCTACTCACATACCCGTCAATATATGCTACTTATTCCTGTTGTTCTTCAGGCCACTGTCTCTCTCTCTCTCTCTCTCTCTCTCTCTCTCTCTCACAAAGACACAGCAACACACAGGCACATTCACCCAGTACCCTTTACACAGTACACAATTACACACACACACACACTGTACACTTTGCACCCTGCCAGTGTTTGTGTTCTCCTGCTTACAAATGGAGCGAGGCAGCCGGTCTTTCTTCTGTAACCTACTTTTTCTCTCTCCCCTCTTGCTTTTTCACTTGCATCCCTAAACTCTCTGAGGGAGGATGGATGTCTTGCTCCAGTCGATTCCATCAGCCGAGGGGGGGGGGGGGGGGGGAGGCGGCACACATCAATAAGTGCTGTATTTAGTTTATATCACTAATAATAGAAAATCACGGAGGGCATCTTTGTGGATGAATAGGCAGGTCCTGCTGTGGAGTGTGGGATTCACTAGCTGGCTAATCCGTCCCTCTTAGTGCGGAGATCCCTCAGGGCCACTCCGAGGTTCCTGAAATAATATCCCCCCCACCCTCCTGAAATTTGATATCTTTCATGAGCTGCAGAAAAAGCGGGAGAAAGGTATCAGATGCCCCTCTGGTTATGTGCGTGAGTGTAGTCAAAGTGTGCTGACCTGCTCTTTGAGACGCAGCTTGATGGCAGAGAGACAGGCGGATAAATACTCAGGACGCTCTTGACAACAGATGGACGGAGAGAGCAGGGGATTCGGTGAGGAGGAGGAAGAGGAGGAGGAGGCACGGACAGAAAGAGGAGACAGATAAACAGGTACACAAATAAACAGGCGTGTGTTGCCTACCATGCGCTCGTATCAGACAGGCATATGGCGGCCAAGGCAGAGGCAGAGAAGGAGACCGAGGGGAGAAGAGGGATCACGCTAAACACCAGGCCTCTCAATCCGGCCCTGCGGTGGCCCTTCACCCGCTACTGAACTAATGCCACTACAATAAAGCACCTAATCACATTCACTTTAAGCAAATTATACTTTGCACGGCCCAGTGAGGAGCACGCACAAGCACACACCCCAGAACATATCTCAGCCTCGGTGATGTAAAAAAGAAAAAAAAACAACCTCCCGCCAGATCACCCCCAGCGAGCGAACAGAAGGCAAAATCAGTGCTTTTAGCTAAAGGAGGAGAGGAGCATGAGACAGATTATCTACTTCACAGATGGAGCGATGTGCAGGATGCAAGGCTATTCTGCCGCCTCGCTTTGACTCACTCCATCATTGATGTGTTGTCTTGTGGCTTTTAGGGAGGGAG
>NW_019525516.1:111819-130411 GCF_002814215.2 Seriola lalandi dorsalis
GGAGGGAGGGAGGGGGGTGGGCGGGAAGACATGAAAGAGAAACAAAGAAGAAGAACGGATTGTGGTTAGTATGTTGTTGTTGAGGAAACTTCTAAATGTCATAAACTCTGCGAGCAGAACAAACCGCGTCTGTAGATGATGATAAAGCGTCGTGTTATCAAGCTGCTGCGCCGCCAGACAACGCCAGAAAAAAAAATAAAGTATGTAACTAGGGTTTATTTGTACTGTCGCTCTCTAGACGTGCACCTAGAGGCCCTTTTCTTTCTTTCTTCACCAAACAAACACAAGCCTGGTAATTGCGGTCTAGGATTGATTAGATCGCTCTGATGCCGTGTGAACTGCACGAAGTCTAAGCCGTTACTGCTCGCATTCAACTCCGCGCTTCGCCTGAATTCAGCGATTATTGTCGTGCATTTCTCATCCTGCCGCCGCTGGCTGCGGAGGGATGAGCGAGGAGAGATCTGCTCTATGTTGCCCCCCCCGTCTTGTCTTCGCAGGGGCCAAGAGAAAAAAAAAGCCCCTCACAGCTGTGCTCCAACACTCGAACCTGCCAGGGATTCAAGCCCAAGGGCCAGGTGCAGCTGACTAAAGCTTTTAAACATAAAGCTTCTCTTCAGCGGAGCCAGAGGAGCAGACTGTGGGTCAGAGACCGCAGGGAGAATCATTTCTGAGGTTACACTAATTAAACACTATCAGAATCCCGACTTCAGTCTGGCTGCTGCGGGATAATAGAGGCTGGATTAAGTGTTAAGGTGAGACTGATACAGAGTTTAGCCTCTATTAAAAATCAGATACCGGCTGTCTTCCGTGTAGAACATAGTTACCAGCAGTTAATTTAATAAAAATGTGAAAATGTAATTAGCCATTTTTCACAAAGTAATCTAAGCTCAAAGGTCCAACTCGCTTAGCTTCTGAAGCTTTCAACTGCATCTCATAGTTTTCTTTCTTGTTTTTCTCCTTTTAAAATATTAAAGCGCACCTTCAAAGAAATGGTCAAAATTCAGGCAAATGAGACGGAGACCTTCTGAGTTTTAGTCTGGATCAAAATAAAAAAAAAAAATACTGACCAACTGACCTCCAGCTTGACCAACGCAGGCTTTCAGTTGAAATTTCTGAGTCTAAAGCCAAGATGAAAAGAAATAACCTCGATGACGTCATCGGGGTTATTTCTTTCAAACCAGAGCCACAGACGACATTATACAACTGTGTTCAGAGTCTGAGTATTACTCCCCATGACAAGGAAACCGAAACGTGTAAAATCAATGCAGTGCCTTTAATTCTGCTCCAATTCAGAATCCCAGTGTATATTGGACTTTTGCTAATTAGTTAATTCAAGCTTAATATTGTATCCCTTCAGTTTAAATCACGTATGTTTTCCCTTTTCATCACGATGAATACTGGAAACTACCTGACATGAGCAACCATTGGAAAAGCAGTGTCCTGCCCGTCTCTCCACTGTGGTATCTGGGTCGGCGCTGCTGACATGTTGTCAGAGGTGTCAGCCCCCCCGCAGAGACAGAAATCATTATCATCACCACTGCCTCCCTCCCTATCTGTCTGTCTCTGTCTGTCTCTCTTTGCCTCTAGCAGCGTGTTGCCCTCAGTTGATGGAGCGGCAGTCCCACTGCTGACTCATAACTCTGGAGGGGGGGGGGGGGGGGGGCAGCATGGCCCAGTAAGTCAAGGTGGCACTGCAGTGGTAGCATCCTGCCAGTCAGGAAGCTCAGAAACACTCATGAGCTCTTGGGAGGAAAAAAAACAAACAAAAAAAAAAGACTCTCACAGGGAGAAAAAAAGAAAAAGTTAGAAGGAGACAAACATGAAGGACACCAACTTTAAGAACTGGCCTCTTTTTCTGCCAAAAATTCATAAACAATCAGGCTATGAGTTAAAAATGGAACATTTTTCTGTGAGAGAGACAGAAGATCGTTGAGCAAAACAATGGGCCCAGATATTATTGCCGATGCTCTCTTTCCTTGAGTGGTGCTCCATCACCGTGATGAATAGGGGCTCCTCTTTGTCAATCATGTGCTTTAGTGGAGCAGGTATTTATTTCTATGTTTTCACTGTCTACCTCTCTCTCTCTCTCTCTCTCTCTCGCCCGGTGACTGATGAGCCCTGTCACAGGGAGGAACACCCAGTCTGTAGCCACCGGAGATGACTGCCCGAGGCACTTATGACACAACAATCGTGTGACAGAAAAACCCCAATAACTGGTATTTTGAAATACAAAAGAAAGAAATTTAGTTTTTAAATTTGGCCAGGATGCACCAATCCAATGTTTTTCTCTCCTGGTACCTCACCTCCGTCGACACACGCCAGCATTCTCGGCGTATCAGATGAGTGTATCCATAAACATGTACTCATGTATGACTGCTCTTCCTTTCTACCTTTTATATAGGTGATCTAAAGGTGCGACGCTCCCGTCTCGAACGGGTATAAAAAAGGCGCCACAGTTTATTTGTCAAATGTCATTCAGTCAATCGAGTTTTTAGCACCGCAGCCTCAGGTTAGCTTACATAAAAATGATCCCAAGACGAGTTGAGGTATCTGGCAACTGGTAGGAAATTAAAGTCAGATCAATTATTCCCTGAATCCTCATTATATTCTGAGCATTTTCCTTTTCAGTGGTAATTTTAGCAATTGGAGTTACAATAGCGCCTCAGCACTGGTCCTGTTACCACTGCCACTCTCCACAGTGAGAAATAAGAATTAAGAAATTTGCCGTTATTAGACAGTACTTTATCGATTTCTTTTTTTGCACATTCTGTTTTTCCACCTGGCGCTCTCCCACACATCTGTCGGCGCTCGGCGGTGCAGGGGGGACTTTCAGTTTTAAGCATCTGATAAACAGGTCTCGTTATCCCGAGGTGTTATTTTGCATTTCATTTTGCTCTAATGCCCTTCACGTGTGAGTTGCTTCCATCCACTCGTGCGGTGCAGACGCCACAAGGTAGATTCTTTTCCGTCTAAATATGAGTGTGAAGTCAGGTGCGGTGCCGTTACAAATGGGCGCTCCCATCTGTCTCGGTTGAGGATTGGATGCAGATTAAAAAAAAAAATCTAAGAAAACTGTCCTTGTGTACAGGTTTGCTTTAGACGCAGTGTTCAGGGAAATTAATGTTGAAAGGAACAGCGATGGTCATCGTCAGAACTGTTTTGAGCTAATCTTTAAAACACAACTCCCTCGGCCCGAGATATTTGTCTTTATAGATATCAGAGTCGTATACTACTATTGATTCAGCGACTTGCTTTAACAATGTCCCGTGAGACTGGAGTCAATGCATTGTCCTGTGACAAGACAATGCAAGAAGGAGACAGTTGTTGAATCCTGCTGCGAATGCTCCACTGTGAATAGGAGATGGGGGGGGGGGGGAACAATAGAAATCGATAGCTCTTCAAAATGAGGAAGGTATGACGGAAGGCTGTAATCATAAAAGGGTGCAGCGGAAGTCATTGTGCTTTCAAAAGGCTCAGGGAGGAACAATTAAGGGTAGATAAGCTATTCTCTCCGCTATCGTTTCCCACCGCCATTTCCCATGACAGACTTTTCAATAATACGGTTTCCCTGCATCGCGCTCCTATCTGTTTAATGGTCAGCCCTCACGAGAATTACTCAGAGATATGTGATCGCTTTCGTAACAGAGTTGGCTGCACACATTTCTCTGTATCTCTCGAGCATTTCACGACACTCTCTCCATCGTGCCCCCCCTCCGAGCTCTCTCTCACTATCTCTTCCTAAATGGGAGTGTACTGATGCGCTAATGAGCGAAGACAAAGCAAGCAGCATATGGTGATGATAATGAGATGAACAATGTTTGGAAAACAAGGCCATATATAAGACGGAGGATGTGACACATTGCTTTGGAGCAGACAGACAGTGTTGTGTGCTGAATGCCGTACAGCAGCCTTACGGCTAAGCCACATAAGATAGTTTATTCATGGCCATGCACACAAGTCCTTAAGGCGCCGTTTCTGGGCAAAGAAACGGATGCTGGTGCCAGTGACATGGCTTTAAAATAATAAAATCCTTTATCATATTGCACATGCCTGGATTCTCACTTTGTAGCTCTGAAACTTATTGTGTTACTGAACAGTCCTGATGAACTCAGGTGACCTTTCAATGACACCACCCGTCATATTCTAAATGTGTTTCCAAACCAGTGGTTATTTACCACTATTAACTACATAAAAGTGGATTTTGCCACAATATTTTTTAGGCAACTGAACTGTCGCTGGTTTACTTAAGTTTGCATTCACACTACTAGTGGCAGTAGCTGGGCATTTTAACCGTTTAGTCATTACCTTTAATCATTTCAACAATTTATCAATGCCTTTTAGCTAACCATTTCAACTGCTTATCTATTTTAACTTTTCACTTTTAGCAGTTTCACCATTTATCCAAAACTGTTTATTCATGTCTTTTAGCTAACTATTGATGCATTATTTTTAGCTAATTATTTCAACCTTTATTCATCATTAATAGCTATTTCAACCACATGATTTCAAGCTAACTGTTTAGACTTGCTTCTATTTTTTCCTAATTACTTGAACTGCTCCTCAGTCTTTCCACACATCGCCTGGTCTCCGCAGCCGCTGGGATACGAGTAGCCCTGGTTGGGAATCGCTGATCTAAACGCTACTCTGTGACTTTTGAAGCACCTCTGAAAGCTGTGAGTTGTTTGCTTGACTCTCATAAAGCTGGCCCTCTTTCAAAGTGTAAGCTTCGGTATCAAATAGTTTCTATCTGTGAGGTTTTTGGCCCTTTCACTTCAAACTTCCCACCCATTGCTGACAGCGCCAGCAGGTAGCAAGACCCGTGGAGCCTCGGACATCTGTTCTTGTTTCGCTCTCTGTCTCTGCAGTAACTCTTGCTCGCAAACTTTCTCAATTATATATCACAAGCATATGAATTTTCTTCCCCGTGCCCACCAATCACATACATCTGACCCGTTCACTTCAAGGCCCAAACACGCCGTCCTCGCTCAAGCCTCCACATGAACTCAACCGCCTCACAGCCCTTCACACAGAGGGGATTTTACACTCGGCTCCTGGCCGTGGTCAATGAGGCCTCTCCTCACTATGTGGACTATGCGTATCCTCGCTGTCCTCCATGCTGCAGGAGAGTGATATCGACCGAAGGGATGAGGTCAAGACAGAAGTGACGCTTCTTATGTAGTGTAAACAGACAGGGGCACAAATAAAGAGGAGGCTCTCGACTCCCGCCTCACACAGGCTCACACATAACCTGCTTACCATTTTTCAGTGTGACTAAATATGCATATGCAGAAAAACAGAGGACCCCACACACTCCTACTGACACACAAGTACGTGTGTACACTGTCATATACAGCTCTTTACAGCTTCACAATAAATACAGGAGACTTTAGAAAAAATGCTTTTTCTAGTCATAGCTTTCATGTAACTGTTCTGAACTTATATCATGTAGATATTTATTTACTCTTGCTCCAATTTTCACAGAACATGCAGCAGCTTTGGACGACTGCGCATGTCGCATCTCTGGTTTTCAGGCTCTATTCACACAGGTTTTCATCGCAGACTTCTGTGTCAACAATCTATTCAATGTCAAAATGCCTTGCTCGGTTATACCAAAAGATGACTCATAAATTAGCTTTTTCACCAAACTAGAACAAGTCTTTCTATAAAACATGCATGCTTTTTTTTTTTTTGACAATGCCTGACAAAGCTGTTAGGATGTGACCTAGAACAAGCTCAGAGGAGGCAAGCAGACACGTGAAGAATAAGTGGAGAGCGATGAACAGACAGACCGACAGAGCAGCAGGCAACATAACATAGGTTGCATAACAATGACTTTTTCAGTACAGTACAGCCGGCCTGCCTGTTGATATGTGGGCGCGGGTGACTGCGGGACAATGCGAACTCGCCGTGTGCTGCAGAGCAAATACTACACGAGAGAATACTGTTGCCATGACAGGAGAGAGGAAGAGAGAGATGGAGAGGGTTGGGTAATGACAGAGAGGCAGTTTTGCAGCTGAAGGAAAAGAAGAGGGTTTATCCATTTGCAGAGTGAGGAGAAAGAGGGAATAATAGATGAGTCAGCTGCTTACAATTTTCAGCGCCGAATCAAACAAGCAGTGAAATTACACTGTACAGCCAGTAGCAATGGAGCCGGGCCAAGCATGAGATAGAAGCACTCCTACATACATGTGCTCTGGCTCTCTCTTGATGTCTCCGTCTCTCTTTGTTTTTTCTTCTTCATTTTCTCTTGCACACACACAACTATACACTGTACACATCAAGGGACAGAGTTGAATGTGTTGTCTACCTCTACCCCCCCACCCCTCCCCTACCACCCTTCGGTGTGTAGCAGAAGAAAATATATTCTTGTCTGGGACATGAGAAAAGCACAGATATGGTTCCACCCCAGGAGGATTGCCTCTTGGCTCCACGCTGGATGACTGGCTTCTCACGGGGGGGGGGGGGGACGACGACACGGTGCGACTTTGAAATCACTCAGTGTTTTGGTGCTGCACGGCTTTGCCTCTGCAGTCTTATGTTGTGCACACTCATGTTTGTGCATCGCTGACTGCACTGTCTGTTACCTGGTGGTCATAAGCTCATCATCCGCACGCTGTCTCATCAGTGCAGTCGCACTGACACTGTAATCCTGACGTCCCCCTGCACCTTTGCCCCGCAGCGCCAGTTCATGTAAATGTTGAAAATAAGGTTCAAACGGTGGCATACAGACCAAATGCAATTCTTCCACCTCGACAAACCCTTAAGCAGTCCTCTTCGAATGCTTCATGTAAATAAATGCCCAGTTTCCTCCTGTCAGTGACTGATGTAACACAGCGATGATTCACTCTTAAGCCAATTTACTGCCACTTTTACAACATACTTCTGCAGACAGCCGGCGTTGTGAGTGGTTTATTTTGAAAATAAAAAATAAAATAAATGGTACACAGGAAGTGATAAATCTTTCATATTGGTCAGCAGTAATCTCGCACAGCCAGACGTCCATCTTGTCAAGCCCACGGAGGTCTGAGGAAAAATCATAATAAGTGACCTTTAGAAATCGTTTGGCACCTATTCAACTGACTGTGAGATGGAAAACACCCACCGATGGAAACTGTGGAACTGGACGGATTAGATCATCACTGAGGACTGTGGATCCCACACCTCGCTGGGAAAATACAATACAAAACATTTCTTTCACGTCAGTTTCCTGTGTGTGTTTTCTGACATGGCATTAATTGAAAATGACTCGCACTCAGCCAGCACTAAATATAACCCTAACACTTCTGAATTAGCGTGGCAGTTTTGTTGAAATGAATCAGTGGGCTTTACAATCGAGGCTTTGTTTTTCCCACCTTTCCAATGCAGCTAAAAATGCACAGATATGATAACCCCTCATTGGCTACGAGCAAGTTCACTGTTGTGTTATATGATTTCTGACTCTTTCTACTATAACTAGTCTTTGAAGTTGAATTTCCGTTTAGCTATGCAAGAATGAAGCAATAGTAACAGTGGCTGGTTTAAAATAACCAGCTAGTAAAAGCTAACAGCCAGCGTACCATCATTACAGACGTGAGCTTGTTATTGATCGTGAGATTGAATCATTCAAACATGTTTTTTAAAGGCTGATAATATCTCCTACACAAGGTGCTGGTTGTAGTTACTGTACTGTAAGAACTGCAGATTATGTAACCAGCCTCTGTCTGTTCATTTGTTTGTCACAAACACACACACTGTCCGCCAGACTGTCCACCAGGTTTTTAAAACACATTTGGCAACATGAAATTTCACTCCATCAATTTTCACATTGATATAAGTACAATGTGTAGAGATCTATTGATTTTGATGACCTCATGACCTTTCACCCAGCACTTTATGCAGCTGTCAGCTATCCAGGACTGCTTGGCTGTGACAGCACTAAAGAACTGAGGTGATTAGACTTCGGTGGAGGTTTCTGTTGAGCTCTACTGAGCAATTTTTATGTCAGATTCCTTCTGTTTCTTTCCTAATTTAATTTTTTAACTCATCTGATTTTTTTCTTTTAAATTATTGATTTAGTATCCAATTTATTTTCCTTTCTTTTCTCAGACGTGACGTTAGAGGATCAGTTTGTTTTGGTTCAGACGGGTGCCACACTGTTGCCATAGCGGCAATGCCCCCCCCCCGTCCTCCAGACAGGGCATCCTGGTGACAGCTGTCCGTCGTCCTGACGAATGGGTTCATACGGTGATGATGTCATCCAGAGTGCCATGTTTGTTTTGACCCTGAGCCGCGGAGTGTGTGTGTGTGTGTGTGTGTGTGTGTGTGTGTGTGTGTGTGTGAGATCTTTTTCACTTTGATAAAAACGTAGTGAGGAGAGGGTTTTGACTGAGATCAGATTAAAGTAGGAGAGTAGAACAAGAGGATTGAAGTAGTATAATAATTGGATTTTTCTTTATTCAACCTCTCAAGACTGTATGAGGCAAGGTGGGCGATTATCCATATTTTGGCTCAAATTCTCGTCACGCTTGTCAAGCTGCTGAGCATGTTTATGAAGCTTAAATAATCATAGTACTTTGTAAGCAAACAGGAGCGAGGAGAAGAGATTGCAGACTGTTTTCCAGAGTCAATACCGGAGACGGCTACAGGGGACTGTTACTGTGATTCAAGGAGAGAAGCATTACACTGTTTTAAATCTTGTCTTGGATCTTAGAAGCAATGGATGTGAACTGACCAGAAAAATGCTTCTCAAGAGACAATTAGCAGCGTCATCATCATCATCATCATCATCATCATCATCATCACACTTATGTCTCTCAAACACTTGATCTCTACAAAGGTATGGATTAAACAAACAAGAGCTTTAGAGGTACCGGTGGATGAATGCTGTTACCTTTGAACAGAGCCATGCTAGCCGTTTCCCCATCTCCTGTCTTTATGCTACGCTAAGCTAAGCTAAGTTAAGCTAACTGTCTCTTCTCGCTGTAGCCTCATGTTTACAGTGCAGACATGAAAGTGGCCTGCGTCTCCTCATCTGACCCTCCGTCACGCAGGGAATAAGTGTAATTCCCCAAATGTCGCACTATTGCTTAAGACCAAATGCACCGTGGTTGTAACCAGATGTTTATTTGTGGCTCAGTGAGACAGTGATTTGATTTGCCAGCTTGTCACAGCCAACAGCCATCCAACTTGGCGGAGCAGATGTGCCCGGTTTAATGCGTCGTGTCTGCGGCGTCTGACGACTGAACTCTGTCTCACCAGTGGGTTTATTCATTAACAGCATAAGGATCGTTTGCATACAGTGATAATTATTATATTATAAAATACAGATGTGAGGTAGTTTCCTCTTCATCTGTAAATCGTGGGGATGGGGTGACTGTTCACGGACTCGCTGCTTGTGCTCAAGACCACAGTTTGGCGTATGAAAGATAAAGCAGTGGACTGGCTTTCGTCGTCACTAGACTGAATGTTTT
The DNA here is from genome assembly GCF_002814215.2 of Seriola lalandi dorsalis. NCBI lineage: Eukaryota > Metazoa > Chordata > Actinopteri > Carangiformes > Carangidae > Seriola > Seriola lalandi. Next base: position 121,269 of record NW_019525516.1, read on the forward strand.
TCTTTTGAGAAATTCTATTAAACTCACGAGAGAGACGGGGTTTCGGCATCATAATGGGTCAATGCCTTCAGCTCCATTTCCTCCTTATTCCTTCTACCCATGATTGTCTTTTCTCCTCTCTACCCTCCACAGCGTACGCCCGATGCCCCCCCCCTCACTCACTCGGCCTCAGTTTCAATTTACTTAAATTCATGTAGCCGACAGTGAGTCAGTACATCACAAAGTGTTTACCCAAGTAGTGCATCAAGAGAGACACTGTTCGAGTGGCATTCAAATCCAATAAAATGGTCGGGAAAAAAAAAAAAAAACATTTTCAAGATTGCGTTTTCCAGTCATCCAATTTCCATTTTTTTCTCCAGTTGTCCATATGAACTTACATCACATGTCTTTGTCTTTCACTTTTCACCGAGCACCATGGGACATTTCATCACATCGGGGAATCTTGTCTCTTATTCTTTCTTCTACACGGCCTTCTCACTCTGATGCTCTTTTTAATTGTCTCTACTCCCTGTCTACCTTGTCAGTCAGTGTGTGTGTGTGTGTGTGTGGTTTGAGTCAGTGCCAGGACTAAGTGATTAATTAGTAACAACACAACTTGCTTTGCCTTGACAGTTGAGCTGTGGAGGTTTACGGCCTTTGAGCGCACCTCGCGGCTCAACAACGCACCGCTGAGATGAAAACAGGGAGAAAATGGTGGAGGAAATCAATATTGTCGGGCTGCGGTCACACAACTTCCTCTTCTGTTTGCTGCGGAGCAACAAAAGGCCATCTGTTTGAGCACCTACTGTTTAAGAGGACAAAGGAGGAGGAGGAGAGGGAGAGTTTGTATTTATAGGACTGTGTTGAGATTGTCCATCTTTTATTGTGCGTCTGTCTTCTTTTCTTTTGCTTTCCGTGTTCATGATTTTGTCTCTGTGCTTCACATACTTCCTGTATTTCTCCACCGGTCATTGTTTATGCGTCTTCATCCTCCTCCCTATTTCACTCTTAACCTTTTCCCCTCTCTCGTAAATTTTACTTTACTTTTTCAAATTATCAAGTGGCAGTACTCGGGCTTTTAGCAGAATGTATTCACTTAGCAAGGATACCTTTGCCTTCAGTAACAGGAATTTGCAATTATCTGTCGGGGTCCAGTGCGGCGAGAGAACAATGCTGGAGAAAGCGTCCTCTGAATTCCCACACATATCTTAAGGACGAGGCCGAGCTGTAAAAGTCGGACTGTGCAGTTCTGCTAGAGAGCAGTTCCCCGCCGCTCTCGCGCATCGCTGTGGAGCTGCTGGCGCCGCCCTTCATTTCCATCTCTACATTCGCAGACGTGTTATCCTGCCGTCTGGTGTGTGGAGGACAGCTGATCCATTCACTAATCAATTATGACCGTGGCTGAGAAGGCTACTTTTGAAATGCACTGGGGTGTGGACGACTGATGATTACCTGCTAATCACAATCAGAACATAAAGCCGACTGCACTATTGCTGTAAATCAAAATCAAAAACAAGTTTTACTAATGACTCAGTTCAGAGACAGCAATTTAAAGCCAATAGATTTCTGGCTGTTGGTGCTGCAATGATTTTGGAGCACAGATTCATACGTGTTACTTCCTCCTATAATAAAAAAAAGAGACTTTAATCCATTTAAAGCCCCAAAAGGCAAATTCACATACTAATAGAGTAAAAGTGTAAAGATGTATCTCACTCAACTGTATCAGTGATTCCTACTCAGGGCCAGTGTTGGGGAAACTGTTTTGCACACTCTATGTAACTTAATGTAAATTAATTAGCTGTAATAAAATGATCAAATTGACAATTTACATCTGATACAAAATTAGAACATATAAGTATAAGACAAGAGAAAGAAATATGCCTACTTCTTCACAGGTCATCACAGGTCAATAGAAAAAAACATTTCTTTCCTTTTGAGGCCCGAAATAGTTTGTACTTTCAGTGGTTAACTACATTTAAAAAAAAAGGTATTTTAACTAGTTGAATATGCACCTTAAATATATAATAACTTGATATTGAAATACATATGCACATCATGAGTGCATCAAAACAAGGAAGCAGTCTGAACAGTTAGCGAAAAATAAATGATAAGAAAATTGACAGTAGTGTAGTAAACTGTAGTAAACATTTCCCCCCAATTACTTTTCATGCTGAAACTAAAACTGAAAACTATGTCCAAGAACAATTGTCCCCAAAACAGCAGCAGGCTGAAGAGGCTGAATGTGACTGATTATTCTGTCGTGCTGCTGCAGCAGTAATAACCTCAGGTCAGCACTATAAAAGTCCCATAGAACTACTGTTAAGAGGATATGCTGAAAAACAAAGGATCAAATTCTGCTTGTTTGGCATTTAGTTTTTTCTACCTCGAAGTTGAAGTTTTAAAAAGGAGCTATTTGTAAGTTTTACCATGACAGCTATTTAGTTACCAGTCAGCATCAAACTTAATTCCTTTACTCACCAACAGCTGTGATCCAGAGGTGGAAAGCAACATCAACGTTAACTCTTGTCTCCATCGCGTCTTTTCTTCTAATGAAGTTAGCACGCTAACCAGCTAGCCCTGGCCCCGTCTCATCACTTTCCATTAGTGACTCACTGTAGCTGTATTATAACGTCATCTTGTAAACTCAACAATGGCCGAAGCTCTTGTCGAGTGACAAAGACACAGTTGGGCTTTTAAACTTCAAACTTCCTTTATGGTGAAAAATCCTGGTAATAAGATTTTTCGACTGAGCTCTCACTACAGACACAGTTTAGAGGATATGTAGGATATGTCTATAAAGCACCTCGGATAGTGACGACTGACACCATTTACTTCCATATTTAGGTTGATAAGTCAAATGTACATAAAAAAAACATAAAAAATGAGCTCAGTAATATTCATAATATTTGTATTCAGGGACAAGAGAATTTCAGCTCTAATGATGACACTAATGTACTGGCATGCACGGTGAATGTATTGGTAAAATCTCATGTAATACTCAGCAGATGCAGCTAATCAGTGTACATACTGTATACACACTGGATCCTGTCCAAGTGTGTATTAGGCAGCATGGCGTACAATAGGCTGCAGCTGTAGAAAGATGGCAAGAGTTCATTCGCTGATGGCAATGAATAAATGTTCACGTGTTCATGCGTGTGGACGGATTCTACCGCAGCAGATAATAATACAGTATTAAACACAGGTGGTTATGTGAGTGGGTGCTGGAAAGTGTGAACGAGAGGTATTACCGTCGACACTCAACCTGATTTGTAACCTCGTCCTGTCGCATGTCCTTGTCCACAGAAGGCGGCCAGATCAACAACAATGTGGGACCGGGCCCGAACATGGGCCAGCAGCACCCTTACCCTGCGCTCAGTCAGCTGGCTCACGTCTACGAACAGCAGCATCATCAACAGCAGCAGCAGCAGCATCAGCAGCAGCAGCAACAACAGCAGCAGCAAAACAAGGATCTCAACAAGTACGCCTCCCTGAAGGCTGTGGGTGAGTATCTGTCAAGCTTCTTATTATCTTATCATCTTTAAAGTTTCACACGAGGAATAACAGAAAACACTTTTTACAGTTTGAGAGCGGCAGCGTACTTGATGTTGTGCAACTGATTTTTTTACGAGCTGTTGCCGCTGGCTGTGACTACAGCGGCGTGCGGAGAGGGTGCATCGTCGTCACAGCGAGTCTCGGGGCTTCCCCCCTTTTCTTGTTAGCGGAGTCACGATCGGATGTATCCAGAGTCGGCAGTGAGAACTTCTTGATCTTGAGAAATGGAGAACGGGGGTTGTGATTTATTCATTACTTGCCTTTTATTTTTTAAATAGTTTTCTAAGGGAGTGTATCAAACATTATTGGGGGGGGCTGAACCTCATATTTAACTTTTTTTTATTGGCATTAAGCCCCATCCATAACTATAACTAACTATAAAGTTCCACATCTACTGTTCTATTATAGTCACTTTAATTATGAATTTCTTGTCCATGTCACACAAAAAGCTTTTTTTTTTGAGTACATCTCTCATGAAACAGATGAACTAAATTATTCATCTGGGGGAAGAAAAAACTAACGATCATCCCCTCCCTCCCTTCAGCAGAAATTAAAAATACATAACCCTCCCTCTTTTTCCTCACACCACCGCCCCTCCCTAATAATTTACGTACGGTCCCTAAACGTTTTGCCATCCAAACACACAGAGGGCAGCAGATGATTTTTTTCCCCAGAGGTCTCCAGGAATGATGCATGTAAGCAGTCTACAGCAGTCCCGTGGGCTGATTTGACAGGTGTTATTGATTAAGCGAACTGGAGCCAGTGTAAAACAGAAACAGCCTGCTTATCAAGCTGTTTGACAGCTTAATGCATGCCACCGAATTCAATGAGGTCATTTGCCAGTGCAGCTGATTTGAATTCGCCTCACCATGCCCGTATGCTATTGGCAGCGGCATCACTATTTCATAACCTGAATTAATTTGAGATTGACTGGTGAATTTTTCAGCGTGTGCGTCTTGGTGGCTTGTTTATGCTGGAAAGGTGCGGCGCCCTCACTTGACTCAGAACGCAGCCCACTCACACCACATATTAACTACAAATACAGCCACGAGATGCCATTAGTCTGCATTTGTGCCCTTTATTAGAATAATAATCAGACGGATCTCGTCTATGAAAAGTCTGCTTGCCCAACAGCAGAAAAGTAAAATATATGATTCAGCCGACAAATATAGGTGTGATCGTCCTCTGTAACCGGCCCCTAACTCACCGGTGGGCATGTTACAGTAATAGATTGCGCTTTATTTATGCTGCTTAGTGCCCCGGGAAGCGAGAGGATGTTGTGCAATCATGGTAGCAGTGTAACTGCCAGCAAAATTGAAAACAGACACACAGATGAATAATAAGTGACAGTGGACACATCAGCTTTTAACCTTAAAAAGGAAAGCCACCCAACAAAAGAACATCAACGAAGACGTCGATTAACACAGTCACCCTGGACCCGGGACTCTTTGTTGTTTGCTGGTGTATTTTTAGAACTCCCTGAGAACTGGCCAGTATTTTGAGCAGAGCTACAACTGTGTCTGATTGCAGAAAATTGTCCAGTTACCTGAAATGCCAGCAGAGGATGTTCTTGGTCTCAGACTCATGAAGGCTGGAGAAAAAAGGGATTATTTCCCAGCACAAAACATTTCCGAGCCGTATTCGGCAAAAGAGAGGAGGAATCACTGATAGGAGAGGCAGAGATGCCAATTTGTTCACCGGAGAGGAGATTGGACAGATCAGAGTGGCGGTGCGGCCAAGAGACACGCTGCAATTTGAGTAAGTGATGCAACCGCACTGGTTCTCAACTGGAAAAACTACAAACTCTCTGATGTCGGGCTGCTGCTTTCCTTTCATCTCACCGCACATAACACCAACAGATGGAAGCAGCACAAGCTCTTGGGACTCAGTGTGGCATTTTGGGAAATATGGGAAAATCTCTTACTGGTTGATGATGATGAAAAAAGGAAATTCGAGCTAAATTACTCAAATTTTTTAACTACTACAAATTGAAAATGTACTCTATACACGATCAGTATTCAAAGATGACTTATATTTTGATGCTTTGTTTTCATGCTTTAAAAATGATTATATATATATAATCCAAATCAGGAAACATATTATACGTACAGAAAACTTTTACAAAACTTCCAGTCAACTATGGTCGGAATATAATGGGAAAAATAATTCCCTTTCTCTCCTGTTTTCTGTTTGACGACCTTCATCAAGCTAAATAACTGGCAGTTATGTTTCACACTGCACTTCAGCGGACTGATACTGGAGTTAAGAGCCTGAAACTACTGCCCCCCCCTTCTTCACACTTTTGGAATCAAGAGTTTTGAGAATTGAGAATCGATCCTGAAGGGAATCATGACATCGGCATTTCGTTTTCTTTTTCTTTTAGATCCCCGGAAAGCCGCTGTATTGTGACAGTGGCTACTCCTCCTGGGGTCCTCATTCATTTATAAACAATACGACAATGACGGCAGACGCGTCAATACACATCCATATCATACTCGCTCAATAAGACTCGCAATACACAACACAACCCCCTATGACGCACAACTCCAACTCTAAAAGCTAAAACATACAATACCTCTATTTGATTATTTCATTGATAACTGAGAAAAGAAAACTAAATAGAATTTTTTTTAAACATATTTTACTATTTTCTAACATCAAGAAACTTGGTAATGAATTCCATGACGCCCTTAATAATTCCCTGATCACTGTATTAAACTAGTTCTATATGGTGGCAACGACATGGTCTCACCATCGAACTGTGAGCCCTCGATAACAACAAGCTAAATCTGTGAGTGTGAGCTATTTAAAATTCAAATTCCAATGTTTTATTGTTCGCATGAACAAAAGACAGTTTTTCTCACTCCTGAATAACTATCTGATAAAAAATGTTCCCTGTGACTGATTATTATTCTGCACTGACATGTTCTGAAAGAGCGTCTGGCTGGAGAGCATGAAATCAGTCTAAAACGCAGCAGAATGACGGTTGCAAACGGTTGGAAGTAATCTTAAGTGTACACAATTTCAAGTTAATGTGATAAAAAGTGCAAAACTACGAGTATGCTTCAATTACAATGGGGGCAAATGTGAATATTTGGGTTTGAAAAAGACTGAATTGAATCCAGGCAGCAATGTAGAAAACCTATTCAACCCTTTTAGCACACGTCTGTCAATATTCTTCCCTTCCTCCTCTTCAGCTCCCTGTGAAGCCACTTCTTCATGTCTGCTTCTTTATATCTAAAATGGCCCTCGTCCTCCCTTCACCACCTCTCCTGGACCCCCCCCCTCCATTTGCTCCTCTAACCTTTAATGTCTCGGCTCGTTTCTCAGTCCCTCATCATTTCCCTCCTCCAGTCCCTCCCTCTCCACTTCTCTGTCTCCTTCATTTCCTCTCACCTTTTCTATTGCTCCCTCCCACCTCTCCCAACTTCCCATCTTCTCTTCTTCCTCTTTCATATTGTCGCCTTTATCATCTGCCTCCTGCCCTCTCCTCTCTCTCTCTCTCTCCTTTGCATTTCCCATCACCTTTCCCCTTCTTTTTCTCGTCTTCACCTGCTCCGTATCGCTCCTTAAAGAATCACTGGGCTGCTAATCTCAATCCTCCCTTATAGCGGCTCATATCTGATTCCACTTCTGTAATTGAAGGGAGGCAGCCACCCCCCATCGACCCCCACCCCCCCACTTGACTGACAGATTTCCATTCCACAAGTGGTATTCAAAGAGGCACCTATGAAATGATTGGAAACCTGTCCACAGATATAGAGCGCAGCAGCCTGGGATTCCATGAGGCAACCATTACTGTGAGTCCACTGATGGGAGCGTCACTCACAAGCTCTGAGAAATGTTTGTGGGTGTGAAGAAAGAGGAGGGGGAGGGGGGGGGGGGGTAAATGACAGCAAACAAAACCAAAATGCCAGCGGTGGTTTTGAAGTCACCTTTATGTGAGCTCTGTTAATCTTGAGCTGCATAAATGGACTTTTCTTTTCTTTTCTTCTCGTCTGCGACACACTCCGGGGTTTTCACCGCCTGTTGACCCCATGGAATATAGAACCGCGTCTACGATCAACACCATTGTCCCAACTGCCTTTTTTCCTTTCTCTTTAATTGCCTCCGCCGCCGGCCCCGACGGTCTACCGTCCAGCTGATAAAGCCGCACTTCTGTCAATCAATAGCCACCTCCACCGTCTCCCCCCTGTGCATCTATATAAGGTCACTTTATCGAATTCAAACTGAAACCAAGGCGAAAACCAACTAATACATGTCCCTGGATGCAGATGTGTGTATCTCAACCCAGAGGAGGACGCATTCTCCTACAAGTACAAATGACCAATTATGGCCCACGTCTAATACAATCTGCTCTGCTACATCTGACAACCGCCATAAACCCTAAAGAGACGAACTGCATGTTCCTATCTGCCTGTTAATAAATTAGTTTTCCACAGATGGTCTGAAAAGCTGATCCGCAGTAATTGGGGAATGAATTGCAGTTTTCTTTCTTCTTTTTGCATCTTCCTGGCGTCTGAGGGTCGACAGCCACGCTAGGTTTTTACTAAAAAGCAAAAAATGTCAACCTCACGGTGGCGTCCTCAAAGGAGACGTCAGGGGATCACCAGCCGGTAGAATCCATCCTTTGGGTCTCACAAATGTCTTGTTGAAAATTTCATGTCAGTCAACCTAATAGTTGATATTTCAGAGTGGACCAAAATGGTGCATCAACCCGAGAGACCAACATTGTCATTCCCAGAGCCTTCCTTTCGAGGGCGGCTGAAATGTCACATTCCTAAGTGTTTAATAACAAGCAGTTTACACCTGTGGCTCTAATTTTATTTGCTAGTATTTCCAGTAGTTCAACCACTTTGCCTGACATCGCTGTGTTTCCACAGTGGAGGTAGCAGCTGATCCTCTACACAGGAGCAGGTTCAGATTAAATCTCACATCCTGTGCCAACATTGAATAACTATTTTCTTGGAATACAACCATTCAGTTGTAAAGACTTTACATTTTTTCAGAGTGGAAAAGCCTCACAGGCAGAATTTACTTTATCATGAGACAATAAAACTCCAGTGAAGCTCAGACTAATGGATGTTGTTTGCTGGGGTGGCAGCACTATGACGGGGAGATCCACCCACTGATAGTAAATACAAAAAAAAAAATATAAGGAATAAATTCAATCGGATTTTGCAGAAAGATATTGTAAAATGTAAAAAGAAATTCATTGGAGGTTTTCAAGAGGAGAGGGAGCTAATTAGTCGTCCATCACCTGAGCAGAAGACGAGCTGATGGTCTAATAAGAAGCAGATTGACACACTGGTTTAACCCTAATAAAGTCTTTTGTGTTGTTGGTGCTGAGGGACTTCACAGAAGCAGTGCTTGATTTTCTTTGGTGATGCATGATGTGTGTTAGTCTCTGTGGGGTGCTGGCCTTTCTCAGGCAGAGGCATGCAGAGCCCATACTGCGTAACAGCGGTGTTTTCCATTTCCACTCACGTACGCCGCTGGATGTGTGCACCGTTGAGCTGACTGCCGCCGGATTGATTCACCTGTCGCCTGAGCAAGTTTGATCCCCAGGGGCGGTCTAGCGGCAACTCGGCGGGTGAGGCACTGCCCTCTCC